>NC_029794.2:97833766-97839223 GCF_000816755.2 Arachis ipaensis
CAATCCTTAGTTGAATTTTCTGGCATTTATTTGTTATCTGCTTAGATAACTGCTGCCTTGTTTGACTCAGTTGTGCCTCTACATTCCTGTTAGAAGCTTGATGAATGGATTTTTTATGGTATAGAATTTCACAAATGAAATCTCGTTGCAAGTATAGTTTCTAAACCAACAAATAATCCTTTCATACAAACATTTGGTTGTCACAAGTAACAAACCCCTATAAAAATAACCGAAGTATTCAAACCTCGGGTCATTCTTCCTAGGAATTGCAATAAAGTGTTCTTGTTATTGGCTATGAAGTATGTTTTGGGGTTTTTTAGTTAAGAGACAAGAAATATAAATGGCAAAGGAAATAAACTAACAACTAGAAAAGCTCTTGGCAAGGTATGAGAACTAGAAGTCCTATCCTAGTTATCCTCCTTAATTGTGATGAGAATTATCCATTGCTCCCACTTAGTTAACCTCTAACTATGAAGGAAAGTCAAGTGGATGAATTAACTTAATTCCAAAAGACCTAGCCTAATCATGATGAAAAACTAGCTTTAGTGGCATTCAAGTCAATTAGCAACTTCTAATTATCAATCAACAAAGGAGTTTGATAACTCAAGAGTCACTAATTACTCTACCTAGGCCAAGAGGAGAAAAATCTATACTAAAATCCAACCAAGCATTTCATCAAATACTTGAGAGGCATAAAAAGAAAGCATAGTAAATTGCAAGGAAAGTAAATCTACACTACTCAATTGCAAGGAATTAACAACAATAAAGCAAATCAACAATAAAGGAAATCAAAACATGAATTGCATTAAAGAGAAAATAGAAGAACAAAATTGCATCAACATAAAAGTAGAGAATTACAAGAACTAAATACTAAACTAGAGAGAGGAGAGGTAGAGGAACAAGAATTGATAAAGGAAAAGTAAATCAAAGCATGAAATTAACCTAGATTTAAGAAATTCTAATCTTAACCTAATCCTAATTCTAGAGAGAAGAGAGATCTTCTCTCTCTAAAAACTAACTAAATCCTCTTGAAAACTAAAATAAACTAATTGGTAACTAATTGGTTCATCCATCTTCAATCCTTGGGTTAAATAGCATCAGAAATAAGTTGGATTGGACCCAAAATGCTTCAGAAATTGCTGGCCACGAGTTGCCTTTAGTGAGTCACGTGCAGCATTCCATGCGTACGCGTACATCACGCATACACATCCTTAAATGCCAGGCAAATATGAAAAATTTTATGTCATTTTAAAACCCCAAATGTTAGCTTTCCAACGCAACTAGAACCGCCTCATTTGGACCTCTGTAGCTCAAGTAATGATCGATTAAGTGCGAAGAGGTCAGGATTGATAGCTTTGTGATTCCTTCCTTTCTTTATGAGTTCTCCATTTCTACATGCTTTTTCTCCATTTCCTCAATCCAATCTTTGCCTTCTAAACCTGAAATCACTTAACAAACAAATCAAGGCATCTAATGGAATCAAGCTGAATTCAATTGAGCTATTTTAAGACCTAAAAAGCATGATTTCACTCTTAAGCACAATTGAAGGAGAATCTACAAAACCATGCTATTTTAGTGAATAAATGGGAGAAAAGTTGACAAAACCCTCTAAATTCAACACAAGATAAACCCTAAAAATGGGGTTTATCAACCTCCCCACACTTAAACAATAGCATGTCCTCATGCTAAACCAAGAAGGATAAGAAAAGGGGTATGAACATTTATTCAATGCAAAGAAACTATATGCATCCTATCTAAATGAATGTAACTAAATGCAAAATGATTCTACCTACTTGGTTAAAAGTAAATCAATCTCCAAGAGCATGTATAAACGGGTAGGGCTAAGGTCATATGACAATTCATGAATCCTACCAATTCAAGTATAAAAATGAAGTTCAAATAAACTTGCAAGAAGAACGCTCATGAAAGCCGGAAATCACGGAATTGAGCATCAAACCCTCACCGGAAGTGTTTGCACTCTAGTCGCTCAAGTGTATAGGGTCGATTCTCTCAATTTTCCCCCTAATCATGCTTTCCAAGATTTATTTTTCATCTAACAATCAACAATTATTTCATGCATGCATACATTCATCCTGAGGTCTTTTCATAGGTTGTAATGGGGCTAGGGTCAAGGTAGGATTGTATATGGTTAAATGGACTAGAATTTGAATCTTTGATTAACTTAAACTTCCCATCTAACTTATATAGCAACCTATACAATTCTAAACAAACCTAACTACCCATTCTTCACTTTTTCACATACTCATGCATTTTCTTTTGATTACCACACATATGCATTGATCTTCATTAATCTTTACTTTGGGGCATTTTGTCCCCCTTTATTGCTTTTTTTTCTTTTTCTATATTTTTTTCTTTTTATTCATATATATTTTTTTCTTTATCATTTATTTTTTCTCTTTTTTTTTCTTTTCAAACTAAAATATATACAAGAACATCAATGCATATGGTTTTACATTTAATTAACACATGAGTATGTACCAAATTTCCGAATATAGAAATACAAAACAAAAACACCATTTTCTCTCAACCAATGTCCCAAGTTTCCCCACACTTGAATGACACACACACATACACTAGCCTAAGCTAATCAAAGATCCAAATTAAGGACATTTATTGTTTTTCGCTTCAAGGCTTGTAATGTGCTAAAATTAAGAACAAAGTGGGTCAATCGTAAGCTCAAAGTTGGCTAACAAAGGTTGATAAAAGGTAGGCTATTTGGGTGAGTGAGCTAAATAAAATGATGGCCTCAATCATATAAATGCATGAATACACAAAATAATGGACATAAAGGATCAAACAAATCAAGGATTACAATTATAGAAAGAGAATAATACACACAAGAAGGAAAATAAGTGGTTATAAGATGTAACCACGCCATTAGGCTCAAAACTCACAAGCTTGTGTTCTTAGCTCAAAAACCATGTTCCAAAATAAATTCTTTCAAGCAAGTTCAACAAAAATTTTTTTCAAATTGGTAGGGTGCCCTAAAACAGTTTCTTGGAAAAGAAATCATCACCCTAACCAAGTAGTCCTAATAAGAAAGAAGTGGTAAAAATATGTACAAATTCTAACTAACATGCAACCTATCATGCAATGTAACCACTAATTTAACAAAGACAAAAATTGAAAAATTGGTGTTGAAAAGGAAATTGTTACCCATGGGGATCGGTCGAACGACCTCCCCATACTTGAAGATTGCACCGTTCTCGGTGCATGCAAAGAAGAGCAAGGTGGACGGGTGATAAACCACTATTTTATGGTTTATCTTGTGCTCAATTGAGTGGTTTTTATCAACTCTTTACCCACTTATTCATACTATTTGCATGGTTTTACATTTGTCTTCCTAATTATGTGCTTTGATTGAAAACATGCTTCTTTGGCCTTAAGTTTCCTATGTTTAAATCCTCTCTTATTACCATTAGATGCCTTGATATGTGTGTTAAGAGATTTCAACGGGTTGAAACAACTGATGAGCTTCTTCAAAAGGTTATGCGGACGACTTGTTTGTTGTCCCATTTAGAAACTTTTTCTTTTTCCTTTTTCCTTCTGGGTGGCCAGCCTAAAAGGAGAGAAAAAGAAAGAAAATTAAGCCTACAACAAAGATATCAAAGCAATAGAACATAGGCGGGGGCTAATACCAAATAAGAGTATGGTTCTCATCTACATGGTAGCTACACATGTGAGTGAGAGAACAATATAAGCTGAGGCATATCACTACACTTGATGCAAGAGTAAAATCAAAGCATGAAGAGCATATTGAGCATCAAATTCAAATAAGAAAAAGTGGATCATGAACAACAATATGAGCTCATATCAATGCACAAGGGATACAAGAGTCATAAAAGATGAAGCATTGATTTAAAAGTTTCATCACCCATCAATACCAAACAAGTCAAGAAGCACCAAAATAATGCAAGAAATTCTCAATAGTTGAGTAGAAAAATGCAACACCATTATTAAAAAAAAAGAAACTTAAAAAAGAAAATAAGAATAAGGTATAAAAACAAAATTAAAATGCAATGAATAAAGGTATGCGAATGCAATAAACAAAAGAAAATGAAAGATGAGAAAAAACTCATTTTTTTAAGGGAGGGAAAAGAATAAAGTAAGAAAGGAAGAGTAGAGAAGAAGAAAGGTAGAGAGAAAGAAGATGGAAAGAAATGGAAAGAAGAGGAGAAAAGAAGTGTAGTTAAGGAAGGGCATCCACGTGCGCGTCATGTACGCGGATGCGTGGATGGTGAAATAGGGCGCGACGCGTACGCGTATGTCACGCGTACGCTTGGGTGGCTTATTACGAGAGCGACGCGTACGCGTACGCGTGAGTAGCTTCTTGCCAAAGGCACAATATTCGCGCGATGTAGGCGCAACTCTCGGGTTTTTGGCTGGGAGGTAAAAATTTGCACTCCACGCGTACGCGTGGGTGACGCGTATGCGTGGGTGACACGTGTGCGTGGGTGCTTGATGAGCGGATAATTTATACGCTTTTTGGCATTGTTTTTAGTATGTTTTTAGTATGATCTAGTTACTTTTAGGGATGTTTTCATTAGTTTTTATGTTAAATTCACATTTCTGGACTTTACTATGAGTTTGTGTATTTTTCTGTGATTTTAGGTATTTTCTGGCTGAAATTGAGGGACTTGAGCAAAAATCAGATTCAGAGGTTGAAGAAGGACTGCTGATGCTGTTGGATTCTGACCTTCCTGCACTCAAAATGGATTTTCTGGAGATACAGAACTCCAAATGGCGCGCTTCCAATTGCGTTGGAAAGTAGACATCCAGGGCTTTCCAGCAATGTATAATAGTCTATACTTTGGCCGAGTTTAGATGACATAAAAGGGCGTTGAACGCCAGTTCTACGCTGCTATCTGGAGTTAAACGCCAGAAACAAGTCACAAACCAGAGTTGAACGCCAGAAATACGTTACAACCTGGCGTTCAACTCCAGAAAGAGCCTCTGCATGTGTAACATTCAAGCTCAGCCCAAGCACACACCAAGTGGGCCCCGGAAGTGGATTTATGCATCAATTACTTACTTCTGTAAACCCTAGTAGCTAGTTTATTATAAATAGAACTTTTTACTATTGTATTAGACATCCTGGATTGTATTTTGATCCTGTGATCAAGTCTTGGTTACTCCGGTCCCCCTCTGGGGCTGAGACCAATGAACTCCTTCATTACTTATGTATTTTCAATGGTAGAGTTTCTACACTCCATAGATTAAGGTGTGGAGCTCTGCTGTTCCTCAAAGATTAATGCAAAGTACTACTGTTTTCTATTCAATTCATCTTATTTCACTTCTAAGATATTCATTCACACTCCAACCTGAATGTGATGAACGTGACAATCATCATCATTCCTTATGAACGCGTGCCTGACAACCACTTCTGTTCTACATTAGATTGAATGAGTATCTCTTAGATCTCTTAATCAGAATCTT
>NC_029794.2:97839377-97842681 GCF_000816755.2 Arachis ipaensis
TGTGCGCCGTTGCCGGGGATTGTTCGAGTTTGGACAACTGACGGTTCATCCTGTTGCTCAGATTAGGTAATTTTCTTCTTATTTTGTTTTCAAAAAAATTTTCAAAAATTTCTCCTTTGTTTTCGAAAAAAAAAAATTTAAAATAAAAATGTTTTCAAAAATATATTTTTCTTCAGAATTTTTAAGAATGAATTCTAGTGTTTCATGAAGCATGTTGAAGCCTATCTGGCTGTAAAGCCATACCCAAACTGCTTTGGGATTGGTCTTCAACTAATCACCTCAATGGAGCCATGCCCAATCCTTCTGGATAGGGTATGTCAGGCGTGTCATGTCTGAGTTACATACTAAAGCTTGGCTGGCTATTAAGCCATGCCTGATCCTTTGATTGGAGCTTTAGACTAAAAAGTATAAGATTCCTGGAATTCATATTAAAAATTTTTGGAATCCTTATTTTTGTTTTTCAAATAATTTTTGAAAAAAAAATACAAAAAAATTTGAAAATCATAAAAATCAAAAATATTTTTGTGTTTCTTGTTTGAGTCTTAAGTCATGTTATAAGTTTGGTGTCAATTGCATGTGCATCTTGCATTTTTCGAAAAAAATTCATGCATTCATAGTGTTCTTCATGATCTTCAAGTTGTTCTTGGTAAGTCTTCTTGTTTGATCTTGATGTCTTCTTATTTTGTGTCTTTTCTTGTTTCTCATGTGCATTTTTGCATCCATAGAGTCTAAGCATCAAAGATTTCTAAGTTTGGTGTCTTGCATGTTTTCTTTGCATAAAAAAAAATTTTCAAAAATGTGTTCTTGATGTTCATCATGATCTTCATAGTGTTCTTGGTGTTCATCTTGACGTTCATAGTGTTCTTGCATGCATTCCTTGTTTTGATTCAAAAATAAAAGAGAAAAACATGAAAATGATGTTTTAATTTTTCTCTTTCATCATAAAAATTCAAAAATAAAAAAAATATCTTTCCCTTTTTCTCCCTTAAAATTTCGAAAATTAGATTTGACTTTTTCAAAAAATTTTAAAATTTAGTTGTTTTATGAGTCAAATCAAATTTTCAATTTAAAAATCCCCCATCTTTTTCAAAAATCTTTTTCAAAAATCAATTCTTTTTTATTTTTTTTAGTTATTTTCGAAAATTTTAAAAAAAAAATTTCAAAAATCTTTTTCTTAATTTTACATCTTATTTTCGAAAATAACATCATCAATTAATGTTTTGATTCAAAAATTTCAAGTTTGTTACTTACTTGTTAAGAAAGATTCAAACTTTAAGTTCTAGAATCATATCTTGTGATTTCTTGTGAATCAAGTCATTAATTGAGATTTTAAAAATCAAATCTTTTTCAAAACTAATTTCTATCATATCTTTTCAAAAATATCTTCTTATCTTATCTTTTTCAAAAATTTGATTTCAAAATATCTTTTCTAACTTCCTAACTTCTTATCTTTTCAAAATTGTTTCAACTAACTAACTAACTGTTTGTTTGTTTCTTACCTTTTTCAAAACTACCTAACTAACTCTCTCTCTATAATTTTCGAAAATATCTTCCCTCTTTTTCAAAATTTCCTTTTAATTTACTAATTATTTTAATTTTTGATTTCAATTTTCAAAAAACTACTAACCTTTTTCAAAAACTATTTTCGAAAATCACTAACTCTTTTTCAAAAATTATTTTCGAAAATTCTCCATCTCTCTCATCTCCTTCTAATTTTTTATCTACTAACATCTCCTCATCTTCACCCCTATTCCTTTTCTTCTTCTACTAACAATAAGGAACCTCTTTACTGTGACATAGAGGATTCCTCTTCTTTTCTTTTTCTCTTCTCTTTCTTATGAGCAGGGACAAAGAAAAAGGCATTCTTGTTGAAGCTGATCCAGAACCTGAAGGGACTCTGAAGAGGAAACTAAGAGAAGATAAATTACAATAATCCAGAGACAACCTTATTGAAAATTTCGAACAAGTAAAGGAGATGGCAGTCGAACCCAACAACAATAATGCAAGGAGAATGCTTGGTGACTTCACTGCACCTAATTCCAATTTACATGGAAGAAGCATCTCCATTCTTACCATTGGAGCAAACAATTTTGAGCTGAAACCTCAGCTAGTTTCTCTGATGCAGCAGAACTGCAAGTTTCATGGACTTCCATCTGAAGATCCTTTTCCGTTCTTAACTGAATTCTTGCATATCTGTGATACTGTTAAGACTAATGGAGTAGATCCTGAAGTCTACAGGCTCATGCTTTTCCCTTTTGCTGTAAGAGACAAAGCTAGAATATGGTTGGACTCTCAACCCAAAGATAGCCTGAACTCTTGGGATAAGCTGCTCACGGCTTTCTTAGCCAAGTTCTTTCCTCCTCAAAAGCTGAGCAAGCTTAGAGCTGATGTTCAAACTTTCAGACAGAAAGAAGGTGAATCCCTCTATGAAGCTTGGGAAAGATACAAGCAGCTGACCAAAAAGTGTCCCTCTGACATGCTTTCAGAATGGACCATCCTGGATATATTCTATGATGGTTTATCTGAGCTATCAAAGATGTCATTGGACACTTCTGCAGGTGGATCCATTCACCTAAAGAAAACGCCTGCAGAAGCTCAAGAACTCATTGACATGGTTGCCAATAACCAGTTCATGTACACTTCTGAGAGGAATCCTGTGAGTAATGGGACGCCTATGAAGAAGGGAGTTCTTGAAATTGATACTCTGAATGCCATATTGGCTCAGAACAAAATATTGACTCAGCAAGTCAATATGATTTCTCAGAGTCTGAATGGAATGCAGGCTGCATCCAACAGTACTCAAGAGGCAACTTCTGAAGAAGAAGCCTATGATCCTGAGAACCCTACAATAGCAGAGGTGAATTACTTAGGTGAACCTTATGGAAACACCTATAATCCATCATGGAGAAATCATCCAAATCTCTCATGGAAGGATCAACAAAGGCCTCAACAAGGCTTTAATAATGGTGGAAGAAACAGGTTTAGCAATAGCAAGCCTTTTCCATCATCCACTCAGCAACAGACAGAGAATTCTGAGCAGAATCCATCTAGCTTAGCAAATTTAGTCTCTGATCTATCTAAGGCCACTCTGAGTTTCATGAATGAAACAAGGTCCTCCATTAGAAATTTGGAGGCACAAGTGGGCCAGCTGAGTAAAAGGATCACTGAAATCCCTCCTAGTACTCTCCCAAGCAATACAGAAGAAAATCCAAAAGGAGAGTGCAAGGCCATTGACATAAGCACCATGGCCGAACCTGTAAGGGAAGGAGAGGACGTGAATCCCAAGGAGGAAGACCTCCTGGGA
>NC_029794.2:97844399-97847103 GCF_000816755.2 Arachis ipaensis
TCCTAGTACTCTCCTAAGCAATACAGAAGAGAATCCAAAAGGAGAGTGCAAGGCCATTGACATAAGCAACATGGCCGAACCCAATAGAGAGGAGAAGGACGTGAATCCCAAGGAAGAAGACCTCCTGGGACGTCCAGTGATCAATAAGGAGCTTCCCTCTGAGGAACCAAAGGACTCTGAGGCTCATCTAGAGACCATAGAAATTCCATTGAACCTCCTTATGCTATTCATGAGCTCTGATGAGTATTCCTCTTCTGAAGAGAATGAGGATGTTACTGAAGAGCAAGCTGCCAAGTTCCTTGGTGCAATCATGAAGCTAAATGCCAAATTATTTGGTATTGAGACTTGGAAAGATGAACCTCCCTTGTTCACCAATGAACTAAAGGATCTGGATCAACTGACATTGCCTCAGAAGAAACAGGATCCTGGAAAGTTCTTAATACCTTGTACCATAGGCACCATGATCTTTAAGGCTCTGTGTGACCTTGGTTCAGGAATAAACCTCATGCCCCTCTCTGTAATAGAGAAACGGGGAATCTATGGGGTACAAGCTGCTAAAATCTCATTAGAGATGGCAGACAATTCAAGAAAACAGGCTTATGGACAAGTAGAGGACGTGTTAGTAAAGGTTGAAGGCCTTTACATCCCTGCTGATTTCATAGTCCTGGATACTGGAAAGGAAGAGGATGAATCCATCATCCTAGGAAAACCTTTCCTAGCCACAGCAAGAGTTGTGATTGATGTGGACAGAGGAGAATTGATCCTTCAATTAAATGAGGACAACCTTGTGTTTACAACTCAAGGATCTCTCTCTGCATCCATGGAGAGGAAGCAGAAAAATCTTCTCTCAAAGCAGAGTCAACCAAAGCCCCCACAATCAAACTCTAAGTTTGGTGTTGGGAGGCCACAACCAAACTCTAAGTTTGGTGTCAAACCCCCATATCCAACTCTAAGTTTAGTGTTGGGAGGTCTCAACAAAGCTCTGCACATCTGTGAGGCTCCATGAGAGCCCACTGTCAAGCTAATGACATTAAAGAAGCGCTTGTTGGGAGGCAACCCAATGTTTATTTATCTAATTTTATTTTTGTTTTTCATGTTTTCTTAGGTTCATGATCATGTGGAGTCA
Source organism: Arachis ipaensis (assembly GCF_000816755.2). NCBI lineage: Eukaryota > Viridiplantae > Streptophyta > Magnoliopsida > Fabales > Fabaceae > Arachis > Arachis ipaensis. The sequence continues at coordinate 97,845,526 of NC_029794.2, forward strand.
CAAAATAATCAAAAAAATTGAAAATGGAATCAAAAACAGCAGAAAAAAATCACACCCTGGAGGAAGGCCTTACTGGTATTTAAACGCCAGTAAGAAGCATGTTTTGGGCGTTCAACGCCAGAACAGAGCATGTTTCTGGCGCTGAACGCCAGAAATGGGCAGCATCTGGGTGTTTGAACGCCAGAAATGCACCCTGGAGGAGAGCTGGCACTGAACACCGAGAACAAGCATGGTTCTGGCGTTCAACGCCAGAAATAANTTATGGACATATGTGTGGAAGGAGCTCAATGGAAGATTGACTCCAAAGGCAAGCCGGTTCAACTAAGAAGATTGGACCTCAGGCCTGTGGCTAGAGGATGGTTGGAATTCATCCAATGCTCCATCATCTCCACTAGCAACCGATCTGAAGTTACTGTGGATCGGGCCATCATGATTCATAGCATCATGATTGGAGAGGAAATAAAAGTTCATGAAGTCATCTCTAATGAACTCTACAAAAAAGCCGAAAAGCCCTCTCCTGGGTCAAGGCTAGCTTTTCCTCATCTTATTTGCCATCTATGTTACTCAGCTGGAGCTTTCATAGAAGGAGGCACTTCCATTAAGGAAGAGAAGCCCATCACTAAGAAAAAGATGGAGCAAGCAAGAGAGCCCATTCATGGAGCTCAAGAGGCGCATGAAGCTCATCACCATGAGATCCCGGAGATGCCTCAAATGCATTTTCCTCCACAAAACTATTGGGAGCAAATCAACACCTCCCTAGGAGAATTAAGCTCCAACATGGGACAACTAAGGGTGGAACATCAAGAGCACTCCATCATGCTTCATGAAATAAGAGAAGATCAAAAAGCAATGAAGGAGGAGCAACAAAGACAAGGAAGAGACATAGAAGAGCTCAAGGACAGCATTGGTTCCTCAAGAAGGAAACGCCACCATCACTAAGGTGGATTCATTCCTTGTTCTTATTTCTTCTGTTTTTCGTTTTCTATGTTATGTGCTTATCTATGTTTGTGTCTTCATTACATGATCATTAGTAGTTAGTAACTATGCCTTAAAGTTATGAATGTCCTATGAATCCATCACCTCTCTTAAATGAAAAATGTTTTAATTCAAAAGAACAAGAAGTACATGAGTTTTGAATTTATCCTTGAACTTAGTTTAATTATATTGATGTGGTGACAATGCTTCTTGTTTTCTGAATGAATGCTTGAACAGTGCATATGTCTTTTGAAGTTGTTGTTTAAGAATGTTAAATATGTTGGCTCTTGAAAGAATGATGATTAGGAGACATGTTATTTGATAATCTGAAAAATCATAAAAATGATTCTGGAAGCAAGAAAAAGCAGCAAAGAACAAAGCTTGTAGGAAAAAAAAGAGAAAAAAATAGGCAAAAAAAAAACGAGCAAAAGCAAGCAGAAAAAGCCAAAAGCTCTTAAAACCAAGAGGCAAGAGCAAAAAGCCAATAATCCTTAAAACCAAAAGGCAAGGGCAAATAAAAAGGATCCCAAGGCTTTGAGCATCAGTGGATAGGAGGGCCCAAAGGAATAAAATCCTGGCCTAAGCGGCTAAACCAAGCTGTCC
>NC_029794.2:97850205-97864315 GCF_000816755.2 Arachis ipaensis
AAACCGAGCTGTCCCTAACCATGTGCTTGTGGCGTGAAGGTGTCAAGTGAAAACTTGAGACTGAGCGGTTAAAGTCAAGGTCCAAAGCAGAAAGAAGAGTGTGCTTAAGAACTCTGGACACCTCTAATTGGGGACTTTTTCAATGGATAAAGTGAGATGCCAAAACTATTCAAGAGGCAAAAAGCTACAAGTCCCGCTCATCTGATTGAAGCTATGTTTCATTGATAGTTTGGAATTTATAGTATATTCTCTTCTCTATTTGATATTTGATTTTCAGTTGCTTGGGGACAAGCAACAATTTAAGTTTGGTGTTGTGATGAGCGGATAATTTATACGCTTTTTGGTTTAGTATGTGTTTTTAGCACGTTTTAGTTACTTTTTATTATATTTTTATTAGTTTTTATGCAAAAATTACATTTCTAGACTATACTATGAGTCCAGGGCTTCAGGGCTTTCCAGCAATGTATAATAGTCTATACTTTGGTCGAGTTTAGATGACGTAAAAGGGCATTGAACGCCAGTTCTATCTGGAGTTAAAAATCAGATTCAGAGGTTGAAGAAGGACTGCTGATGTTGTTGGATTCTGACCTTCCTGCACTCAAAATGGATTTTCTGGAGATACAGAACTCAAAATGGCGCGCTTCCAATTGCGTTGGAAAGTAGACATCCAGGGCTTTCCAGCAATGTATAATAGTCTATACTTTGGTCGAGTTTAGATGACGTAAAAGGGCATTGAACGCCAGTTCTACGCTGCTGTCTGGAGTTAAACGCCAGAAACAAGTCACAAACCAGAGTTGAACGCCAGAAATACGTTACAACCTGGCGTTCAACTCCAGAAAGAGCCTCTACACGTGTAACATTCAAGCTCAGCCCAAGCACACACCAAGTGGGCCCCGGAAGTGGATTTATGCATCAATTACTTACTTCTGTAAACCCTAGTAGCTAGTTTATTATAAATAGAACTTTTTACTATTGTATTAGACATCCTGGATTGTATTTTGATCCTGTGATCAAGTCTTGGTTACTCTGGTCCCCCTCTGGCGCCGAGACCAATGAACTCCTTCATTACTTATGTATTTTCAACGGTAGAGTTTCTACACTCCATAGATTAAGGTGTGGAGCTCTGCTGTTCCTCAAAGATTAATGCAAAGTACTACTGTTTTCTATTCAATTCATCTTATTTCGCTTCTAAGATATTCATTCGCACTCCAACCAGAATGTGATGAACGTGACAATCATCATCATTCCTTATGAACGTGTGCCTGACAACCACTTCTGTTCTACATTAGATTGAATGAGTATCTCTTAGATCTCTTAATCAGAATCTTCGTGGTGTAAGCTAGAATGATGGTGGCATTCAAGAGAATCCGGAAAGTCTAAACCTTGTCTGTGGTATTCCGAGTAGGATTCAATGATTGAATGACTGTGACGAGCTTCAAACTCGCGAGTGCTGGGCGTAGTGACAGACGCAAAAGGAGGGTGAATCCTATTCCAGCATGATCGGGAACCTCAGATGATTCGCCGTGCCGTGACAGGGCATCTTGGACCATTTTCACAAGAGGAAGGGATGTAGCCACTGACAACAGTGATGCCCTTGCATAAAGCCAGCCATAGAAAGGAGTAAGACTGATTGGATGAAGACAGCAGGAAAGTAGAGATTCAGAGGAACGAAAGCATCTCTACACGCTTATCTGAAATTCTCGCCAATGAATTACATAAGTATTTCTATCCTTAGTTTATTATCTATTTTCGAAAACTCCATAATCAATTATTATCTGCCTGACTGAGATTTACAAGATGACCATAGCTTGCTTCAAGCCAACAATCTCCGTGGGATTCGACCCTTACTCACGTAAGGTATTACTTGGACGACCCAGTGCACTTGCTGGTTAGTTGTGTGAAGTTGTGACAGACAATAAAACTAGATCAGAGCACCAGGCCTTTGAAACCATGGATATGTATCACAATATCGTGCACCAGTGCTCAAAAATGCTTGGAGCACGCGTACGCGTGGATGGTGCTCTGTTTTTCAAAAATTTTTCTAAGTTTTTGCACCAAACCAAGCCTTCCAGACCTCCAAACAGCTACCAAAACACCTTGAAAACTTATTTAACATAACAAATTGCCAAATAAACTCAACAAATCAATCAAAACATGAAATTAAACTAATTTTACCAATAAGTTCAAAAGAGAAAAAAGGAAAGGTTGTACCATGGTGGGGTGTCTCCCACCTAGTACTTTTGTTTATTGTCCTTAAGTTGGACTTATGGGGAGCTCCTCATTAAGGTGGCTTGTGCCTGAAGCTATCTTTGAACATCCACCAATGCTTAGTTCTCCATTGTGCCCCAAGATTTCTCATGAGTTGCACCATGTTTTGATGGAGTTCTTCATAAGCTTGGGGCTCCCAAAGGCGATCCTCTTCTTTTAATCTGAGATCCCACATTTTATTTTCACACCCGGCTTGAAGTTGATCATTATTAGTCCATCCGGGTGGCAAGCAAGATGAATTCTCAATGAAATGCCCAACAATCCTCCTAGACCCATCGAGTTAAGCACTATTCCAACCTTTATATTTCATTTTTGATGTATCAACCATAATGAGCCTTGATTTACAATGCCAACCACGAAACATCTTTCTCTTACGCTTCATCCCGCAAAGCATCCTAAGTTGACCATTCATTTCAAGCAAGCCATATTCAAGTGGGATAATGAAGCTAATAGAAATGAATTTTACCCACTCAAAGGAAGGAGTAGATGACAACCTAGGCAAAGACGCTTCCAAGGATCTTGACAAAGCATATTCAATGCCCGTCCTTCTATTTCTAGGGACTTTCACCTCTTCACAAGATTCCTCAGATGGAATCCTTTTGTCCAACAATTTTATCTAAGCCTTTTCCCTTACTAAGATTATAGTTAGAGGGATGAGAGAAATTTACCTCCTCAACACTTTCAAATGCACCAGGAGAAGGTTCCTTAAGCTCAAAGGATTCTTCACCACTAAGATTTGATGCTTGATCTTCATTGTCAAGGGAACTCGATTCTTGCTCTATCCCGTCCAAGTCTTCATATGGGATATGCCTTAGAGGTTGTGCACATTTCTCCTCAACAAAAACTTCAATCTTGTTGGAGGGATTTTCTTCAACGCTGTGTTCCCATGGGGGTTCCGCATCTCCTAAGTCTTCAACCACTTCTCCCTTTTTATTAACAATTAAAGCTTCCTCCAAATGTTCCAATACAAAGCAACAATCCTCATTTTCCACCAGATTTTCTAATCTCTCCTGCATGCTATGCTCTTCATTTGATTCTCCACATGTTGCCATGGGAGTTCCTTGAGTGTCCAAGCATTGGGAGGCTAATCGGTTTACTACCTCGGCCAAGACGGCCGTAAATTCTAGTACCTCCCTTTTTATCTCCTCTTGTCCTTGAACAAGAACATTAACGACATCATCCATTGGAGGTTGGGGTGGATGGAAGGGTTCATCATTTTGGAAGAAGGACTCATAGTAGGAAGGTGGTTCATCGTAATAAGGATGTGGTGGTTCATCTTGGTAATAGTATGGAGGAGGTGGTTCTTGGAAGTATTGAGGTTGAGATGGTGGTGGTTCAATATGTGGCTCATATGGCTCGAAAGGTGGTTGGTGAAAAGGGGCTTGTGAGTATGGTTGCGGGTTATGTTGAGGATATGGCTCATAGGCATATGGTGGCGGTTCTTGAGAGTCACAAGGAGATTCACCATAGCCATTGGATTGATATGCATCATCGAATGGCTATTGTTCATAGTACATTGGGGGAGGTTGTTGCCATGAAGATTGATCATATGCATATGGCTCCTCCCACCTTCGATTATCCCATCCTTGATATACATCCTCATTGTTGCTTCCATTTCCTACAACATGGTTAGAACCAAACTCATAGCCAAGGTGAGAATTCATAATGAAAAGAGAAAATAAAAACAAAAGCTAATAAGAAATAATGAAACAAAGTCCTAAAACTAGCAAAAACTAACAAGCAATCCAAGAATAAAGCTATTCACAATATTCATATATAAACAATAACCAATAACATAACACCATTGCAGTTCCCCGGCAACGGCGCCATTTTGATGAACGGATTTTTGATGGTATAGAATTTCACAAATGAAATCTTGTTGTAAGTATAGTTTCTAAACCAACAAATAATCCTTTCATACAAACATTTGGTTGTCACAAGTAACAAACCCCTATAAAAATAACTGAAGTATTCAAACATCGGGTCGTTCTCCCTAGAAATTGTAGTAAAGTGTTCTTGTTATTGGCTATGAAGTATGTTTTGGGGTTTTTGAGTTAAGAGACAAGAAATGTAAATGGCAAAGGAAATAAACAAACAACTAGAAAAGCTCTTGGCAAGGTATAAGAACTAGAAGTCCTATCCTAGTTATCCTCCTCAATTGTGATGAGAATTGTCCATTGCTCCCACTTAGTTAACCTCTAACTATGAAGGAAAGTCAAGTGGATGAATTAACTTGATTCCACAAGTCCTAGCCTAATCATGATAAAAAAAAACTAGCTTTAGTGGCATTCAAGTCAATTAGCAACTTCTAATTATCAATCAACAAAGGAGTTTGATAACTCAAGAGTCACTAATTACTCTACCTAGGACAAGAGGAGAAAAATCTATACTAAAATCCAACCAAGCATTTCATCAAATACTTGAGAGGCATAAAAGGAAAGCATAGTAAATTGCAAGGAAAGTAAATCTACACTACTCAATTGAAAGGAATTAACAACAATAAAGCAAATCAACAATAAAGGAAATCAAAACATGAATTGCATTAAAGAGAAAATAGAAGAACAAAAGTGCATCAACATAAAAGTAGAGAATTACAAGAACTAAATGCTAAACTAGAGAGAGGAGAGGTAGAAAAACAAAAAGTAAATCAAAGCATGAAATTAACCTAGATCTAAGAAATCCTAATCTTAACCTAATCCTAATTCTAGAGAGAAGAGAGAGCTTCTCTCTCTAGAAACTAACTAAAGCCTCTTGAAAACTAAACTAAACTAATTGGTAACTAATTGGTTCATCCCTCTTCAATCCTTGGGTTAAATAGCATCAGAAATGAGTTGGATTTGGCCCAAAATGCTTCAGAAATTGCTGGCCACGAGTTGCCTTTAGTGAGTCACGTGCAACATTCCACGCGTATGCGTATATCATGCGTACGCATCCCTAAATGCCAGGAAAATATAGCAAATTTTACATCATTTTGAAGCCCCGGATGTTAGCTTTCCAACGCAACTAGAACCGCCGTATTTGGACCTCTGTAGCTCAAGTAATAATCGATTAAGTGCGAAGAGGTCAGGATTGACAACTTTGCGATTCCTTCCTTTCTTCATGAGTTCTCCATTTCTACATGCTTTTTCTCCATTCCCTCAATCCAATCTTTGCCTCCTAAACCTGAAATCACTTAACAAACAAATCAAGGCATCTAATGGAATCAAGGTGAATTAAATTTAGCTATTTTAAGACCTAAAAAGCATGTTTTCACTCTTAAACACAATTAAAGGAGAATTTACAAAACCATGCTATTTTAGTGAATAAATGGGAGAAAAGTTGACAAAACACTCTAAATTCAACACAAGATAAACCCTAAAAATGGGGTTTATCAAAGTTTGAGTTTCTCACAAAGCCTCTTGCAATTCCAGTAGTTGCTGGGCAAGGGCGTGCAGTTGCTGAGTCAATGGGCCATCCTGTTCAAGACGGTTAGGTTCAGTATACACTGCCTTAACCTCTCCTTTTATGGAAGTCTCAACAGATGAGTACAGATGTTGATTAATGGCAACTGTCTCAATATGCTCTTGAGCTTCTTCAATGGTCTTTCTCATGTATATGGAACCACTAGCAGAGTGGTCCAAAGTCATTCTAGCTATGTCTGAAAGTCCATAATAGAAGATGTCTAACTGTACCCATTCTGAAAACATTTCAGTAGGACATTTCTTTAGCATCCTTCTATACGCCTCCCAGGCATCATAAAGAGATTCATTATCTCCTTGTTTGAAGCCTTGGAAGTCCAGTCTCAGCTAGGTCATCTTTCTTGGAGGGAAATATTGATTTAAAACCTGTCTACTAATTGTTTCCAAGTTTTCAAGCTGGCTTTAGGCTGGTTATCCAACCACTTCTTTGCTTGGTCCTTTACAGCAAAAGGAAAGATCAATAGTCTATAGACATCTTGGTCTACTCCCTTATTGTATACTGTGTCAGCAATCTTTAAGAAATCTGCCAGGAATTCTGTAGGTTCTTCTTGAGGAAGCTCAGAATACTGGCAGTTTTACTGCACTAGAGTAATAAGTTGAGAGTTGAGTTCAAAACCACTTGCTCTGATGTGAGGTATGCTAATACTTCTTCCATAGAAGTCAGCAGTGGGATTTGTAAAAGATCCCAGAGTTCTTCTGAACATTCCCATTTGGGTTCATGATGAAGAAAGGTAGAAGAAGAGAAAGGAAAAAGAGCATAGAAGAAGAAATATAAGTAGAAGAGATAAACAAGAATTATAATATTTTTGTTTTTTTTATTTTATTTATTTATTAATTTCAAAAATTAAAGTTAATTAATTAAAAGGAATTGAAAATTAATTATTGAAATTCGAAAAAAGAAGATAGAGAAAGAGAAGAAGAATTTTCGAAGATAAAAGAAAGGGGAATTAGTTAGGAAGTTTTGAAAAAGAAGAGAGAGAAAATAAGTAATTAATTAAGAAAAGATTTGAATTTAACATTTAAAATTTGAAAATTAAATTTTTGAATTTTGAAATTTGAAATTGAAATTTGAATTTTAAATTTTGAAATTTTAAACTTTGAATTTTTGAAATTGAAACAAGATAAGATAAAGATTTGAAAAAGATTTAAAAGAAAGATCAAATTTGAAATTTGATTTTGAAAAAGATTTAATTTTGAAATTTGAAACATAAATTTGAAATTTTAATTTAAAAATTGAATTTTGAAATTTGAAATTTGGACTTTGAATTTTGAATTTTTTATTTTTAATTTTGAATTTTGAAAAAGATAAGATAAGATTTTGAAAAAAGATATGATTTTTAAAAAAGATATGATTTTGAAAAGATTTGATTTTTGAAATTTAAAGCTAAGTAAAGATAAGATAAAAATTTTGAAATTAAAATCTGAATTTTTTATTATGGTTTTCAAAAATATGATTAAAATAAAGATAAATAAGATATTTTTTATTTTTGAATTTAATGAGGAGAGAAAAAAACAAGTAAAAGACACAAAACTTAAAATTTTTAGATCTAAGACACCCTATTATGCGAAAATTTAAAGAAAAACACCAAGGAACACTAAACTTAAAAGTTTTTAAGATCAAAACAAAAAGAAAAGCAAGAACACCTTGAAGATTAAAAAGAACACTAAGAACAAAATTCAAAAACTCAAAGAACACAAGAACATATAAAGGACACCAAACTTAAAATTTTTGAAAAACCAAACACAATTTTTGAAAATTAAAAGAAAAACAACAAGAAAACACTAAACTTAAAAATTGACACAAAATTTAACCAAAGAAAATATTTTTAAAAAATTTTTAGAAAGAAAGACTCAAAGATAACGAAAATTTAACTAAGAACAAACACAAAAGACTCAAATTAAGAATAAAGATTAAACAAAGAAAAGAAAAATATTTTTGAAAAAGTTTTTAAAGTTTTCGAAAGATAGAGAAGAAGAAAATAAAAATAAAAGACTCAACAAAATAAAATAAATTACCTGATCTAGGGAGCAAGACAATCCATCAGTTTGTCCAAACTCGAACAATCCCCGGCAACGGTGCCAAAAACTTGGTACACGAATCCCCACACCTTTGTACAGCTGTACTAGCAAGTGCACTGGGTTGTCCAAGTAATACCTGAGCAAGTCAAGGTCGATCCCACGAGGATTGTGGTTTGAAGCAAGCTATGGTTATCTTGAAGGTCTTAGTCAGGTGAATCAGAAGAGTTGTTAGCTTAATTTGTATTTGTGGGATCTAAACTAAGTTGACATGTAAATAAAATAAAATACTCTGTAAATTGAATGGAATTAGAAATAGGAATATGGTTAAGGATTGGAGTTACTTTGTCTTTCTGAATTAATTCTGGTATTACTGTCTTCTTTGTTTGTGAGTGATTTCTTCTATGGCAGGCTATATGTGATCAATGCCATGGGCTGTGGTCATCAATCTCCTCTGCTGATCAAACGCCATTGGTCGTGGTCATCCAATCTGACGGAGGGTGAAGCTCTAGCAGTTTATTCTCCTGGTGATTCTACTCAAAACGTCACAGACAAGGTCGAATCTTCCGGATCAGAGAATATTGCTTATGTGGGTTCTAGCCTCTACCACAGAGACCCTAATCTCCCCGGAAATTGGCTGAACTAGTGTCTCGAGAAATTTCCAACGAAGTCGTGGATTAGCCGTTTGAGAGATGCATAATCAAGCTGGCGGTTCGCGCTTTCTAGCCACATTCACACGAACCCAAGTAGACACTGGTGGTTGTCAAGCACGCGGTCCTAGTATGATGAACAGAGCTGATTGTCACTGGTCATCCTATTCGCCATGTTGAAGAACGAGTATTCATCTTAGAAATAAATCAAACACGGATCGAAGAAGAAACAGTAATACTTTTATTAATTCATAGGACTCAGTAGGGCTCCTCCCCTCAACTTAGGAGGTTTAAAAACTCATACTGAAAGAAAATACAATGGTAGTAAACAAAAATAATGTGTATGATTGTAAAAAGTGTACGAATAACATGAATCTAATCCCTTAAATACTAAACAAATGACAAGTAAGGGTAAAATAGTCTTTTTAGTGCTAAAATCCACTTTTGGGGCCCACTTGGTGAGTGTGTGGGCTAAGCTTTGATGATATCCACGTGCTATGAGGCCTCTAGGGTGTTGAACACTGGCTAGATGGTCCTCTTTGGGCATTTGGACGCTGGTCTCTTCTCCTTGGGCGTTGGATGCCTGAAAAGAGGCAAAAGGCTGTGTTAGACGCCCATTTTGGGCCTTTAAATCTGAAGTAAAGTATGGACTATTACACATTGCTGGAAAGCTCTGAAAGTCAGCTTTCCATAGCCACTGAGAACACTCCATTTTAACATCTGTAGCTCTAGAAAAGCTCTTTCGAATGCAAGTAGGTCAGATCTGGACAGCATCTGCAGTGCTTTCTCTGTCTCTGAATCAGACTTTTGCTCCAGCTCCTCAATTTCAGCCCGAAATTACCTGAAATTGTACAAAAACATAAAAACTCAAAGTATAATCCAAAAATGTGAATTTAACACTAAAACCTATAAAAACTTAATAAAAACTAAACAAAACATGCTGAAACTATATGAAGAAGACTGACGGTAGTGTTAACGCCAGCTTAGAAGAAGACTTGTGGCGTTAGCAAGGCTGTTAACACCAGTACCAACACCAGGTCCAAAGGCACTCATGCAAGTATGAGAGCGTTAGTTAGTTGATGCCAGCGTTAACTTCAGAAAGAGCCACTTCTAACTTGCTTCAACTAAGGCCAAAAACCCACATCCAAGTACTTGAGGACTCATCTGAAGATTGTATATATAGGAAGAGTTTTGAACTTAGAGAAGGAAATACACAATTAGGCTTTTCTTTCTGCACTTAGTTTTACTTTTCATGTACTTTTCTTTTCTCTTTGAGTTTTCCAGAGCAATGATGAACTAAACCCCACATCATTAGGGGGAGGAGCTCTATTGTAATTCAAATGAATGAATTAAATTCTTCTTCTTCTCAATCCGCTTGTTGTAGCTAAGGGATAACTTTTGTGCTTAATAGATCTATTCACTACCGAAAGGGGGTTTAGATCCATTTGAATTTCTATGTGAGCCTCGGAAGGGGAATCATAGAAATTAGTTTAAAGCTCTTTCCTTCACAACTCTCTTGATCAATAAATTCCTGGTTTAAATTGAGGTCCTGAGAACTTGTGTGGCTTATGGATAAGAGAATTGAACTAAAACAAAAAAAAATTAGCCACGCTTTAAAAATGTGCCGATTTCTATCTGTGTCCATGTTTTACAAGTGTAATGCATGAAACATGACCAAATCTGTCACCAATCGCCACCTACATAAAAGTTTGGCCATTGACCGCTTTAGGGGATGCTTTTGAAGTGTGGCTAAATAAAAAGAGTAGCTAAAAAAAGGTTTGTTATTTTTCATTTTTTCAAGGTCACAAACCAACCCTCTAATGTTGAGAAGTTAGAGCCTGAAGAAGATGTGATTCACCATACTAGAAGATGTACATCCGTATTATTACCAACACATAGCAAAGACCAGTTTTGTTGTTAAAAAAGAACCACTATGTGGGAGACAAATAGCGGCAAGAAGGTGCCTATTAATTAAGTTTAACATTGTAACAAAGATGACTACCTCATATCCCATGTAAAGGCACCCAAGAGAAAACAAATAGTGTCCTCTGCAAACTGCAAAGTCCGTTGCTATGTAGCATATGACATGATGACTGGATAGTGGAGGATTTCTCGTTTAGAGTTAACACATACACACTCGCTTAATCCAAATCTATTTGACATGTTCCCAACAAATCGACAATTAAGTTTGCTCACGAAGGAGCTAAAACAGCAAAACAAGTATAACAACCCAATTTTTTTGTAAAATGACTTTTCAGCCTTTTTGAAATTAGATTTCGCAAAATTCCCATGACACTGTTTGTTTCAAATTAAAAGGCTGGGCCCAAATCTATAATAATAATATTTTATTATTTACTCAACAAGCACATTAAAAGTCAAATGTAGCCTTTTTGAGATCATATGATTACCGAGTCCAAAATTCAACTGGTATGGGATAATGCAGACTGATATGGGATATGAAATTAGACCTCAGTTGATTGTATTTATCCTGATGCATTTTATAACTACATTGGATATAAGAGAATGATATGGCTAATTTGGTTTGAATTCTACTAATGTAATACTAGTTTTCATTAATTAATTTTTTTAAATGATATTCACATATTTTTGTCAATGTTTTTTATTATTTTTGGAGTGCATTAGAGTATATGTAAAAGCACATACTAGATTTTTTTAAATTTGACAAGTATATACCCACGCTTTCAAAGCATGGTAATAGGTCCATGTATTTTTGGCTATGGGCACGCTTTAAAAGCGTAGCCGTATCTTCTGCTATAGGCACGCTTCAAAAGCGTGGGTATAAAGTCACACATATGGCCACGCTTTTAAGCGTAGCAAAACATAAGGCGTGGCAATAGATCAACACAATTAAGTGTGGTAATAGAGCTACCAACGTACTTGCAGATGTGACCCTTTCAAAAGCGTGTCGGTAGCTCAAAAAGCATAGTAAAAAGTTGTCGCTACATTTTTTGCAGCTATTCTCCACTCTTTAAAAGCGTAGCAAAATGTGGTTTTCTTATAACTCTGACCATCAAACGCAATATTTAGTTCTTAGTCTTTGAAAACAAACACTACCTAATACTTCATGTGACTCAAACTTACTAACACAAGTTGTAATAATTTGAAGTCCATGACCACTTAAATGATGCAATATTATAATATAATTATGTTATATGTATATAAAAGTTTAGCTATTAATTATTTATTTATTAAAATTATATATTTCTTTATTTTTCTATTGAAAAATACTTGATTATTTTACTGTGATAAATTTAATTATTTTATTATAACATGTTTAATTATTTTAAGGATAAAACACTTATACAAACCAAACCAATGCCAATATTATATAAATCACCCAAATCAAATAACGTTACATAAATGTCTCAAACCATACTTCTATATAAATTGAATTAAAATAATTCAAATTATACAATATAGTAATAAATTGAAACACATTCATTCGACTTACATGGAAATATTGTTTGAATTATAAATTGAATTGGTTAAATTCGAATTATACACTATGGTACTAAATCGAATCAGTGTGATTTGAATTAGTATGCAACAATGTAAATTGAATCAGCTTAACTCGATTTACTACTTGTAATAGATTATTGATATTTACAACTTTTAAGTTAATTATATTAACTATAAAACATAAATGTCAATAAGGAAGTACCCCCCATTTGGATTCAAATAAAATATCAAAAAAATCAAAACGAATAAGAATAAAAATCCAACTTTTGTGTTTTAGTTCAAATTTCAGAAAATCTACATTTTTATAAACTTATGAATTTAAAATGGAATATTAAACGATTTCTAAAAATTCATTAAAAATTATCCTTTGATTTATTAGCATCTAAAAAATTATTACCGGGACTTTTGATATTGAAAAAGTTAATATAAAGTATAGCCCTCCAAGGTAGCATAAAAGTTAAAACTTGAATTTTTTTCAAAGTCAAAAGTAACAGATAGTTATACATTATAAAATAACCAACTATATTTATACAATATGTAATTTAACTAATTATATTTATACTGTATTTTAATTATTTCTCAAAGAATCCCGTTAGGAAGCTAATGAGAAATCTTGACAATATATACAATGGGTTGGTTATTTAGTCTAATAAAAATAAATAATAAATTTAAAAACCTTCATTTAGTTATTTCATATCAAATTTTAAATTTCAAATTCTCCAATTTCAAATTTTAAATTTTTAAAAAATTCAGTTAGTTATTTTAAAAAAATAACCATCTGAAATCCTAATTTACTAAAGCATTTCACTCCAATACTCTCTTCTATTTCAACCGACGGCCGCCCCACCTTCATCAATTATCATCCCATTTCACCGTCGTTACTTGACTTGCCACACGCCACTCACCCTTAGTAAAAATAACCATCCACTTAAGGATAAAAATAATCATCTGCATACCTAATGAATTGAACATCTAACATATTTTAATTATATATAACTAAACCCAATCCAATCAAAATAATCATCTATATAAAAATTAAAATAACCATCTGCATACCTACTAAAATGATCATCCTAAATTGACCATTAAAATAGAAGAAGAATTTGAATAAACAGAAGAAACAACGATTGTGGTTAAACATAGTTTTGAAGGACTAGGCATGACAAAAGCGGCACTATTGTGAACCGTAGGGCTCAAATCTGAAAGAAGCTAACCATACTTGGATCCGAAGAAGAAGAGCATGGTAGTATCATCGGTGAGAAGAGGCTTGAAGGAATAGAAGAAAGTGAAGTGATGAGCGGATAATTTATACGCTTTTTGGCATTATTTTTAGTATGTTTTTAGTATATTTTAGTTAATTTTTATTAGTTTTTAAATACAAATCACTCTTTTGAATTTTACTATGAGTTTGTGTATTTTTTGTGATTTCAGGTATTTTCTGGCTGAAATTGAGGGACCTGACCAAAAATCTGATTCAGAGACTGAAAAAGAACTGCAGATGTTGTTGGATTCTGACCTCCCTGCACTCGAAGTGGCTTTTCTGAAGCTATAGAAGCCCAATCGGCGCACTCTCAATTGAGTTGGAAAGTAGACATCCTGGGCTTTCCACCAATATATAATAGTCCATACTTTGCTCAAGATTTGATGGCCCAAACAGGCGTTCCAAGTCAGCTCAAGAATTCTGGCGTTTAACTCCAAAACTGGCACAAAAGCTGGAGTTAAACGCCCAAACTGGCACAAAAACTGGCGTTTAACTCCAACAAAAGTCTCTACACATGGAAGCTTCAATGCTCAGCCCAAGCACACACCAAGTGGGCCCAGAAGAAGATTTCTGCATTAATTACTTATTTCTGTAAACCCTAGGCTACTAGTTCTCTATAAATAGGACCTTTTACTATTGTATTTTCATCTTGGTTCTTCTGGTTCCCTCTCTGCGGCCAAAGCCAATGACCTCCATTATCACTTTTGTATTTTCAACGGTGGAGTTTCTACACACCATAGATTAAGGTGTGGAGCTCTGCTGTTCTTCATGAATTAATACAAGTACTATTGTTTTTCTATTCAACTCAAGTCCATTTCTTCTCCAAGATATTCATTCGCACCCAAGAACATGATGAATGTGATGATTATGTGACACTCATCACCATTCTCACCTATGAACGCATGACTGACAACCACTTTCGTTCTACATGCAAACAAGCTTGAATGTGTATCTCTTGGATTTCTAATCTAAGATTA
>NC_029794.2:97865341-97929847 GCF_000816755.2 Arachis ipaensis
ACAGATGATTAGCCGTGCGGTGACAGCGTGCGTAGAACATTTTCATTGAGAGGACGGGAAGTAGCCATTGACAACGGTGATGCCCAACATAAAGCTTGCCATGGAAAGGAGTATGAATGATTGGAAGAAGGCAATAGGAAAGCAGAGGTTTAGGAGGAACAAAGCATCTTCATACGCTTATCTGAAATTCCTACCAATGAATTACATAAGTATCTCTATCTTTATTTTATGTTTTATTTATCTTTTAATTATCAAATCTCCATCACCATCTGAATTCGCCTGACTGAGATTTACAAGGTGACCATAGCTTGCTTCAAGCTGACAGTCTCTGTGGGATCGACCCTTACTCACGTAAGGTATTACTTGGACGACCCAGTGCACTTGCTGGTTAGTTGTGCGGAATTGTGACAAAGTGTGATTCACGTTTGAGAGCTCTAAGTCCTTTAGCGCCATTGTTGATGATCACAATTTCGTGCACTAAGTTTTTGGCGCCATTGCCGGGGATTGTTCGAGTTTGGACAACTGACGGTTCATCTTGTTGCTTAGATTAGGTACTTTTCTTTTTATGAATGAATTCTAGAGTTTCAAGGTGATGTTCTTATCATCACAAAGCTGATTCATTCTCATCAATTTAGCTGCTGAATGTAATGTCCTGCTGAGGCTTGGCCAGCCATGTCTAATCTTTTTAGACTGAAGCTTTAGACTAACATTGCATGATTCCTGGAATTCTTATTAAAAGTTTTGAATCCCTTTATTTTGTTTTCCATATAAGTTTTGAAAATCACAAAAAAATTTATAAAATCATAAAAATCAAAAATATTTTATGTTTCTTGTTTGAGTCTAGTGTCAATTTTTAAGTTTGGTGTCAATTGCATTCTTCTTGCATTTTTCGAAAATATGCAATAAGTTCTTCATTAATCTTCAAGTTGTTCTTGATGATTTCATTGCTCTGATCTTTAAATTCTCTTGTTTTGTGTGTTTTGTTGTTTCTCATACGCATTCTCAATTTGTTAGTGTCTCTTATATGAAAATTTTTTAAGTTTGGTGTCTTGCATGCATTGTTTATTTGATCTTAGTTGCAATTTTTATTGTTTCTCATCATTAAAAATTCAAAAATATTTTCAAAATTGTGTCTTTTCAAGTCAATAATACAGAGAATTGAAGATTCAGAACATTCAGCAGAGAAATTAAACAGAAAAAGCTGCGCGTTCAAAACACCCAGTGAAGAAGGAAAACTGGCGTTTAAACGCCAGCCAGGGTACCTGGCTGGGCGTTTAACACCCAAAAAGGTAGGATTTTGGGCGTTAAACGCCAGAATGGATGCCATTCTGGGGGTTTAACGCCAGGATGACACTAGAGGGAAGATTTTGTTTTTAATTCAAATTTTTTTTCAAATCTTCATAATTTTTCAAAATCAAATCTTTTTCAAATCATATCTTTTCAATCATGTCTCTTCAAAATCAATTTCTTTCTATTTTTTTATTTACTACTATTTTCGAAAATCCTTGCTAAAATTAATGATTTACTTCAAAATTTTCAAGTTGTTACTTGCCTATTAAGAAAGGATCAAATTTTAAATTTTAAGAATCATATCTTCTAATTTCTTGTTAGTCAAGTAATCAACTTTAATTTTAAAACTTTCTCTTTTTTTTAAATTGATTTTCAATCATATCTTCTCAATCATATCTTTTCAATCACATCTTTTTCAAAATTAATTTTCAATCATATCTTTTTAATTTCTTATTTCAAAATCTTTTTCAAAAATCACTTTATTTCTTTCCCAATCTTAGTTTTCGAAAATCATCAATCAAATTTTCAAAAATTTCTTTTAATTATTTTAAAATCTTTTTAATTTATTTTCGAAAATTCTTCCCCTCTTCTCACATCCTTCTATTTAAGGGACTAACACTCCTCCTCAAGGTGCAATTCGAACTCTATCCCTCTTGATAAGTTCGAATTCTCTTCTATCTACCTCCTCCTTCTATTCTTCTTTTCCTCTGACACCTCAAGGAATCTCTATACTGTGACATAGAGGATTTCCTACTTTCTTGTTCTCTTCTCTTTCATATGAGTAGGAACAAAGATAAAGGCATACTTGTTCAAGCTGATCCTGAACCTAAAAGGACTTTGAAGAGAAAGCTAAGAGAAGCTAAAGCACAATTCTCTTTAGAGGGCCTAACAGAGCTTTTCAAGGAAGAAGAAACCATGGCAGCCGAAAACAACAATGCCAACAATGCAAGGAAGGTGCTTGGTGACTTTACTGTACCTACTCCCGACTTCTATGGGAGAAGCATCTCAATCCCTGCCATTGGAGCAAACAACTTTGAGCTTAAGCCTCAATTAGTTTCTCTAATGCAACAGAATTGCAAGTTTCATGGACTTCCATTGGAAGATCCTCATCAGTTCTTAGCTAAATTCTTACAAATCTGTGACACTGTCAAGACCAATGGGGTTGACCCTGAAGTCTACAAACTTATGCTTTTTCCTTTTGCTGTAAGAGACAGAGCTAGGACATGGTTGGATTCACAACCTAAAGAAAGCCTGAACTCTTGGGAAAAGCTAGTTAATGCCTTGTTGGCAAAGTTCTTTCCACCTCAAAAATTGAGCAAACTTAGAGTGGAAATCCAAACTTTCAGACAGAAGGAAGGTGAATCCCTCTATGAAGCTTGGGAAAGATACAAGCAATTGATCAGAAGGTGTCCTTCTGACATGCTTTCTGAATGGAGCATCTTAGGTATCTTCTATGATGGTCTGTCTGAACTATCCAAGATGTCATTGGATAGCTCTGCTGGAGGATCTCTTCATCTGAAGAAGACACCTGTAGAAGCTCAGGAACTCATTAAAATGGTTGCAAATAACCAATTCATGTACACTTTTGAAAGGAATCCTGTGAATAATGGGACAACTCAGAAGAAGGGAGTTCATGAGATTGATACTTTGAATGCCATATTGGCTCAGAATAAAATATTGACCCAACAAGTCAATATGATTTCTCAGAGTCTGTCTGGAATGCAAGCAGCAACAGGCAGTACTAAGGAAGCTTCCTCTGAAAAAGAAGCTTATGATCCTGAGAACCCAGCAATGGAAGAGGTGAATTACATGGGAGAATTCTATGGAAACACCTATAATCCTTCATGGAGAAATCATCCAAATCTCTCATGGAAGGATCAACAGAGACCTCAACAAGGTTTCAACAACAATAATGGTGGAAGAAACAGGTTTAGCAATAACAAGCCTTTTCCATCATCTTCTCAGCAATAGACAGAGAATTCTAAGCGAAGCCACTCTGACTTAGCATCTATAGTCTCTGATCTACTCAAAACCACTCAAAGTTTCATGACTGAAACAAGGTCCTCCATTAGAAATTTGGAGGCACAAGCGGGTCAACTGAGTAAGAAAATTACTGAACTCCCTCTTAGCACTCTCCTAAGCAATACAGAAGAGAATCCAAAAAGAGAGTGCAAGGCCAAAACCACAACCCACACGGCCGAACCTGGAGAGGAGGAAGAGGCAGTGATCTCCACTAAGGAAGACCTCAATGGACGTCCACTGGCCTCCATGGAGTTCCCTGATGAGGAACCATGGGAATCTGAGGCTCACACAGAGACCATAGATATTCCATTGAATTTACTTTTGCCATTCATGAGCTCTGATGAGTATTCTTCCTCTGAAGAAGATGAAGATGTTACTAAAGAGCAAGTTGCTAAGTACCTTGGAGCAATCATGAAGCTAAATGCCAGGTTGTTTGGTAATGAGACTTGGGAGGATGAACCTCCATCGCTCATCAAAGAACTGGATGACTTGACTAGGAAGAGATTACCTCTGAAGAGACAAGATCATGGAAAGTTCTCAATACATTGTACCATAGGCACCATGACCTTTGAAAAGGCTCTGTGTGACCTAGGGTCAAGCATAAACCTCATGCCTCTCTCTGTAATGGAGAAGCTAGGGATCATTGAGGTATAAGCTGCAAGAATCTCACTGCAGATGGCAGACAATTCAAAGAAATAGGCTTATGGACTTGTAGAGGATGTCTTGGTAAAGGTTGAAGACCATTACATCCCTGCTGATTTTATAATCCTAGAGACTGGGAAGTGTATGGATGAATCCATCATCCTTGGCAGACCCTTCCTAGCCACAGCAAAAGCTGTGGTTGATGTTGACAGAGGAGAATTGATCATTCAAGTGAATGGAGACTCTCTTGTGTTTAAAGCTCAAGGATGTCCCTCTGTAACCATGGAGAGGAAGCATGAAGAGCTTCTCTCAATACAGAGACAAACAGAGCCTCCACAGTCAAACTCTAAGTTTGGTGTTGGGAGGCCACAACCAAACTTTAAGTTTGGTGTTGAACCCCCACATTCAAACTCTAAGTTTGGTGTTGGGAGGTTCCAACATTGCTCTAAACATTTGTGAGGCTCCATAAGAGCCACTGTCAAGCTATTGACATTAAAGAAGCACTTGTTGGGAGGCAACCCAATCTTTAATTATCTATGTTAAATTTTTATTTTCTTTTGTTATTTTATATTTTCTGTAGGTTGATGATCATGTGAAGTCACAAAAATAATTGAAAAGCAAAAATAGAAGGAAAAACAGTATTAAAAACAGAACACCCTGGAGGAGAAACTTATTGGCGTTTAAATGTCAGTAAAGGTAGCAGAATGGGCGTTGAACGCCCAGTCTGGCACCATTCTGGGCGTTTAACGCCAGAAATGGGCACCAGACTGGCGTTTAACGCCAGGAATGGGCAAGAAGCTAGTGTTAAATGCCAGAAATGGGCAGCAGCCTGGCGTTTAACGCCAGGATTGGCAGCAAGGGGCGTTTTGCACGCCACATGGTGCAGGGATGAGAAATCCTTGACACCTCAGGATCTGTGGACCCCACAGGACCCCCACCTACCCCACCTCTCTCTCTCTCTAATTTACCCATTCACCAATCACCTCAATACCTCTTCCCCAAAAATCCCTCACCTATCAAATCCCACCATTCTCTTCACCACTCACATCCATCCTTCCTAAAACCCCACCTACCTCACCATTCAAATTTAAAATACTTTCCCACCCAAACCCACCCATAATGGCTGAACCATACCCCCCTCTCTACTCCTATATAAACCCATCTTCACTCCTTCATTTTCACACAACATACACACTACCTATCCCCCTTGGCCGAAACACAAAACCCACTCTATCTCCTCTATTTCTTCTTCTTCTACTCTCTTCTTTCTTCTTTTGCTCGAGAACGAGCAACCTTCTAAGTTTGGTGTGTAAAAGCTAAAGCTTTTTTTGTTTTTCCATAACCATTAATGGCACCAAAGGCCGGAGAAACCTCTAGAAAGAGGAAAGGGAAGGCAAAAACTTCCACCTCTGAGTCATGGGAGATGGAGAGATTTCTCTCAAGGGCGCATCAAGACCATTTCTATGATGTTGTGGCCAAGAAGAAAGTGATCCCCGAGGTCCCTTTTAAGCTCAAAAAGGGCGAATATCCGGAGATCCGACATGAGATCCGAAGAAGAAGTTGGGAAGTTCTCACCAACCCCATTCAACAAGTCGGGATCTTAATGGTTCAAGAGTTCTATGCCAATGCATGGATCACCAAGAACCATGATCAAAGTGTGAACCCGGACCCCAAGAATTGGCTTACAATGGTCCGAGGGAAATACTTAGACTTTAGTCCGGAAAATGTGAGGTTGGGATTCAATTTGCCTATGATGCAAGGAGATGCACACCGATACACTAGAAGGGTCAACTTTGATCAAAAGGTTGGACCAAGTCCTCATGGACATCTGTGAAGAGGGCGCTCAATGGAAGAAAGATTCAAGAGGGAAGCCGGTTCAACTAAGAAGGCATGACCTCAAGCCCATGGCTAGGGGATGGTTGGAGTTCATCCAATGCTCAATCATTCCCACTAGCAACCGGTCTGAAGTTACTATAGACCGGGCTATCATGATTCATAGCATCATGATTAGAGAGGAAGTAGAAGTTCATGAGGTTATATCCTAAGAACTCTACAAGGTGGCAGACAAGTCCTCTACTGTGGCAAGGTTAGCCTTTCCTTATCTCATTTGTCACCTCTGCAATTCAGCTGGAATTGACATAGAGGAAGACATCCTCATTGATGAGGACAAGCCCATCACTAAGAAAAGGATGGAGCAAACAAGAGATCCCACTCATGGACAAGAGCATGAGGAAACTCCTCATCATGAAATCCCTGAGATTCCTCAAGGGATGCATTTTCCTCCACAAAACTATTGGGAGCAAATCAACACCTCCCTAGGAGAATTAAGTTCCAACATGGGACAACTAAGGGTGGAGCACCAAGAGCATTCCATCCTCCTCCATGAAATTAGAGAAGACCAAAGAACCATGAGAGAGGAGCAACAAAGGCAAGGAAGAGACATTGAGGAGCTCAAGCACTCCATAAGATCTTCAAGAGGAAGAACAAGCCGCCATCACTAAGGTAGACCCGTTCTTTAATTTCCTTGTTCTTTATTTTCTGTTTTTCGAAAATTATGCTTTATGTTTATCTATGTTTGTGTCTTTATTACATGATCATTAGTGTCTAAGTGTCTATGCCTTAAATCTATGAAAATGAATCCATCACCTTTCTTAAATGAAAAATGTTTTTAATTGAAAAAGAAAAAGAAGTGCATGAATTTCAAATTTTAAAACAGTTTAATTGTTTTGATGTGGTGGCAATACTATTATTTTTCTGAATGAATGCTTGAACAGTGCATATTTTTGAACTTGATTGTTTATGAATGTTAAAATTATTGGCTCTTGAAAGAATGATGGAAAAGGAGAAATGTTATCTGATGATCTGAAAAATCATAAAATTGATTCTTGAAGCAAGAAAAAGCAGTGAAAAGCTTGCAGAAAAAAAAAGGATATATGCGAAAAAAAAAAGAAGAAAAGCAAGCAGAAAAAGCCAATACCCTTTAAACCAAAAGGCAAGGGTGATAAAAAGGATCCAAGGCTTTGAGCATCAGTGGATAGGAGGGCCGACAGGAATAAAATCCTGGCCTAAGCGGCAAAACCAAGCTGTCCCTAACCATGTGCTTGTGGCGTGAAGGTGTCAAGTGAAAACTTGAGACTGAGCGGTTAAAGTCGTGGTCCAATGTATATTCTCTTCTTTTTATCCTATTTGATTTTCAGTTGCTTGGGGACAAGCAACAATTTAAGTTTGGTGTTGTGATGAGCGGATAATTTATACGCTTTTTGGCATTGTTTTTAGTATATTTTTAGTATATTTTAGTTAGTTTTTATTATGTTTTTATTAGTTTTTAAATAAAAATCACTCTTCTGGACTTTACTATGAGTTAGTGTGTTTTTCTGTGATTTCAGGTATTTTCTGGCTGCAATTGAGGGACCTGAGCAAAAATCTGATTCAGAGGCTGAAAAAGGACTGTAGATGTTGTTGGATTCTGACCTCCCTGCACTCGAAGTAGATTTTCTAGAGCTATAGAAGCCCAATTGGTGCGCTCTCAATTGCGTTGGAAAGTAGACATCCTGAGCTTTCCACCAATATATAATAGTCTATACTTTGCTCAAGATTTGATGGCCCAAACAGGCGTTCCAAGTCAACTCAAGAATTCTGGTGTTTAACTCCAAAATTGGCACAAAAGCTGGAGTTAAACGCCCAAACTGGCACAAAAACTGGCGTTTAACTCCAAGAAAAGTCTCTACACATGGAAGCTTCAATGCTCAGCCCAAGCACACACCAAGTGGGCCCGGAAGAAGATTTCTGCATTAATTACTTATTTCTGTAAATCCTAGGCTACTAGTTCTCTATAAATAGGACCTTTTACTATTGTATTTTCATCTTGGTTCTTCTGGTTCCCTCTCTGCGGCCAAAGCCAATGACCTCCATTATCACTTTTATATTTTCAACTGTGGAGTTTCTACATACCATAGATTAAGGTGTGGAGCTCTGCTGTTCTTCATGAATTAATACAAGTACTATTGTTTTTCTATTCAACTCAAGTCTATTTCTTCTCCAAGATATTCATTCGCACCCAAGAACATGATGAATGTGATGATTATGTGACACTCATCACCATTCTCACCTATGAACGCGTGACTGACAACCACTTCCGTTCTACATGCAAACAAGCTTGAATGTGTATCTCTTGGGTTTCTAATCTAAGATTGGAACCTTCGTGGTATAGGCTAGAATTATTGGCGGCCATTCCTGAGATCCGGAACGTCTAAACCTTGTCTGTGGTATTCTGAGTAGGATCTAGGAAGGGATGACTGTGACGAGCTTCAAACTCGCGATGGTTGGGCGTGTGACAGACGCAAAATGATCAATGGATCCTATTCCAACATGATCGAGAACCGATAGATGATTATCCGTGCGGTGACAACGTGCGTAGAACATTTTCACTGAGAGGACAGGAAGTAGCTATTGACAACGGTGATGCCCAACATAAAGCTTGCCATGGAAAGGAGTATGAATGATTGGAAGAAGGCAATAGGAAAGCAGAGGTTCAGGAGGAACAAAGCATCTTCATACACTTATCTGAAATTCCAACCAAAGAATTACATAAGTATCTCTATCTTTATTTTATGTTTTATTTATCTTTTAATTATCAAATCTCCATCACCATCTGAATTCGCCTGACTGAGATTTACAAGGTGACCATAGCTTGCTTCAAGCCGACAGTCTCTGTGGGATCGACCCTTACTCACGTAAGGTATTACTTGGACGACCCAGTGCACTTGCTGGTTAGTTCTGCGGAATTGTGACAAAGTGTGATTCACGTTTGAGAGCTCCAAGTCTTTTGGCGCCATTGTTGATGACCACAATTTCGTGCGCCATGAAGCCGGTTCGGAAGAGAGGCACGCAAAAAAGCGACAGCAATATTAGGCTGCGTGTCGGAGGGCGAGGCGCATCAGGCTGATCGGCAAAGGTGAGGACGGTGTCGGTGGGAGGATGCGGCAGCGTCGGTATGACCGACGAGGAATTCAGTGATACGAGGTAAGGACCGAAGAGGATGACGGTGAGTTTTGAATGTGTATTGAAAGTTACGGTAAGATTAGAAATAACCGTATGTAGTGTGAATGGGTTTAAATACTAATTCTAATTTTTTAAATTTTAAAATTTAAAATTAAATAATTAATTAATAATCTAATTTTTAATTATAATTTTATCTTTTTTTTAATTCATTGTACACATTATATACAACTAGTTTTGGTTCTCAATATTTTCTCTTTCTCAAACTACATATTGTATAGATATAATTGGTCATTTTAATTATTGCACAAGTATCATCGTTTTATTTTTTATTATATTTTTATACCGAGCATTTTTGTTATAAAAAGGAGGCAGTAGGCTACCAAGTTGAAGCTGATGTATGATGATTAGGTAGATTGAGTGGTGAGGCTCGTGCCACCAACCCCAATCCGGACGGTTGGTTGTAACCTGAAAGTTTTCAAAATAGTCAAAGGCATGAAAATTGACCGCTAACACCTCCCCATCTAATCATCTCCATTTACTCCTATACGTCACTTAATTCTTAATCTTATTTTTTACACTATTAAAAATTTAAAATCTTAGTAACAATTAAATTTTACATTTATCTTCGGGTAATTACTAAATAAGTAAATAGAAAGATCATATCATCTATTTTTTGTGAAGGAAAAAAAGAGGTTAGAAAGTGTTAAGTCTGCAACATTGAATTAATTAGGATGGTAGAAGTTGAGTGACTTGAACAGTCACAGGTGCATGAACTACAAAGTCTACCTACCACCTTAGTTTTCGACTTTTCGGTCTTAAACCAAAGGCTCTTAAACTACCACACCCTTATATACCCATTCTGCTACTCCTTCTTCTATTGCTTCCCACAATTCATCATCATCCTTTCCTACACTAGTAAGACCACAACTCTCTTCAATTTCAGTGTTGTTTATTGATTTATTGATTTTATTTTTGTATGTTATGTTTTGTGAATTAATCATTTTTTGGGATTGAATTTCAGTGGCAAGTGAAACGGTAATGGTTGATGAAATCTCCTATCCTTCCACGATCACTACTACCAAGCCCCTGTCTCTTCTTGGTCATGGTAGGTATACTCTGCTTCCGTTGACTTGAATATTAAAAACAAATAATTAATCAACTTATTGATTTTGTTGTATGATGGATGATGATTCAGGAATCAAGGACATGGAGATCCATTTCCTCCAAGTGAAGTTCTATACAATCGGGGTCTATTTGGACCCTGAAATAGTGAACCACTTGACACAGTGGAAGGGTACACCCCCAAAGGAGCTTGAAGAGAAAGAAGAATTCTTTGATGGAGTGATTGCAGCTCCAGTGGAGAAGGTGATTAGGCTTGTGGTGATCAAAGAGATCAAGGGAGCACAGTATGGGGTTCAGATTGAGACTGCTGTGAGGGACCGTTTGGCTGCTGATGACAAATACGAGGATGAAGAAGAAGCTGAATTGGAAAAGATTGTTGAGTTCTTCCAATCTAAGTACTTCAAGAAGAATTCAGTCATCACATATCATTTCCCAGCGAACTCTCCAACTGCGGAGGTACCTTGCATTTCCGTTACTTTTGCTCTCTGCGAATATGTCCAAAAAATAAAATTGACTACAGAATTTAAGATTTAGAATTAGAAAAAATTGGCCGATGTTAGCCAAAGAAAATTGGCTTGCTAGTTGAGTTTCAGCATGGCAGTATATATTTAATTTTAGTTAATGGTATGGTTGTTAATGCAGATTGTGGTGTCTTTGGAGGGGAAGGAAGATTCAAAGTTTGTGGTAGAGAATGCCAATGTGGTGGAGACCATCAAAAAATGGTACCTTGGTGGCTCAAGTGCTATCTCACCCTCAACCATTTCATCTTTGGCTACCACCTTCTCTCAGGAATTGTCCAAGTGACACAAGACAAACTCTTCTGTGTTGCAATGATCTTGTTATGTTTTGCCGATTTCTAGCTACTTTTTCACTTATTGCAATAATATTTAATTATTGTATTTAATCGGTGCAAGTTGACTTATATATTTTTTTGCAACACTAGTGAAGACGAATACATAAATCTATCAGGAGAGATTGCATTTATCTAAATCTAAAGATAATAATATTGAACATAACAGCAGAATGCACCTTCTCCACGTTGGAATAGAACAACACAACACTAGTTAACTGTCAAAAATAAAATTCAGCATCAGTCTCGTTTACCAAATTAAAGGTTTTCGAAGCAAATTAAGCAACAACCAAATATCAAATTCAAAGTGACATGCAACAATTCTTCAGCTTACTAATCTAGGATCAAAATTACAATGTTTAAATGACAAAAAAAAAAGAAAAATTTATTTCATTTCGTCTATAAAATTATATTATGAAAATGACACAAGTTAGCTTAGAGGATTGGATTGCAATCACAGAGATACTCTTATATAGAATGAGAGAGTAAAGAGATATAAAAAGAAAATAAAAAACTGAAAACTTATCTGCAGTCAACTTTATATGAAGTGTTTTTGGATTATTGATATGTGTTATTATTTGATTTGATAAAAAAATCAATTTATTTTATACAAATAATTTAATTTAAAAAATTATTTAAGTTAGACTAAACAATTACTTTTACTAGTAACAAAAAAAAACAATTACTTTTACTTTCAGGATTTGGATCCTCTCAATTTTGAATTTCACTTTAGAGGGTAAAGTGTGATCTCTCACCATTTATTTCTTAGGTGGGACCAAGAAAGAATATGAGAGAGAAACTATTCAAGGGTGAGAGATCATACTTCACTCTCTAAAAATAAAAATTTAAAATTTAGAGAATTCAAATTCAATTTTTCAGAATTAATCTCAAATTTTTAATTGAGTGTATTTTTTTTATTCGGATTTCTTAATCTAATTTCTTATTTTAAATGTATTTCTTAATTTTTGTTTTTATTCAATTTTTTATGAATTATGAAAATCATTTAATAAAATAAGTAATTGATTATCTCATCCCACCATTTGATGTTAACGACAAGATTGGCTTAGCGTTAGACAATAGTTGTTCACGTCTTTATTGTCAAGGTTAACCTAGAGATTGATTATGTTATGATTACTTCCGAGATTGTAAAGTTAGTACTTTTGTCCTAAAAATATTATTTAAGAGTTATATTTTTTTATAAATAATTTAGGAAATATAATTAGAATGAGAGTTGATTTGATATCAACAACATTTAGAAATTAACGTTGTTTGTGTTGTCTATAAAAGTATCCAATTAAACCTAATAGACAATTGTATGAGAATTTTATCTTCTTTTTTAATCCATTATTCATAATTATTATTGTTTTTCTATACTTTTTTATTATTTTATTCTTGAATAATTCAGAATCCATGGAAGCTAACATTCATGAACTAAGATTGTAATCATCTGGTCTCCATTGCTTATATAGTTGAGACTCTATCCCAACTTGTTGATTTGCAGTAGAATCAAATTGTGGAGGAACACAATTTTGATAAAGATGAACCTCAAGATCCTACCCTCTAATGGCAAATAATACTTGTTGCCATGTTTTGTAATTGTTCTCACATAATTTCTCACTGATTGGATTAAAGAATTTTTTGTTGAAGAAATTGATTGGAAGAGAATCAATAACAGAAGAAGAATTTGTGGCGGTGTTGGTGGTGAAGTCACCAGAAATTTCAGGTGTGGAAGCCATAGATCAAAACCCAATAACTCTTGGTACCATGAAAGCTTTCTCATATGCCTTCAATGGCAAGAAGCAGAAACTAACCAAGAGTGAAAGAAAGAATGAAAACAGAAACAGTTGAAGTAAGAAAGAACTAGAGAGCACTATTACTTGCAAAAGAAAGAAACAAACTGATAATGCAAAAAACAAAAAAAAGCAGCTAGCTATCAATTAGACAGAGTGACCTATTTATACGTGAGTGCACTTAGCTAGAATTGGTCAATGACTCTAGCTCTAACAACTGCTACAACAGAAAACTAACTAATGCACTCTTGATTCTTGATCGTTCTATTTTGCTATTTAACTCGCTCAAATTGTTGCTCTCCTTCACAGGAACCACATCATTGTATTTTATTGGTCGGACCAAAACAAATAATGTCTTTTTGGCCTAAAATGCAGAAAAACCAATTTTATTAAACCATTAAATTTAGGCCGGCTAAAACTCGTGCAGAAGCTGTTTCTCTTGTTTAACACATTTTTGCATGCGTAGAAATTTATATCGATTTATATCCGAGCAAAATCCAAAAAAGAAAAAAAAAAACTTGTTATCAGTAATTATGAGTGTTGCAATGTTCCAAATACGCAAATTGAATTAGTGCCGATTGCAACTTAAAAAAGAAAAGGAGAGAAGGGGGTTTGATTCTCGCCAACATTGCACTCAATTTCGCACATACAAACAAATGTTGCCTCGCTTGTTGCATGTCACTCTCTTACTATAGTTGACAAAATTAATGCTTCCGTGGTTGTTCAAATTGTGTGCTTTAGTGGGATTCCTTCCATATTGTTAATTAGCATAGTCTTCTACTTCCCAACTCAAACCAAGATGCAAATAATGGAATAATAATTTAAAAGAGGAGGCATGAAACAAAAGATGTATCGTGGATCAGTAGCCATGCACCCATCATCAAACAGGTGTTAAAAGAGACAATGGTCTATGAGGTCCTTTTTTTTTTTAAGAAAAAAAAGGGAAAAATAAAGCATTGACGTAATGTCAATTTCAATCTTCACAGTATATCCACAATTCTCATTACTTGGTTGAAATCCAAAGGTAGTGGTGGAAATGGAATGAAATTTTCCTTTTCTATTTTCAACATGTGGGCCTAAGAAGCCCATAAAGGGGGTATTATAGGAGAAGAAGCAAAGAGATTGAGATTCCATGACCCATGAGCATAAACAATCATGATTTCTTGGAGTTCTATATGCTCTTGTACTCAAATTGCCCGTCAAATCAAACAGGAATAGGACAAGCACTGCATGACTATGATTATTGATTAGTCTCCCTTATGTCCATGACCATGATGACATTGGTTCCCTTCATCAATGTTATGTTAATCTATCATCATAATTTGAGCACAATTTATAGCTGATCTCATTACAAAAATATTATGTGTACACTAAAATTAGTCACTAAAATTAGCTACTAATATATTTATGTGTAAATACATGTGTGGTTTAATTTATTTTCAATATGTATTTATATTTTAATATATATTTTATACTGATGACTGACTTTAGTAGCTGATTTTAGTGTACACGTAGCAAAACTCATAAAATAAAATAAAATTCAATTTTTACATTATTTCTTATGACTTGACAACAATATATATATGCTATGCAATATGCATCTAGCTCTAGCCACACCTGTCAACAATCTCTTGTGGAGAAGATAAATGAAAATTTGCATTTGGTATAAATGCTCGAGTCCTTCAACTTCCAAATGGTGGATAAAAATTGGAGAGAATCTGATTGAAGTTTTGTTTCATTGATAATGGTACTATAAAGGAACAAAAATAATGTATTAAATTTCATTAGCACTATGGTGCCGGCGTGACAAAACTCGGAATCCCAATTCATTAAACGAAATTTTGTTCTCTACTTTAAAGGGTGTTGGCATGTTGTTACTCTTTATGCCTTGTAATTTCTCTACTTTTGAAGTTTGGAATCAAAGTAACTTAGACCTTCATCTACCTATGCAGAACACTTTGAATATAATAATAATTGACTAGAGTCTGGATATATCTCTTCCACGAGTAAAGATAGTGATTTTAGAGTTCTTATCGTTTGTGTTTTGTGCTTATTGACTAGTTTCTCATTCAGTGTTGTTATCAGATTTTCCCACTCTGCCTTTCTGAGGTGCTATTCAGGACGTAGTTTAAGGTAAACATGATATTAGGTAATGTTACATACAATTTTGTTTTACTTGTAAATATATACACTAATGTCTCTTGGGATATATTATACAATATTTAATATTCTTTGTATTTTGTATGACACTTATCTCCTTTGTAGGCATAACAAATTAAGAGCTTTCATTGATAATATCACACAACCTTTGCAGATTTCTCTCTATTGGAGAAGAATATGCTACCCACATGGAGGGGGAAAAGGGAGCATTAGTGTCTACTCTGAGACAGATTGCCAAGTCGCATGCCATTCTTATTCTCAGTCATATAAATTGAATTAGTTCTACAATTCGAATGTTGATCATGAACCAAGTATATATGATATCAATTTAAATATTCCTTGATTACACCTAAGATCCACTACAACTCTTATCAAAGGATAAGGAATAAGGAACTATGGACTAAAGTAAAAGTTGAACTGAGTTTGAACATAGTTCAGCATCAATATTTATTTACCGGAGATAAAATGCCATTTTAGAACCCAAATAGTTGCACATTGCTTGCTTCTCAATCTATTTACAATCATGTCCGAAAACATGCACAAACATATATGAAATCAAGTTAAATTTTCTACACTAATATCTACCTCTATATATCCTCAATTCTTCACACTATCATACAAGTACACAATAGAATATGAAAAGTTCTTAAAATCCTAATTCAAGTTTGAAAAAAAAATACATAAGCAAAATATACTTATCTCTTCATTTATTCCATCCCTTGCCTCTTTCTAATGAACTCCTTTTTTCTTTTCAAATTAGCAAAAGCAATGTCTCCATTCATAATATGAAATTCAAACACTCATGATCTAGATGTGAATGAGTCAAATTACTCATCCCTCCATCAGTGAATTCCAACAAAGTGGAAGGTTAAGCAGCAACTTTCAACTAGCTAGCCAATCTCATCAACAACTACAGCTACATGATCAGGTTGATACCCTCCTGAAGCATTATTATCTGCATGACTATTCCTTGTTCCTGAAGCTGCAGCCACAGCAACAGCCACAGTTGCAACTTCAGAACTTGTTGCTGGTTGCTCAATCAAACACCTTCTACAAGTTGGGCAAGAGGAGTGTGATTGCAGCCATGTATCTATACACTTAACATGGAATCCATGGTTACATTTTGGTAGCACTCTAACTTTTTCCCCATTCATAAACTCCCCTAGGCAAATTGCACAATCAGTGGCTTTAATACAACTATTAGTAGCACCTGAATTACCATAAACAACTATAGGAATCTGATGCAGAGCACTCTTCTTCAGCCCTTTAACCGCTAATCGCGCTGCTGCTTCGTCCGGGGTCTCGAAAGCCAACCTTCGGCTACATCTTAGAGCGCAACGCACTATTGAGTTGAGTCCCAAAGCACATATGAGTGCACAGAGCAAAGCAGCCAAGATAATCACCATGTTGGTGTCGAAATTCGGGTCGCCTAAGGAGGAATCTTTTGTCCTATTTACATCACCAGAGCTTGAACTTGTGTCTAGTAATAAACGGTGTGGATGGTGAAGAGCCATTATATGCATGTTTGAAAGACACCAATGTTTCAAAAAACAAGAACTCAGAATTCTTGTACCCTTTTTGATGGATTGAAGGAGCGGAGAGAAGGAACTTTTTTGAGTTGGGGCAATAAGCGTTAGGATTCTTAATAGATAAAGAGTCTCAGAGAAGCATCTTTGGTTAGAAGGAGAAAGGAATCATAGAAAAGATGGGTGGTGTGGTGAATAGTATGTGATTGTTTTGAGGGTGAGAAAAACCAACACAATCACTTTTCTCACAGAGACATAAACTCAAACACATGGCTCTCAATTCACTTAATGATCTGTGTGGACTCTAATCCAATCAAAGTTTGTTCCACATAAGCAAAAGGCCATCATGCAAACTAGGACTAGATTTTGGAGCACAGAAATTAAGAGACTCGAAACTGTGATGCAGAACAATAAGGTGATGGTGGTGGTGGTTGTTGTTGATGAGTGGTTTCTAGTGTTTAGAAAAATGCAGAGGCAATATTATTATTGGGACATAGATATTATGTTATGAAATGAAAGCATGACAACAAAACCAACTACTACTTGTGTTTTTGGTTTGTGTGTGTATCACTTGCGGTTATTATTGCACTGAGATATATGTATGATATGACATGCAGATTGATTTGATTTTATATTTCTTCTTCGTTTTTTTAAGAATCAACAGAGGAATTTTGATTATGGCACCTGATCCCACCTAATCAAAAATTATTAGTAGATTATTTAAAAGAAAGCACTTATTCTAAGCACCAAATCCTTCTTCCACTCCTCCACTCAACTCATTAACTTGAAATAATGTTAGAAATAAAAATAGATGTTCACTCATATTTCTTGTTTTCCATTCTTAGATCGTAATCATAAACCAAAAACAATAAGAAGCTTGTTCAGGTTGGCTTTTGCTGTTTTGGGGTTAGGCATCAATCACAATAGATTTAACGCTACATATTCTTTTCTTAGTCATCTTATTGTTTGATTTTAAAATGAATAAAAAATTCATTAAGTTGCATAATTAAACGAAGTTATGTGTGCTAATAATAATCTCAAAGACAAAATTTATAATGGAATGTAAAAGACGTAAACAGCTGACGGTTTAGGATTAGACGATTGCGAAAGAAGCCAAACGTGCATACAAAATTTAAGGGGAAAAATCATACAGCGTGAATTGTGACATATAATTATCATCAAGGTACTATGGAGGATGTGACTATAATAGGGAATTTTTACAATGAATCTTTGGTGTTGTGGCATGTGAAGGTGTGGTTAGATTTCTACATCATGGGCCACTCTAACCCCAAATGAAGAGAAAGGTCCAATCTATGGGCCCAAGAAAAGGGTCCACAAAGTGGCCTAGGCTTTCAGATTTTGCATAATAATTTCATAGATAGACACATGTACCCGTTGGGTTGCCTTAACTCCATGCAAGCTCCATCAATGCCCGTTTGAGTGTTTAACTGTCCTCACCTACTTTGCTGAATTGTTGGCCCCTTGCTGAGACATTACCCATGTTCATGCTTCCATTGATTTTATTCAGTGGCAGGATTTTCTGGAATTGGCAGCTAGCAAAAATTAATTCATATCTGTAGATCAACTAAATTAAAATTTACAGAGAATTTTTTATAATGAAATTTACAGAGATTCTGGAAAATGGGAAAGCTTAAATGGGCATAGTGTAGCCCAACAACTCTTAGATCTACCAACATGGTTGGGCAACATCCTTGTTTTTGTCGTTGGCCTACATCGTTTACTGCATGTCTGCATCTGATTAAAATTGTTCACTCGTTCTGTTGTGTTCAGGGCCCAAAATTGGATCACCTAATTATTATCTCAACAAATATTGGTTGACGCGGAGAAGAAAGTAAAAACAGATCAAAACAAAAAATCTAGTGATATACTTATATTGGCATTTATACAATGATTGCAATAGTGATAAGAAAATATAAAAATAAAAAATCTAGCAATATAATTTTGGTGTCATTAATTGTATTTTTTTTTTTTTGTTTATATAGTTCAGTTGTGGAGGGAAATCGTCGGTTATGAATTTTCACAAAATAATTCGGTTGTAACTATAGTTCCAAACCAACAAATAATCCTTAATCAAAATTTAATTTGTTTGTCACTTAAGTCAAACCCAATAAAAATCGAGAGTATTTAAACATTGGATCGTCTCTTAAGGAATTACAGGGAATTGTACATATTATTGGTTATGAGAAAGTATTTTTGGGTTTTTGAGATGATGAATCAAAAATGTAAATAACAAAAGAAATAAGCTAACAACTAAAAAAAAGTCTTGGCAAGGAATGAGAATTAGAATTCCTATCCTCATTATCATCCTCAATTGTGATGATTATTGTCTCTTACTCTCACTTAGTCATCCTCTAACAATTGAACGAAAATCAAGTGAGCAAAGTCAACATTAATCCACAAGTCCTAATCAAAGATTAGTTTTAGTGGAGCCAACTAGCAATCCTCAATCACCAAGCAACAAAAGAGTTTGATAACTCAAGAGTCTCCAATGACTCAACCCAAGCTCAGAGCACAAAATTTTACACTAAAATCCAACCAAACATTTTATCAAACACTTAGAAGGTATAAAAAGAAAGCATGGTAAATAACAAGAATTAATAAAATCTATGACTACCAAATGCAAAATAATAATAATAACAACTCAATTAAACATCAATAAACAAAGAAACATCAAAATTGTATTAAAGAAAATCAAGATCCAACAAGGGTTCATAAACATAAAAATAACCAAAATAAGAAATTAACAAGAAGAACTAAAAGAGCAAAGATGTAGCAACAAGAAATTGCAAGAAAACTAATCAAGACAAGAATTAAAGTCTAAACCTAAGAGGAATTTAATCTAACCTACCCTAATTCTAGAGAGAAGAGAGAGCTTCTCTCTCTAGAATATAACTTATAGCATATTTCTATTCTACACCTAATTGCTCTCCCCTTGTTCCTTCTTGAATTTAGCCTCTAATAGCTTCAAAAATGAGTTGGATTGGGTTTCAGCAAGTCCAGAAATTGCCCCCAATGTGTTTTCTTTAATGAAGTCATGTGCTGCTTGTCACACATACGCCTGGGTCACGTGTACGCATCATATTGCGATTTTTCAAGTCACACGTACGCGTGGGTCACGCGTACACGTTGTATGGCAGATTCCCAAAACCTCATATCTTCATGAATTCTCCACTTTGCATGCTTTTTCTTCACTTATTCAATCTAATCCTTGCCTTATAAAACTGGAATCACTCAACAAACATATCAAGGCATCGAATGGAATTAAAGAGAATTAAAATTAGCAAATTAAGAGCCTAAAAAGCATGTTTTCACCCTGAAGCACAATTTAAGAAAAATTTACAAAATCATGCTATTTCATTGAATAAATGTGAGAAAAGTTGATAAAATTCACAATTGGTGTTTATCAACCTCTTCACACTTAAACCAAGCATGTCCTCATGCCAAACTAAGAAAGATAAGAAAGGGGTATCAATATTTATTCAATGTAAACTATCTAAATGCAACCTATCTACATGCATGCAACTACTTGGTCAAAATAAATCAACTTCCAAGAATACATATATGAACGCAAGGGCTAAGGCCATCATAATCAAATCAAATCCACAATTAAATTGAGTTATTGAAAAGAATTATAAACTTGCAAGATAAGAAATAATAACCGATAAAAACATAGAATTGAGTAATCGAACCCTCATTGGATGTGTATACACTCTAACGCTCAAGTGTTTAGGGTTGATTCACTCAATTATCTTCTAATCATGCTTTCTAAGATTTATTTTTCATCTAACAATCAACAATTATTCAATGCATGTATACCAATATCATGAGAACTTATCCATAGGTTATAATGGGACTAGGGTCAAGGTAATGATATATATGGTTAGGTGAGCTTGAAATTCGAATCTTTGATTAACTTAAACTCTCACCTAACACATATAACAACCTATACAATTCAATTACAAACCTAACTATCCATTCTTCACTTTTTCACACACTCATGTATTCTCTTCATTTCACATCATATATGCATTGTTATTATTACTTTACTTTGGAGAATTTTGTCCCCTTTTTATTGCTTTCATATTCTTTTTCTTTTCTTTTCTTTTCTTTTTCTTTTTTTCTCTCTTTTTTTTCAAAATAAAATATATACAAAAGTATCAATGCATACGGTTTAAACATTTAATGCATGAGTATGTACCGAATTCCTAAGATATTCAACAAAAATACAAAAATGTACTTTTATCTCTACTAATGTTCCCAAATTTTTCCACACTTAAATGATACACACTTTCACTAGTCTAAGCTAATAAAAAAAATGCAAATTAAGGACATTCATGATTTTCGGCTTTAAGGCTAGTCATGTGCTAAAATTAAGAACAAAAGGGGATTAAAATAGGCTCAAAATTGGCTAATCAAAGGTGGATAAAAGGGTAAGGCCATTTGGGTAAGTGAGCTCAATGAAATGATGGCCTCAATCATATAAATATATCCATACACAAAATAATGGACATAAAAAATCAAACAAATTAAAGATTACATCATAGAAAGAGAATAATACACACAAGAATGAAATAGTGGTTATATGATGTAACCACACAATGAGACTAAAAAACTCACAAGCTTATGTGTTCTTAGCTCAAAAACATGTTCCACAATATATAATTCAAGCAAGTTCAATAAAAAATTTTACTCAAATCAATTGGGATGCCCTCTATGAAAAGAAATTTTCTTGAAAAATTTTATTATTTTGACTAAACTTATTATACATATGCAATTTAAGAAACTGCAACTAAGAATTCTAAAATGCCTAGTAATAAAATAAAATAAAAAATAAAAGTGTTAGGATTAGAACTTTTCACCTAAAAACGGCCGATTGGTCGGATGACCTCCCCATCCTTAAAAGTTTGCACCGTCCTCGGTGCATTCAAAGATGAGCAAGGGGGTACGATGACTACACGGATTGCCACCTTCAGCTGGTGGATCAATCGGCTGCTGTGTGTTCTTTCTTCTGCTTCCCTTTTTGCTTATGGTGAATCATCCTGCAAGATAGAGAACAGGATAGTAAGACAAGTAAATGCAAAGGCAAGGGAGCATAAATTGTTGGAATGAGGTAATGATCACTAAAATGAAGTGAGTGAATTAGTGTGACATTGATGAAAAATAATGTGCGAAGTCTATGTCACAATTACACAAAAGAAGCATGCACTTCACTTATTCTAGTGTGCTTGATATACTTTAAAGAAGCTTGTTGGTTAAGACAAATAAACAAGCAATAAAGAAGCATAAAAGTACTCAAGCAAGAATCAATCAATTATGAATTGGATAATAATTGGACATTGATCGATGTGCAAGAAAATTTAATGAACCAAGTGAAATATGAAATTCACACATCAATCAATGATACACTTTGAAGTTTAGTTCGCGTCATCTAATTGACATAAAGTGGAAAACATGGGTGCTATGCAACTTAAGAAAAGAGAGATAGAAGTTGAGATCAATCACATAGCAAGCATGGTCCACAAAGTTTAAAAAGCTCAAAAATATGTCACTAGGTAAGCTTACAATCCAATTTCACAATTCCTCAACCTCAATGCATGAATTAGGTGACGTAAATAAGGGTCAATCATAAACAAGTATCACCTAACAAAAAATGCATTGATAATACACAATTGCCTAACAATAGATAGTGAATTCAAATTACATGGTGGCTAGCTACAACATGCAATATAGGAATCCAAAAATATTCTCAAAGGAAATGTCATAAATTCTTAGTATGCACAAAATTAAACATGAAGAATTCAATATCAAGCAACAAAGTATAACCTCAACACAGAAATCCAACAATAAACAACTTCATCATCAAGAAACAGCAATTCAAATTAACAATCCAACACTTATCCACTAAAATAGAAAATTAAACAGAAAATTAAACTAACTAACTACAAGAGATGATGGTAGATAGTGAATGATTGTGGTGGATGATGGTTGAAGAAAGAAAAGAAGAGAAGAGAAGAGAAAAGAAGAAAAGAAATGGAGAGAAGAGACGAAAAGAAGGATATGTGAAGCAGGGGTGGTCACGCATACGCGTGGGTCACGCGTACGCGTGACATGGAGAAAAGGAATGGTTGCGCGTACGCGAGCAGCTGGGACGCGGAGGGTGCTCTCTGTTAGGGGCCAATACGTATGTGGAAGGTGACCGTACATGCGTCTTGCGCCAAAAAATGCATGATGCGCACGCATCATTATGGGCGCGTACGCAGGAGTAGTATGAATCCCTGGGTCACGCGCACGCGTCCTTGAGGTGCTCTGTTTTTCAAAATTTTTCAACTCCTTGCACCAAACTAAGCATTCCAAACATCCAAATAGTTATCTAAATGCCACCAAACTTTATTTAACACCCTAGATTACCAAATAAATTCAACCAACTAAATTAAACATGAAATTAAACTTATTTACCAATATATACAAAAGAGAAAAATGAAAAGAGTTTACTATGGTGGGGTGTCTCCCACCTAGCACTTTTATTTATTGTCCTTAAGTTGGACAATGATAGGGTCCTTGTCAAGGTGGATTGTGCTTGAATTCTTCCTTAAATCCCCACCAATGCTTGCATATCCAATGTCCACCGGGATCCCAAACTAGGCGCACTAAGCTCTCAAGCAAATTTAAAAAAGTGACAAGGCCCCAAGATTGATGATGGTTGATATGTATTTCGGAGTTCCAAACTTTGTTCTTACATCCGTCTTCTTATTGATACCATAGTTCAATCCGGGTGACAAGATTTGTGAATTCTCATTTAAGCACCAAACTCTCCTAGATCTTTTCAATTGAGTACTATACCAACCTATGCACTTAAACTTTGATGACTCAACCATAATGAACCTTGAATTATAGTGCCAACCACTAACCAACTTTTTCTTGCTTCCTATTCCACAAAGAGCTCTAAGTTGACCATCCATCTCAAGCAAACCATATTCAAGTAGGAAAGTAAAGCTTAGGGATAAGAGAGTTATCCACTTGAATGAAAGAATGGATGGTTGCTTAGTGAGAGAGGCTTCCAACGGCTTTGTGGTTTCCACTTCCTTGTGCTCTTCTTGGATTACTTCCATTTCTTGACAAGCTTCCTCAATTTCAATTCCTTGTTCGCCAACTTCTTCTACACATTCCTCAATTTCACGACACAATGAGGAAGGCTCGATAATCTCAATTAGCACATTAGTTGGTGCAGAATCATCTTTAATAGTAGGACTTGTTGCTTGCTTAACTTCTTCCAATCTTTCATCATCCATAATGTACCTAGGAGGTTGCACATTATCCTTCTCAACATCAAATTCAAGCTCAATGGAAGAAGGTTCAACAACTTCCACAAACTCATCAACAACATTACTTGGTGTGGAAGTGTCCTTAAGCTTGGAATCCACCTCTTGCTCAATTTCGCCTAGGTCTTCAACCACTTTTTCTTTAACAATCTCCATCCCTTCCACTTGTTGCAAAACACGCTCCATCTCCTTATTCTTAAGTTGAGATTCTAACATCTCTTTCATGCTCCGCTCTTCGGTTGATTCTTCACATTCATCTGTGGAAATGTTTTATTTGTGGCATGAATCCTATGAGTCCAAGTTGGCTTTAGTTGTGGCAAGGTTAGTGTTCCGCGGGTTACCTGAAACTGATGGTCGATCTCGGAGGAGATCTGCCGTTGTGGTCGGAGTTGTGGTGTCTGACTTGCTGAGCCTTGAGATGCTGCTGATCTTTGGTCACCGGAGGGTGGTGGTACCTGCAAGAGACTCCGATGCTTAAGTTAGCACGTGCTTTATGTAGGTTTTTTTTATATAGAATCAGAATATGAGTTATACTTGGGTGCTCTAGTGTATTTATAGTAGTGTGGGGTGACTTTCCTTGAGATAAGTTAGTTATCTTATATTATTTTTTGTGGGTGAGTCCCCTTATCTTTAGTCAGCCGCCTTTAGATGGGCTATGTGGTGCGGAAATTACAACCACAAACTAACCAGCAAGTGCACCGGGTCATACCAAGTAATACCTCAGGTGAGTGAGGGTCGATCCCACGAAGATTGAAGGACTAAGCAACAATGGTTAAGTGATTTACTTAGTTAGACAAACAGAAAATAGTGTTTGAGAGTTCAAAAAGCATTAAACAGAAGACAGACAAATAAATAAGTTGGGAA
This sequence comes from Arachis ipaensis, assembly GCF_000816755.2. Taxonomy (NCBI): domain Eukaryota; kingdom Viridiplantae; phylum Streptophyta; class Magnoliopsida; order Fabales; family Fabaceae; genus Arachis; species Arachis ipaensis. Next base: position 97,889,949 of record NC_029794.2, read on the forward strand.
TAAAATATGGAGAAGGCAGTTAAGTCTTTAGAGATATCTATTTTCCTGATTGACTTTTCTTACTAACTATTTTAATCATGCAAGATTTAATTCATGGCAAACTATATGTGACTAAACCCTAATTCCTTAGACCTTTTTAGTCTCCTCTAAAATTCATCAACCGCCAATTCCTTGGTCACTTAATTCCAATTAGAGGGTGAAGCTTAATTCTAGTTTATATGCCACAAAAATCCTAATTACCCAAATATAAGAGGATTATATGTCACGTATCCCGTTAAGTCCAGATAATTAGAAATTTAGGAGAATATGTTTTCAAGCTGTTGTTCAAGTAAAGAGCTTTTCCAAGTTATACAAGAACTAAATTAGAAAAAGGGTCATACTTTCGTTCCACCCAAATTCATAAGATAAAGAACGAAAACAATTCTTGAATTATAAATCAGTACATGAATTAAAATAGAAAAATAATAGTATCAATCCATACAATAGACATAGCTCCTAACCTTAACAATGGAGGTTTAGTTGCTCATGGTTCAGAGAGAAAACTAGGATTCAGGTAAAAACTGTAAAGTGTGGAATGAGGTGGAATAATGTTGCCAATCCCCAGAAGAGAAGTTTCTTTTCTCTTTTATATCTAATCCTAAATAATTTTAAAATCTAATATCTAAAACTAAAATAATATCTTTTCCTATTTTAAAATAAAAATTAAATTTAAATCAGAATTAATTAATTAATCAGCAAGTCTTCAAGTGATGGATGGGGACCACTTGCTTCGTAGGATCCATGCCTAACTTGGGAAATAACGAGAAGTGTTCCCCTGAGTCCTCCATTCTGCAGCCTCTAATCTATGTTTTCTGGGCTGAAAACTGGGTCAAAAACAGCCCAGAAATCACCCCCAGCGTTTTCTGAACGTGGCGCATGTCACGCGTACGCGTCAGTCACGTATACGCGTCGATAGTCTTCTTTGCGTATTATGCGTACGCATCAAGTACATGCACGCGTCGCTGAGCAACTTCGCTTTTCACGCATACGCGTCAGGTACGCGCACGCGTCGCCATGGAAAGCTCCAAATCACGCGCACGCGACGCTCCTTGCTGTCATCTCCTTTAATTCTTGTGCTGTAGAAACTCCATCAAATCCAGCCGAATGCTACCTAAAATAAATAGAATTGCACAAGACTCAAAGTAGCATCCATAATGGCTAAAGTTTAATTAATTTCTAATTAAACTCAACAAATTAAATGCAAATTCACTAGGAAAAGATAGGAAGGATGCTCACGCATCACTGTGATCTTCTGCTTTGGGCCTTCTTGGGCCCTTATAGCAATTTGGTCGAGCTCTTTGGGAAGAGGTCGGTGTCGACCAACGTTTATAAGAAGTCGGTCATTTTTGTCTTCATCCATCCCAGCTCGCATAGCTCGTCCCATGGTATGAACAGTGCCCTTGCTCGAGCTTCGATCTTCCCTTGAGGTCGTGCTTTCCAGCCTCGACCCCTTAGGTGAGTCGTGTTTGAGCATTTTTTTTATTTCGAGCTTCTCTTCCTTGCGTGATTCTTGGCGCTTGCTTTGTGAAGCATTTTTCACCTCCTTGGGAATACGCATGCGCTTTTAATGCCCATTGATTAGGCTTTTATTTTGCTTTGCCGTTCCGTTATACAAAAAAGCTTTAAACCTTGGTTTCGGTTTTCTTTCTTTCATCTGTTTCATTTTCCTAGTGAAGAAAAAATCTTTGCCCTTTGTTTTGTTCCTTCATTTCTTTAAAAAGATCACCATTTTGCTAAAGTTTTTTGCCCCAAGCTTTTCTTCCTTTGAAGTTTCGAAGCTTTGGACCGTTCGCGCTTTTCATCATGCCTCTGTCGTTGCTTCTCATTTTCCCTTGCAGGTTGGTGCCTATACTCTTTCTCGTTTTACCTACTTTTGTTTATCATCGTTCTTGTTGTTTTTATTCTTGCATGCTTTCCCTTTGCACAAAGTTTTGGTCTTTGTTGAACTTTAGTAGAAAAGATTGAAACTTTCTTGGGCGATTCGTGCGAGGTCTGATTTCTTTGGTGATTATGGTCTTTTTGTCTTCGCTGTTTGTATGAAGAGATGCTAGTGCTTCAGTTGAACTCCATGTGTTTTCTTTTGTTTGAGAGGGTTAGGGCTGGTTAGGGCTCTGATATACGCGTCGTTTTCTTTTTTCTGGGTTCTTGCTCTGTTGCTGCCTCCAAAGGGTATCCCTGAGCTTTTGGTGCTAATCCTCTGTCTTCTACGAGTCCTGGGGTTCCCTTTTGTTGCCATGTCTGACACTTGTTGATTGTTTCTTTGTCATTCTCTTACCGTCCGAGTTGTTTGGTAGTGACTTCTTCTTCTTTTTTTACTGTAGGTGTAGTTGCTATATGTCTACCCGTAGGAATATTGTCGAGATGTCTACCAAAGTTCCTGCTGGTATGGCCGATTGGTTGGATTCAATAGTCCTGATATGTGTGACCGTGGCTGATCCTGAATATTGTGTGAGACTTAGGAGATTCCATAGGATATGTAGCAATAGGGATAATGAAAAGAATTATGAACTGGTGTCACCTGATCCTGAGGAGAGGGTTAGTTTTCCTTCCTTAACTCAGGGAGAACGGCCCTTCTTCTATGCTTATGACTACTTCTTTAGTCAGCTGAATATCACTATCCTTTTTTCTGCTTTTGAGACCGACCTCTTATGGACTTGTAATGTGGCCCCTTCCTAGCTTCATCCGAACTCTTGGGCCTTCATTAAGATTTTCCAGCTATTGTACAAGGAATTAGGTGTCCAACCTACTACTCCCCTTTTTCTTTATCTCTTTGTGTTGACTAAGCCTGGAGTGGCCAGGAAGAAAGCTTCTTAGATTTCCTTTCGAGCTACCCAGGGGAAGAAAGTTTTTTCGATGTTTGACGAGTCCTTTAGAGATTTTAAGAACTATTACTTTAAGGTCCGAGCTGTCGAGAATGCCCGACCTTTCTTTTTGGATGAGAATGATGAGCCGACCTTTCCTTTGTGTTGGCAAAAAGATATAGTAGCTCCCAAGTATTCTTGGGAGAGTTTGGATGAAGTAGAGCAAGCCTTTGTGAGCGTTCTGGAAGAGCACTGAGGGGAAACTCCTCACCTAGACACAAAGAGATTTCTGGGAGATCCTTCCCTTCTCCGTGCCGAGCTAGGTAGCGTCCGACTTCTTTTTTGGAGTGGTTTTCTTCTATTGTTTGTAAATTTATCCCTCCTTGTTAATATAACTTGTTTTCTTGGTTTCCTTTATAGAGATGGTGAAATCTTCAGAATCCATGAAAGCCTTCCGGAGGGCTAAAAAGGCGAGCGCTATCCAAAACTTTTCAACAAAGACCTCGGGGGAAGGGTCTTCTCAGGTGTCCCCAAAGAAGCCGACTTCTGATTCTCAGGGCCCGAGAAAGATCATCCCGACCACTAGAGTTCGGGTAGTTCCATATGATCCCTCTAAGGCGACTTCTAGTCCTACTTCCTCTCCTCCTGCTATTGGTCCCCCTCCCAAGAAGCAAAAAACTGTTGGGACTTATGACTTGAATGATAAAGAGTTTGATGGCATTGCTTTTGCCACAGAATTAATTGCTCCATATGGCAAAGTCCCTCTGGACGATGTCTCAATCCTTCATCACCTTGACTTCATCACGAGCAATAGTATTCGGATGGCTAATGTTGGCGCGGCCTTATCTCGGGTTGTTAGGGAGTTCCATGTCCGTGCTACCAAGGCCTTTCTGGAAGATGCCCGATCCGGACCTACGGCGAGCTGCTAGAGACTAAGGCGAGGCTTCAATCGGCCCAAGATGATTATGCCGAGCTTCAAGGGCACATGGTAAATAGCATGATTGATATGTTCGAGATCCTGAAGGCTTGGGTCCAAGTTATTGCTCCCGAGGCCGATCTCTCTCAGTTCAGTATGGATAATGTGGTGGAGGATAGCAAGATTGTGCCTGCCCCTGACGATGACGATGAGGGTCCTCCTTTTGTGCCACCAGGGAAAGCTTCGGCAGCTTCAGCTTCTTCCATTCCTTCAGAGGTCGACCCTCCTGAACCCGAGCCTAAGGTGGAGATTCTGAACCGGCCGGATGGAGTTGTTGATGCTACCCCGATCTCGACCATTCCTCCCCCTCCTCCAGCCAAGGATGCTACTACTAGGGCGAATTTGGATCCCCCTATGACTTTTCATGATTGTGTACTATTATAGTCCGACTTGTGGACTTTTGAACTTGTTTATGTTTTTGCCAGTCTGTCTATATTTTACTTTCTCTAACATTTAGTTGCTTATTTGCAACCTTTATTTTGGAAAACAAACATTTAAACTCTTGGGCTGCCTTTTAGGCAGCCTTTAAGTCTTTAATGCTTTAATTTGAAGGATGTTGATGAGCGGATAATTTATACGCTTTTTGGTATTGTTTTTAGGTAGTTTTTAATATATTTTAGTCACTTTTTATTATATTTTTATTAGTTTTTAAATAAAAATNNAGGGGGGTGAGAACATCATCCTCGAAAGGGTTCTCAGTAGAGGGTTTTTGGGAATTACTGTAATAGGATACGTGAAGATAAACCGTACTAGTGATTAATAACCGTCTTATGCCTCCTTTCCAAAAACAACGGTTTACAATAAAAGTAAAGTCTGAAAATCTTTTCTGAAAGAAGAACCGTTCAATTCTCAAAAACTCAAAAGCCTTTCAAAATGGTTTATCTATGCTGAACCAAAACAGCCTTTCATATTTTATTCCAAACCAGAAACAAAAAACCAAAATCAACCATTGGTTCATCTCATTTCAACCACGGCCCTAGGCCCAAACAATCCAACCATCAACCAATCACCACAGTCCAACAGAGTCCCAGTAGCAAACACAAATAGGAAGATGCAAGCACAAACAAACAGTTATTGCAAGTAGAACAATTAGCAATTATTCACATAGACAAACCAAGTATAATATGCACACCCAAACAATGTCACATAGATGCATATGATGCATGCCTGTCCCTAGTGGCTGATGATATCATCTGTCGGTTATAGAGACAACCCGACAAGTCCTGGTAGCTAACCATTGGACTGTCCCTTTGTCGCGCATCCCCAACTCGAGTTATACTCATCATAAACTTGATCATAATCATGATCCATATCCATCACCTTCACTGGTGAATATTTACGGGGGCAAGCTCATCCGGGACTTTCACAGTGCCCGGCCACACTTACGACATAGGGTCAAAAGAGCTTCGGATCTCAAGCTGGAGCACGTGGTGGCTAGCCACTACTTTCTCCAAGGGAAACTCTTATCTCCGATAGTGGAAGTGCAACATTCACATTTATCAATGATTCAGCATAAACATGCATTCAATCTCATCCATGGATCAACATCCATCTCAGCCATCCGGCTCACGGTTCAGTCCAGAACCAGCCAATATTCATATCATATACAGCCATTCTGGCTCACGGTTCAATCCAGAACCAACCAATATGTATAATTATACACAGCCATCCTGGCTCACAACAAAACAGCATTTCCACATTCAACATCATCAATTCATAAAATCGGCATTTAAGCCATAAATCACTTTTTCCCAAATCATTTCACTTTGAAATCAAGTTTCAACTCTTTTCAGCCTTGGCTTTAAAGATCTCATTTCTCAAATCATCTCAGGCTCATAAGCCACTTTTACTCAAGGTAAATTCCCCTTTTAAAACCATGCCACTCTCGGCATCCTCTTTTCAAAACCTCCATAACCATGGAAAGTTAAAGATTCATTTTGAAACATTCAAAATCATCCATCCAACAATGGGATTTTATAACAAAGTTTCTCGGCAGAGTCCCAAGTCTTTAGGGGAGAATAACATAACTCATTTCATTAAATTTATTTAAAATCATTAAAACCTTGGCTTTCCGATTTGAGTAGTAAAATAGGATCTAAACCAAACCGAGTCATGTAATCATTTACTTCTTTCAAAGCCATTTCCTTTACTTAGGCAAAACCAACTTCATCCCCCATGATAAATTCTGAAGCGTTTCAACTGTTCAAAATTTCTTTAGTCTTGCAAGAATTCAGAATTCAAAGAGTACTTAAAACCTTTCTCAAAACATTTCAAAATGAAACTTGTCAATAGACATTCAGATTCTTTCAAAGTCATTGAAACTCCTCTAATTGAAACCCTCAAGTCAAATTCAAAGGCATTGCCCTTGTCACATTTAAAACAGCTTTAAAACATAAGTTTCATTCTAAATAACTTTCTCCTGAAAGAGGTACAATGCCTTTCTTAAGAAGCAAGACTAAATCACAATTTCCTCTTTAATAATTCGTTTCAAAAGCATGAACCATCCTTTTCTTGATAATTCAAATAAAATAGTAGAATCCTTTAACTCATCATTTTTCCAGACAACATTCAATAAAGACTCGGATTTTATAGAAATTTTGGCAGCACCTCCCCTAAAACTTGGACTTTGCCACCCGGTTCGGGTCCCAACAAAACTATTCCACAATTCTTTTCCAACAGCCCAAAATCCAAAATCAATTCAAAGGCAGGTCAAAATCCAACAGTCAATCTCAATACCATATTTAAAGAAAACCGTTTCAAAATCAAATCATTATCAGCCGAATAAACACATTCCTAAAGTTTCAAGGAAACGATTCAGTAACAACCATGTATCGAAAACCAGATCATTTAAAGCAAGCCAGACTGAATTCAAGAGTGTATTCTATTTTTCACATTCTCAAGAAAATCCATTTAACTCAAATCAATTTCCAACGGATTAAACTCAATCTCAAGTTTTAAAAGAATCAACTTCAAAAGCATTTCGTTTCACAAAACCACACAACAGTCCAGTCAAACAAACGTCCATAATCATATAATACAATCGAGCAATACATAGGACTGATACAATCACCAAATACACATTTTCCCACAACAATATCCATATGTAATAATTTCAATATATAAAATATAGATTTCGGAAAGCGCCCCTACCTCAAAACGCAATTCCATAATCCAAACGCCTCATAAGTTCTTTTCGTCTCGACCCAAAACCAAAGGTAGCTTCAAAGCACAGCCCCACACGTTTCCGCAGCAGCATAAACAGCTCTAATTTACGACAAGCAATCTCAGTTACTAAATCTTAAGAACATTAATATCATAAGCCTTCAATACACGTACGGGACACTAACGCGGAATTTCGAAACATAATTACTCACCGAAACAACAAAATGAAGCAGCTGCAATTCTGGACCGACCCGGCAACAGCTCCGGTAGTGGCCAAAAGCTCTGGTGAGTCAACTATAAAAACCGCACAGCATTAAAACCTCCTCGAAATCCAAAAAGGCAGAAACCTCCATTAAAACCCTTACCGGAAGAGTTCTCCAGTGACGGCAGCGAGGTTCTCCGGCGACAGAAACGGGCAAAAGCTTCGGCGGTGGTTTCGGTAGCCTCAGAACCCCGGCGACAGTAGCAGAAGCTCCAGCTAAGCACCGCGGAGCAGCAAGTCGGTAGTGACAGAGGCAGACGGCAGTGATGGGAACCATCTCAGCCTCGGACCTCTCCTCTTCTTCACGCACGCCGGTCTCCTCTCTCTTGGCAGAACCCCTTTGACGGCGACGGCGGAACAGTGGCGGTTAGTGGCGCGACAGCGGCGACAGGATGCAGCTCCTCCAGCCCGCGTCTTCCTCTCTCCTAGTGGCGCTCAGTCTCAGGCTTCCTCTCCGACGCGATGCGGCGGCGACCTGCGCAGCTCGTGGCTCCATGGTGACGGCGGTGAGGCACGAGCTCCCTCTCTCCTCCGACGCGAACTCTCTCTCTCCTCCCTATGTCCTTCGCGCGGTTCTGGAGGCAGCGTCACGGGTCGGCGACGACGAGGGCTGGACGCGATCTGAGCACGGCGCCGAGGTGACCAACGACCGCGCGGCTCATCCCCTCGCCGGATTGCAGCTTTGCTCCATCTCTCCCTTTCTGCTTCTATTGCTTTCCGTTCATGGAAAGAGAGATAGAAAACTGTGTGTTGTGGCTAGGATAGGGCTGCGCAGCTGCTGGGTTGTGGGGGAAGCTGTGCGTGTGTGTGTCTGCTTGGGAAAGAGGGGTTGCAGCTGCTGAGGGGAAGAAGAAAGGTGGCTGCTGCTGGGTATAGGATTAGAGTTTCATTTTTGAAACTTAGGGTTAGGGTTACTTTTGTAATTTCACTCAAAAATAGGGATAATTTAGTAATTGAAACCCAAATTAAATCCAACACTAATTGTATATAGAAAATACTATTTGTTCCTCATTTTTTACAAATTATTTTCAATAAAATGTCCCAACTAAATAATTAGAAATAATATACTTAATTTCTTCATTTTCCAAAATAGCAATATTAATATTTAAAATATTAATTATCTAGTCCAAATCATATAAAATCCTTATTATTTCATAACTATCAACTTTATAATTTAAATATAGAAAATAATCCAATAATTATAAAATTGGATAATAATCATAACTTATCTCAAATTCAATAAATCAAAACCTGCCTTAATTACCTTTAATAAAATAATCTCTGAAATTAAGGCTATAAATAACTATATGATTTGAGACTTGATCATAATAAGACTTTTCAAAAGTTTTGGGTCTTACATTCTACCCACCTTATAAAAATTTTCGCCCTCGAAAATTGATACAAAACGAAAGAAATTTCATAGCAGTTCATCCTTGAACACATTTAAGGAAGAAGCAAAAATATCTCAAAATATAAACATATACATGGTTTTTCAAATACTTGGATGATCGTATACATAACGATACAAAGGTAGGAGTGTGAGTGCAAAGCAAACGTTACAAGATAGGCTCAATACAAAAGATGACATGATTCAAACATGTGATTGTAAGGCAAGGCATCGAAGGCTATAAAACATGATGGGGTTAAAACGACGTGTTCAACATCCACACTAATCTCATATCAACCTCAAAGTTTCAACTTTCCAACTCCATCAAGCACTTTACAATCCCCATACTCGATCACAAGCCTGACAACCGCAAACCCGTTCGCAAGGAACAAAACACCCACAACTCATACGTTGCACACCTACCGCTTCAACTTCCGTATACACATATCACGTCTTAAAGAACTAACGCATCGCGTTACTACGTTTACAAGTCGCACGTGATATCAAAACAATTGTCGAGTCTACTCAGAAGGATACAAGATTCTAGCGAGGAGAAACAAGGATAATGCTCATAGATTTAAGAGAATGTATTCAATTTCCAGATAAATAAAGATGCTCAAGAAATGAGGTTTGCTAGAAATAAATCAATTGACAACTTCAAAGGTAGCCCTTGTATCAAAGAAATCCAACAGGATCAATAGGAAGAAAACCAGCGCATCAGTTTGAAACAAACTCAAGCTGAGTCGAAGAAGTATGAGGTTTACAGAAAAGAATATCTCAGACCCAAGACAAAGCTCACAGAACTCAAGAGGACGATTACAAATACTTTCAAATACATTGTTCATGAAAGAGTCGAAAACTTGCGGAAAAACCACTTTGCAGTCTAGAAGAAAAGTTGAGCAACAAACATTCTTCAAGAGAGTAGCAAAAGCATAAACGTGGCTTTACTTCAATGCAATTTCATGTTGAAGTAGATTATGTAAAGTTTTAAAAACAAAATGCACACAAGTTTGGCTAAGAGCTAAAATATTTCCTCAAATATTTTAGAAAGATAGTTAGGTGCACAACCTAACCAAAAGCAGTTCATAAAAACTCAGAAGTAATCAAATGCTTGTTCAAAATTCTCAAAATTTCATATTCAAACAAGCGTGTATAACATTTATGGCAAGTATGAAAGAGGAAGTTAAACTCTTTTTAGAAAAGAAACTCCGAAGTAAAAATTCGCTTATAATTTGGTAAAGGAAATAAGTGGTACGTTACAAACGAACAGATTTCCACTAAACAAGGGAGTTCTTCAAAACTTCATTTAAAATAGCGCATGCCAACCTTAAAACAACTTTGCCAAAATTTGAACAATGGTTTCAATCATAACCAAGCAACAGAAAATAAATTCCGTTTAGTATTCCTTCAAAGAAAATTCAAAACTTTTTTATAAAGTTCAAGACAAGACTCCAAAGTGTTCTTGAAATCACCATCTCAGAAGGATATTCAAGGAGATTAGAATGTACTTAAAAGGAGTCAAGCCATACAAGAAAAGATCTTAAATTAAAGTAGTTCAAACAAGATCCATTAGACATGAAACATCAAACAAGTCTTAAACTGATCCAAAAGAATACAAAAGTCATAGAGAAAGATAACTCAATCATTTGTAATTTCTCAAGGATAAATTTTTGACTAAAAACTCTTGTGGAGATAATGAGAGAATGGACGATGCACAAAATTAAAACAAAACAAGCTGACTCACATAAGAGTGAGATTCACAAAAGAGGAAAAATGAAGATCAATGGTAATGTTCACAAGATGTAAAAGATTAGTTAAAAAAACAAAGTCAAACATGACATTCATGGAGATGGAAAGCTTAAGAGAGAATGAGTCCATTCATAAGAAGAAAGATGCGAGTCCAACACTTTCAAAAGAACAACAATGGCATGAATCATATAGCATGCTAAATCAAACTCAATTCAAAATAAGTTAAGTAAAGCTTATCAACGAAACTCAACCGAGGCAAAAGTGGTAAATCCTTTCTTTTCAAAAGTTTTGAAAAATATTCCAAATACATAATCAATTGGAGATGTGCATTGGAACTATAGTAAAATTACTAGAAAGTCAATTTACTTTTAAAGTAAGTGCAATTCCGTAAACCAGTAAAAGTACAGGCGAGGCATTAGAGACAAATAGTTGTTAAACTGTATAAGAAATCTCAAAGTTTTATATATAGATAAGTATATATCTAATCAACAGCAATTTTTTTTATAAAACCTCAAAATTGACTGTAATCACTGTCAAACAAGAGAAAAACTTAGTCAATAATTTCTCAAGAATGGACTTGGAATCCGGAGTTAAAAGGCACAGCGCATTAAGACAAGTTCAAAGCTATATCAAGGAACATTTGAATCAGGAAGAACTCAAACAGAGAAAAACAGATGCAACAAGAATTCCAAACAAGCATATGTAATTGAGGTCAAACAATAATGCATATGAATAGAGAAATAGAGTGGAAACATCCAATTAGTTTTCAAGAGGAGTAGCAAACAAGAACTTCAAGTTAGGATTTGAAAGAACAGGTTGACTCGAATAGAATTTCAAGACACACAACTGAATAGCCTCGAGAAATAGTTTCCATCATTTCCAAAACCCACGATTCACTTTACTCAAAACTCGCATATCATCTATGATAACCCATTAGTGCTTTCACGTACATAATTCACTAGTATTAAGCCGGCCAAACTTAATACCAAGAATTATGCAATGCAAGACTAACGGCATTATTCAATAGACCGTCATGTGCATAAAGCTCTAATTCTCGTCACTCGACAAGACATAGTACATGACAAACGGTCAGAGTATGCAACTGAAGTATAGTTGGTCCATTCCTCAGGCTCTACAGGAAGGACTGCTCTGATACCATAATGTAACACCCTAACTACCAATGAATGTTACAAACATAATCCAATACAATTCCTATCCCTCTTACAGATTATATCAAGATAAAGGTGAGGGTGCAGTAAACCATAACTAAAACAATACAGAGCATCACAACAACAATTAAATAAGCTCTTCGTGACTTCTGTGCCCATATCCTGAAAGGGAAAAAATGTAGGGGGGTGAGAACATCATCCTCGAAAGGGTTCTCAGTAGAGGATTTTTGGGAATTACTGTAATAGGATACGTGAAGATAAACAGTACTAGTGATTAATAACCGTCTTATGCCTCCTTTCCAAAAACAACGGTTTACAATAAAAGTAAAGTCTGAAACTCTTTTCTGAAAGAAGAACCGTTCAATTTTCAAAAACTCAAAAGCCTTTCAAAACGGTTTATCTATGCTGAACCAAAACAGCCTTTCATATTTTATTCCAAACCAGAAACACAAAACCGAAATCAACCATCGGTTCATCTCATTTCAACCACGGCCCTAGGCCCAAACAATCCAACCATCAACCAATCACCACAGTCCAACAGAGTCCCAGTAGCAAACACAAATAGGAAGATGCAAGCACAAACAAACAGTTATTGCAAGTAGAACAATTAGCAATTATTCACATAGGCAAACCAAGTATAATATGCACACCCAAACAATGTCACATAGATGCATATGATGCATGCCTGTCCCTAGTGGCTGATGATATCATCTGTCGGTTATAGAGCCAACCCGACAAGTCCTGGTAGCTAACCATTGGACTGTCCCTCTGTCGCGCATCCCCAACTCGAGTTATACTCATCATAAACTTGATCATAATCATGATCCATATCCATCACCTTCACTGGTGAATATTTACGGGGGCAAGCTCATCCGGGACTTTCACAGTGCCCGGCCACACTTACGATATAGGGTCAAAAGAGCTTCAGGTCTCAACCTGGAGCACGTGGTGGCTAGCCACTGCTTTCTCCCAGGGAAACTCTTATCTCCGATAGTGGAAGTTCAACATTCACATTTATCAATGATTCAGCATAAACATGCATTCAATCTCATCCATGGATCAACATCCATCTCAGCTATCCGGCTCACGGTTCAGTCCAGAACCAGCCAATATTCATATCATACACAGCCATTCTGGCTCACGGTTCAATCCAGAACCAACCAATATGTATAATTATACACAGCCATCCTGGCTCACAACAAAACAGCACTTCCACATTCAACATCATCAATTCATAAAATCGGCATTTAAGCCATAAATCACTTTTTCCCAAATCATTTCACTTTGAAATCAAGTTTCAACTCTTTTCAGCCTTGGCTTTAAAGATCTCATTTCTCAAATCATCTCAGGCTCATAAGCCACTTTTACTCAAGGTAAATTCCCCTTTTAAAACCATGCCACTCTCGGCATCCTCTTTTCAAAACCTCCATAACCATGGAAAGTTAAAGATTCATTTTGAAACATTCAAAATCATCCATCCAACAATGGGATTTTATAACAAAGTTTCTCGACAGAGTCCCAAGTCTTTAGGGGAGAATAACATAACTCATTTCGTCAAATTTATTTAAAATCATTAAAACCTTGGCTTTCCGATTTGAGTAGTAAAATAGGATCTAAACCAATCCGAGTCATGTAATCATTTACTTCTTTCAAAGCCATTTCCTTTACTTAGACAAAACCAACTTCAACCCCCATGATAAATTCTGAAGCATTTCAACTGTTCAAAATTGCCTTAGTCTTGCAAGAATTCAGAATTCAAAGAGTACTTAAAACCTTTCTCAAAACATTTCAAAATGAAACTTGTCAATAGACATTCAGGTTCTTTCAAAGTCATTGAAACTCCTCTAATTGAAACCCTCAAGTCAAATTCAAAGGCATTGCCCTTGTCACATTTAAAATAGCTTTAAAACATAAGTTTCATTCTAAATAACTTTCTCCAGAAAGAGGTACAATGCCTTTCTTAAGAAGCAAGACTAAATCATAATTTCCTCTTTAATAATTCGTTTCAAAAGCATGAACCATCCTTTTCTTGATAATTCAAATAAAATAGTAGAATCCTTTAACTCATCATTTTTCCAGACAACATTCAATAAAGACTCGGATTTTATAGAAATTTTGGCAGCACCTCCCCTAAAACTTGGACTTTGCCACCCGGTTCGGGTCCCAACAAAACCATTCCACAATCCTTTTCCAATAGCCCAAAATCCAAAATCAATTCAAAGGCAGGCCAAAATCCAACAGTCAATCCCAATACCATATTTCAAGAAAACCATTTCAAAATCAAATCATTATCAGCCGAATAAACACGTTCCTAAAGTTTCAAGGAAACGATTCAGTAACAACCATGTATCGAAAACCAGATCATTTAAAGCAAGCCAGACTGAATTCAAGAGTGTATTCTATTTTTCACATTCTCAAGAAAATCCATTTAACTCAAATCAATTTCCAACGGATTAAACTCAATCTCAAGTTTTAAAAGAATCAACTTCAAAAGCATTTCGTTTCACAAAACCACACAACAGTCCAGTCAAACAAACGTCCATAATCATATAAAACAATCAAACAATACATAGGACTGATACAATCACCAAATACATATTTTCCCACAACAATATCCATATGTAATAATTCCAATATATAAAATATAGATTTTGGAAAGCGCCCCTACCTCAAAATGCAATTTCATAATCCAAACGCCTCATAAGTTCTTTTCGTCTCGACCCAAAACCAAAGGCAGCTTCAAAGCACAGCCCCACACGTTTCCGCAGCAGCATAAACAGCTCTAATTTACGACAAGCAATCTCAGTTACTAAATCTTAAGAACATTAATATCATAAGCCTTCAATACACGTACGGGACACTAACGCGGAATTTCGAAACATAATTACTCACCGAAACAACAAAATGAAGCAGCTGCAATTCTGGACCGACCCGGCAATAGCTCCGGTAGCGGCCAAAAGCTCCGGTGAGTCAACTATAAAAACCGCACAACATTAAAACCTCCTCGAAATCCAAAAAGGCAGAAACCTCCATTAAAACCCTTACCGGAAGAGTTCTCCAGTGACGGCAGCGAGGTTCTCCGGCGACAGAAACGGGCAAAAGCTTTGGCGGTGGTTCTGGTAGCCTCAGAACCCCGACGACAGTAGCAGAAGCTCCAGCTAAGCACCGCGGAGCAGCAAGTCGGTAGTGACAGAGGCAGACAGCAGTGACGGGAACCATCTCAGCCTCGGACCTCTCCCCTTCTTTACGCACGCCGGTCTCCTCTCTCCTGGCAGAACCCCTTTGACGGCGACGGCGGAACGGTGGCGGTTAGTGGCGCGACAGCGGCGACTGGATGCAGCTCCTCCAGCCCGTGTCTTCCTCTCTACCAGTGGCGCTCAGTCTCAGGCTTCCTCTCCGACGCGACGCGGCGGTGACCTGCGTAGCTCGTGGCTCCATGGTGACGGCGGTGAGGCACGAGCTCCTTCTCTCCTCCGACGCAAACTCTCTCTCTCCTCCCTCTGTCCTTCGCGCGGTTCTGGAGGCAGCGTCACGGGTCAGCGGCGATGAGGGCTGGACGCGATCTGAGCACGGCGCCGAGGTGACCGACGACCGCGCGGCTCATCCCCTCGCCGGATTGCAGCTCTGCTCCATCTCTCCCTTTCTGCTTCTATTGCTTTCCGTTCATGGAAAGAGAGATAGAAAACTGTGTGTTGTGGCTAGGATAGGGCTGCGCAGCTGCTGGGTTGTGGGGGAAGCTGTGCGTGTGTGTGTCTGCTTGGGAAAGAGGGGTTGCAGCTGCTGAGGAGAAGAAGAAAGGTGGCGGCTGCTGGGTATAGGATTAGGGTTTCATTTTTGAAACTTATGGCTAGGGTTACTTTTGTAATTTCACTCAAAAATAGGGATAATATAGTAATTGAAATCCAAATTAAATCCAACACTAATTGTATATAGAAAATACTATTTGTTCCTCATTTTTACAAATGATTTTCAATAAAATGTTCCAACCAAATAATTAGAAATAATATACTTAATTTCTTCATTTTCCAAAATAGCAATATTAATATTTAAAATATTAATTATCTAGTCCAAATCAGATAAAATCCTTATTATTTCATAACTATCAACTTTATAATTTAAATATAGAAAATAATCCAATAATTATAAAATTGGACAATAATCATAACTTATCTCAAATTCAATAAACCAAAACCTGCCTTAATTACCTTTAATAAAATAATCTCTGAAATTAAGGCTATAAATAACTATATGATTTAAGACTTGATCATAATAAGACTTTTCAAAAGTTCTGGGTCTTACAGAAATTGAGGGAGCTGAGCAAAAGTCTGATTCAGGCTAAAAAAGGACTGTAGATGCTGTTGGATTCTGACCTCCCTGCACTCAAAATGGATTTTCTGGAGCTACAGGAGTCCAAATGGTGCGCTCTCAATTGTGTTGGAAGTAGACATCCAGGGCTTTCCAGAAATATATAATAGTCCATACTTTGCTAAAGGATAAATGACATAAACTGGCGTTCAACGCCAGTTCCATGTTGTATTCTAGCGTTAAACACCAGAAATAGGTTACAAGTTGGAGTTAAACGCCAGAAACAGGTTACAACCTGGCGTTTAACTCTGGAAATAGCCTAGGCACATGTAAAGCTCAAGTCTCAGTCCCAGCACACACCAAGTGGGCCTCAGAAGTGGATTTCTGTACTATCTATCTTAGTTTACTCATTTTCTGTAAACCTAGGTTACTAGTTTAGTATTTAAACAACTTTTAGAGATTTATTTTGTACCTCATGACATTTTTAGATCTGAACTTTGTACTCTTTGACGGCATGAGTCTCTAAACTCCATTGTTGGGAGTGAGGAGCTCTGTTGTGTCTCAATGAATTAATGCAGTTATTTCTGCTTTCTATTCAAACACGCTTGTTCTTATCTAAGATGTTCATTCGCACTTCAATATGATGAATGTGATGATCCGTGACACGATTCAGAAGACAAAGCATCTCCAAAACTCCAACATATTCTCCATTACTGCATAACAAGTATTTAATTCATGCTCTTTTATTTTCCGCAATCCAACTGATAATTATAATTGATATCCTGACTAAGAATTACAAGATAACCATAGATTGCTTCAAACCAACAATCTCGGTAGGATCGACCCTTACTCACGTAAGGTATTACTTGGACGACCCAGTGCACTTGCTGGTTAGTGGTACGAGTTGTGAAAAGTGTGAATCACAATTTCGTGCACCAGATGCATTTTGCGGATATGTTTAGTTGAACATTTGATACTTGGAGGTTTACTTTTGCAACCCTTGCGGATTTGTAGAGGTTCGGTACTTTTCTTGTCCGACCTCCTTGTTGTAGTGTGAGTTTTTTACCCTTGCCCTTTGAATCATGCCTTTTGAGTTTATGTTGTCTGTCCTCTGCTTTGGCAAAGTGATCCTGGTGGCTTGGTGTAGTAACTTGTCTGATGACTTTTTAGTGTTCTATAGAACCTTTTTAGTTCGAATGACTTCTTTGTAGCCGTAGTTCGAGATTGTTCCTTTGCTGAACGGAGCTATTCCCCTTTTAGCTGAGCACGTTTGGGCCTCAAGTTGCTTTCAACCTTTTTGGCTCTTTATTATTTCTTCGAGGTCATGCTTGCTTTGTGAGGTCGCCCCTTTGGTTGATGTTTGACGTGAGCTTTTTAGTCATGTTCCAACAACTTTTTAGGTAGTGTTCCAAGGGGAACCTTTTCTTTATAGTTTGTTTGGACGACTTTTTAGCTCTTGTTTGTGCTTTTGCCTTTTAAGTAGTATCTTTTTTGCAAGACTTGTACTTTATAGCTAGGCACTTCTGTCTCTGCTTTTTAGCCTTTCTTTGGCCTTTGTGAGATGTCTTCATCCCTTTTCAATGATCCTTTCGTTGGTCCGACTTTTTTGTCGGGCCTTGTTATGTTATTTTTAGTAATCCATTTTTAGTCAGACTTCGTCAGGTCGCTTTCTATAGGTTACTTTTTATAACTTCTTGCATTAACTTGCTTCTATCGCTTTCACCTTGCCGACCTCTTTGTAATCGGGCGATGAATTTGGTTTTCACCTTGTCGACCTTTTTGTAATCGGGTGATGAATTTTTACATTTTATGAGCTTAGATTAATGCGTCTTGGTAGGAAAATTTTTAGGGAATTGGTGACTTCTATTCAAATAACAATAGGAAATAAATAAAATTATGTACATACGAGTACTTACCCTTCTAGATCGGGCAGTTTCTTAGATCTCAGCCTAGCGCCTCATTAAAAAACCTTTTCAGGAAAAAGAGTGCATCTTGACCTAAGATCTTATCAAACTATAGTACCTTCTCAGGTTACAGGGATGCCATGACCTTGGTAGCTCTCGCCCTTCGAGGTCGGACACCTTGTAGTAACCTTTTCCTAGTACTTCTGTTACTCGGTATGGTCCTTTCTAGTTAGCTGCTAGCTTCCCTTCTCCTGACCGACCTGCTCCGATATCATTTTGGATTAAGATGAGATCGTTGGTAGAGAAACTTTGCTGGACTACCTTTCGATTATACCTCAGAGCCAGTCGACGCTTTAGGCTTCCTCTCTAATCCGAACTCTTTCTCGGACTTATGGAAGTAGGTTGAGCTCCTCCTTTTGAGCTTGGGAGTTGGTATCTTCATTGTAGAGGATCATCCTAGGGGATCCTTCTTCTAACTCCACGGGAATCATTGCCTCCATTCCGTAAGCAAGTCAGAATCGTGATTCTCCAATGGTTGAATGTGGTGCTGTCTGGTATGCCCATAGGACTTATGGGAGCTCTTCAGCCCAAGCTCCCTTGGCATCCTGTAGTCTCTGTTTTAACCCGGCTAGTGTGACTTTGTTGGTGGCTTCTGCCTATCCATTGGCTTGTGGGTGCTCTACAGAGGTGAACTGGTGCTTGATTTTCAAATCAGCTACCATATTTCTGAAGCCCGTGTCGGTGAATTGAGTGCCATTGTCTGTGGTAATAAAATGTGGCATCCCAAACCTTGCAACAATATTTCTGTATAAGAACTTCCGACTTCTTTGGGCGGTGGCAGTGGCCAAGGGTTCTGCCTCAATCCTTTTTGTAAAATAGTCTATTCCAAAATAAGGAACTTGACTTGCCCTGATCCCAGGGGGAAGGGTCCGAGGAGGTTGAGCCCCCATTTGGCAAATGGCCAGGGTGAAGTGACACAGATGAGTTTTTCGGGCGGTGCGGTGTGAAAGTTTGCGTGCTTCTGACATGGGGGCATATTTTGACGAACTTTGTTGCTTCCTTTTGCATGGTCGGCCAGTAGAATCCAGCTCGGAGTACCTTTTTCGAAAGAGCTCGTGCCCCGAGGTGGTTGCCGCACATGCCACTATGGACTTCTTTGAGAACTTCCCTTGTAGTGGAGGTCCGGACGCATTTTAGGAGGGTTGTAGAGATTCCTCTCCTATACAGGACGTCGTGTACTATGGTGTAGTACTGTGCTTCTCGTACTAACCTTTTTGCCCCCTTTTTGTCTGTGGGAAGCGTTTCCGACTTGAGGTAGTTGATTATGGGTGTCATCCATCCTTGATCTTGTCCTGATATGGCTAGGATCTTTTCTTCCTCCAAGGTCGATGGACTTCGGAGTGTTTCTTGGATGAGGCTTCTATCATTGCCCCCTGGTTTGGTGCTGGCTAGTTTTGAAAGTGCATCAGCTCGAGCATTCTGTTCCCAGGGTATGTGTCAGACCTCATATCCCCTAAATTGTCCGAGCTGTTCTCTGGTTTTGTCAAGGTATTTTTCATAGTTGGATCCTTAGCTTGATAGCTCCCTTCTATTTGTGAAGTAACTACTTGGGAGTCGCTAAAAATGGTAAGTCTCTGGGCTCCCACTTCCCTAGCCAACCTCAAACCAGCCAGTAGTGCTTCATATTCAGCTTGATTATTTGAGGCAAAAAACTTGAACTTTAAGGAGAGCTCAATTTGTGTTCCCTGATCGCTCTCTAAAATGATGCCTGTACCACTCCCAGTTTTGTTTGAGGAGCCAACTACATAAAGGCTCCACTTTGTGGGGGTCCCCGGGGTGTCAGTATACTCTGCTATGAAGTCGGCCAGGTACTGAGATTTAATAGCTGTCCTAGCTTCATATTTGAGGTCGAATTCTGATAACTCGATCGCCCATTGTAGGATTCTTCCGGCTAAATCTGTTTTCTGCAAAATACTTTTTATGGGCTGGTTAGTCAGCACTCTAATGGTGTGAGCTTGGAAGTATGGGCGGAGTCGTCGAGAAGTGAGTATGAGGGCGTAGGCAAACTTTTCTATCTTTTGATAGTTTAGTTCAGCCCCTTGTAGAGCCTTACTGATGAAGTAGATGGGTTGTTTCCCGCTTTCGTCTTCTCTGACCAGTGCTGAGGCTATTGCCCGACTCCCTACTGCGAGGTATAGTGTGAGCTCTTCACCTTCCCGATGTCGGGTAAGGACAGGTGGTTGCCCCAGAAACTTCTTGAAATCTTGAAAGACTTGCTCGCATTCTAGGGTCTACTCAAACCTCTGTCCCTTCCTTAATATTGCAAAGAAGGGGAGAGATCTTAAGGCTGATCCGGCTAGAAACCTGGACAGAGCTGCTAGTCTTCCATTGACCTGCTGGACCTCCTTGACACAGGTCGGACTTTTCATGCGAAGTATGGCTTGGCACTTATCTGGGTTTGCTTCGATTCCTCTTTGGGTGAGCATGAAGCCCAAGAATTTGCGAGCTTCTACTGCAAAGGTGCATTTTGCAGGATTAAGTCTCATCCCGTGCTTTCTTATGGTATTGAACACTTCCGTGAGGTCTGATAGCAGCGTTTCCTCGCTTTGTGTCTTTACTAACATGTCATCGACATAAACTTTCATTAGCTTCCCAATGTGATTGGCAAAGACTTTGTTCATCAGTCTTTGGTAGGTAGCCCCTGCGTTCTTGAGTCTGAAGGGCATGACTATATAGCAGTAGTTTGCTTTTGGGGTTAAGAATGATGTTTTCTCTTGGTCGGGTTGATACATTGGGATTTGATTGTATCCTGAGTAAGCGTCCATGAAGGAGAGGTACTGATAGGCTGATGAAGCGTCAACTAGTCTATCGATGTTCGGGAGTAGGTAGGGATCTTTTGGGCAGGCTTTATTGATGTCGGTGTAATCGGTGCACATCCGCCACTTTCCATTTGACTTTTTGACCAACACCACATTGGCTAGCCATAATGGGTACTGTTCCGAGGGTTACCTGAAACTGTAGGTCGGTCTCGGATGAGATCTTCTGTACTGGTCGAAGATGACGTGTCCGACTGGCTGGTTGCAGCCGAAGCTGTTGTGTCCGACTTGTTGGACTGGTTGCACCTCTGATCCTTGGTCACCGGAGGGTGAGGGGTACCTACAAGAGACTCCGATGCTTAAGTTAGCATGGGTATTAAACAGGTTTTTAGTAGAATCAGAGTATGAGTTATACCTGGGTGCTCCAGTGTATTTATAATGGTGTGGAGTGACCTTTTTAGATAAGATAAGTTAGTTATATTATCTTATCTTATCTTTATCTTTGGGTGAGGTCAGCGTATCTTCAATGGAACCGCCCTTATCTTTATAGGCTTGGACTACCTTTGGATTGGGCTGTGTTCCTTCGTTAGGGCCTTCTTGGGCCTTCTTGTCGATTTGGCCGAGCTCTTTTTGAGAAGAGGT
Organism: Arachis ipaensis; assembly: GCF_000816755.2. Classification (NCBI taxonomy): domain Eukaryota; kingdom Viridiplantae; phylum Streptophyta; class Magnoliopsida; order Fabales; family Fabaceae; genus Arachis; species Arachis ipaensis. Next base: position 97,911,161 of record NC_029794.2, read on the forward strand.
CGGATAGTCTGACCTGAAGAGGTCGGTCGCTTTGTCGCCGATCATCCCGGGTCGGATAGCTCGACCCAGGATATGAACAGTGCCCCTGCTTGAGCTCGGTCTTTCTTGTTGAGGTCGAATCCTTGGCTTTGGTCCTTTTTAGTGAAGCCGAACTCAAGCATTTTGTTGATTCCTTTCTTTGTAGAGTCTTCTTGAATGTGGAACGTTTCTTCTTTCGCTTCTTCTGAAAGCGCGCGCTTTTGCATTTAATATTTTGACTATGGGAATATGCGAGGGTTTAAATACCTTCATTAATTGGTTTTAATTGCCCGTTTCCCTTGGTTTTTATTTTGAATCTTTTGATCAAAAAACGATTTTTCTCCTTCGTAACTTCTTCCTTCACTCTCTCACTTTCTGTTTTCATCCGCATCGTTCTGCCTTTCTTTGCGTGATAGCGTCATTTGGCGATTCTCTGGGTTGATTCCATTTTCCCGTCTTTAGTTTTTGCAGCTTCTCTTTTGTTCCAGGTTGGTTTTCTCCTTCCCTTTCTTCTACGTCATTTTCTTATCTGATTTAGAGAAAGTCTGATTTGGAGAAAGTTTGGATTTTTCTGTTTTACTGTGCCTGATTGTTGTGTATTCTGGGATTTCTTCGTCTTTTTGTGTGATTTCTTTGACTTTCTCTGCTGCTTGATGCCTTTAGAGTTTTGCATGTTGCCGTCGCTTCCGCTTGTGCTTTTGATGATTGTATTTGAAATGATGATTTTTGTTTCTAAAAAAGGTTGTGTCTTTGACGATTTTCCTGCTTTCGGCTTTTTTGCTATGCCCTTTTGTTTGGTGAAACTATAGAAAGATAGTGGCTTTTTGTGTTTTTGCTTCCTTTGCATTTATTTGAGACCTTCGTAAGCTGTAGGAATTTCCTGAAACCTTTCCTTGTTTCTGCCTCCAAAGGATGCCCCAGGACTTTGGTTTTGAGTCTTGGGGTTTTCCTTTTGCCTGTGTCATTTTTGTCGAGTTGTTTTGCCTCTCGTTCGAGATATTTTTTAGTAATCCAATCTTCGTTTCTTATTTGTAGGATTAGTCGCCGTCATGTCTTCTCGCAATAACATTATAGAGGTGTCTTCCAAAGTTCCTGAGGGGATGTCTGATTGGCTGGACTCCCTTGTCCTAATGTGTGTCTCTGTCGTGGATGCTGAATTTTGTGTAGAACTGAGGAAGCGTCATAGGATTTGTAGTAGCAGTGCCCGGGAGAGGGATTATGAACTCGTAGCTCCTGATTCCGATGAGAGGGCTTGATTTTCTACTTTCATCGAGGGGGAGCGTCCCTTCTTTTACGCTTATGAATACTTCTTCAGCCAGTTAGACGTTACTTTTCCTTTTACTGCTTTTGAAACCGACCTGTTGTGGTCATGTAACATTGCTCCATCCCAGCTTCATCCGAATTTCTGGGGCTTTATCAAAATATTTCAACTGCTTTGCCAAGAGTTAGGCATAGCACCTTCTGAAACTCTTTTCCTTTATCTTTTCGTCTCGGCCAAGCCCAGAGGTTCCTCCAAAAAGAAAGCGTCATGGGTTTCTTTTAGGTCGGCCCAGGGGCATAAAGTTTTTGCCATGTATGATGAGTCTTTTAAAGATTTTAAGAACTATTTCTTCCGCGTTCGTGCTGTTGAGGGGGTCCGCCCCTTTTTTCTTGATGAAAATGATGAGCCTGCTTTTCCTCTAGAGTGGCAAAAGAATGTGAGAGTGCCACGTTATACATGGGAGATGCTTAATGAGGTTGAGCGGGCTTTTGTGGTTGTTCTAGAGGATTTGTGGGGGAAACCACCCCATCTGGATACAAAAAGATTCTTGAGTGATCCGTCTTTGGTTCGAACTGCTTTGGGTACTATCTGATTTGTTTTTATACTTGCTTTCTGAGCTTTTCTTTTCCTGTGTTGTAACTTGTCGTTATGGTTGATTCTGTTCTTTCAGAGATGTCGAAAAATAATGATTCCATGAAGGCCTACAAGAAAGCGAAGAAGGCTGCTGCTGCTCAGAACATCTCGGCCAAGGCAGCCAGGGAGGGATCTTCCCAAGTGCTAGTGAAGCCTCCCATGCCGAGTTCTCCTGGGCCGAGAAAAGTGATCCCCACTCCTCGAGTTTGTCTGGCTGAGCCTCCATAGTCTTCAGCTGCTACTTCTGGTGCTCCTCCCAACAAGAAACAAAAAACAACTGAGGTCTTCAACCTTGATGCCCCTGATTTTAATGCAATCGAATTCGTAGATCTGCAGATCGGTCCCTATGGTACCTTCCCCATGGATGATGTGTCAATCCTTCGCCATCTGGATTTTATGATCCGAAACAGTGTTAAAATGGCATACATGGGGGCTGCCTTGTACCGAACTGCTCAGAATCTTCTTCTCCATGCCACTAAGGAATTTATGGAGGAGGCTAAACAGGAGTTTGACCAGATGAAGGGCCTGAAGGAAGAGCTTGAGGTAAAGGTAGCCAAGTTGGAGAAGGATCTGGAGAATGAGAAGGCGAGTTCCCTCTCTCTGGCGGCTTCGGTGAGGCTGGCCGAGGATACGGCTATGAGACATAAGGACAGTTATGTGACATCTTATCGGAAGGTGGTACGCCTGAGGAAGGAGTTGGAGAATGCCCGAGCTGATTACTCTGAGCTCCAAGGTCATCTCGTTGGCAGTGTGACTGTTGCTTACGAGAACCTGAAGGAGCAGGTTCGGATTATTGCTCCCGAGGCTGACCTCACTCTCTTCAACCTGGAGAATGTCATTAGGAATGGTAAGGTTGTCCCTGATGATGAGGATGATGACGATGTTGAACCTCTCCCTGTTTCTTCTGCCAAGGTGTCAACTCCTACTGTTCCTCTTGCTGAGGTCGGCCCTCCTGTTTCTGATCCTGACTGCCAGATCTTAAACCGGGACGATGGTACTGTGGATGCTGTTCCTCTCCAGGCTCGCCCTCCTTCTCCTCAGACTGGTGCTATTAAAAAGTCTTCTGATCTTTAGTTTTTAGATATCTGTGTAGTTGGCCCGGCTTGTGGGATTTTAACTTTTTACTTTGTGGTTGGTATCCTTTGATGACACTCTTTTTGGTTGCTTTTAGCAACCCATTAAAACAAACGCAACGAGTAGCTTCTAAGCTTTTTCGGGTTTGACCCTGAAGCTTGGTATTTTATGTCATGCTTGCTTGCACTTCTTTATGCGCTTTGAGAATGTTGAGGCCTTGTTGCTCAGCCTTTTTGAGCTGTTTTTAAGTGTCAATCCATGACAGGCTTCTCTTATGTTGTCCTTTTCCAAGTTTATTTGTAGTTGACCGATGCTATCATGTCGATCTTTTGCATAATTTGTTTGAGAGGTCTTTTCGGCCTTCTTTCGACTTGTCTGTGGTGTCTCCTTTTTGGTTGAGGTAGGACGACTTTCGTTCGACAACTCTTAGTGTTCTTGGTGGAACCTTTTTAGTTAGTCTTGAACAATTTCGTTAGCCTTGTCGGGTGGCTTATTGGGTAAAGCTATGTCCCTTTTAGCGCTTGTTTCTTTTTGGTCCGACTTTTCTTGCTGGTCCTTCTTTAGCTTTCTTTGGTCCGATTTCTCTTGTTGGTCCAAGTTGTAGTTTTGTTGGTCCGACTTCTCTTGTTGGTCCAAGCTGTAGTTTTCGTTGGTCCGACTTCTCTTGTCGGTCCAAGCTGTAGTTTTTGTTGGTCCGACTTCTCCTGTCGGTCCAAGCTGTAGCTTTCGTTTTTAAGTTATTCCTAGTAATCCTCTTTTTGGACCTTTGTCAGGTCTCTTTCAGGGATTACTTGTATAACTTTCTTTCGTAGGAGATCGACTTCGTTAGGTCGATCTCTTCTAAGTTATTTTGTAATCCTCTTTTTTGGACATTTGTCAGGTCTCTTTCAAGGATTACTTTTATAACTTGTTTGTAGGAGGTCGACTTCTTTGCGTCGTCCTCTTTCTAAGTTATTTTTGTAGTCCTCTTTTTTGGACCTTTGTCAGGTCTCTTTCAGGGACTACTTTTATAACTTTTTCATTTTGGGCTGACTTTGTCATGTCGAGCCCTTCTAAGTTAAAGTAATCCTCTTTAATAGGGTTGGCCAGACCTCTTTCCAGGGTTTACTTATAACTTGGGTTGACTTGGTCTGACTTCTTAACATCGGCCAGTCTTTAAGTTATTATTTTAGCAATCCGTAAGACCTCGTTAGGTTCTTTTTTGGATCACTTTTGATAACTTCTTACATTATTCTGTGTTCATCTTTGCTGATTTGTAGAAAGTGGTTGTCATCTCTAGATCGTCTTTTGGGTGAATCGCATTTTCACCTTTATCGGACGGTTTATCTTTATCGTGATCGTGCAGTGAAATTGTTTTTCACTTTCCGCCGATCTGTTGCTTTATAATCGGACGATGAATGCTTCAGATTAATGCGTCTTGAGATCTTGTAGAATATCTAAAAAATATATTTTATTCAAAGGAAAGTGCAAATATATACATATGGGAATTTTTCATCCCTTTAAGTCGGATAGTGTCTGAGTCTCAACTTGGTGCCTCGTTAAAAAACTTTTTTAGGAAAAAGAGTGCATCCAATAATGAGATCTTTTACCTTTTCTAACTGTAGTACCTTCTTAGGTTGCAGGCGTGCCATGATCTGGGAAGCTCTCGTCCATCGAGTTCGGACAGTCTGTAGTAGCCCTTCCCAAGTATTTCTACGACTCGGTAGGGTCCTTTCCAGTTTGCTGCCAGCTTTCCTTCTCCTGGTCGAGTTGTTCCGATATCATTTCGGATTAGGATGAGATCATTCTCCGTGAAACTTCTCGGCACTACCCTTTGATTATATCTGGAAGCCATTCGACGCTTTAGTGCTTCTTCCCTGATCCGAACTTTTTCTTGGATTTCAGGTAGTAGGTCAAGCTCTTCCCTCTGAAGTTGGGAGTTTGCTCCCTCATTGTAATGAACCACCCTAGGCGATCCTTCCTCGATCTCTACTAGGATCATTGCTTCTATTCCATATGCTAACCGGAAGGGGGATTCCTTCGTGGTGGAATGTGGCGTCGTTCGATATGCCCATAGGACCTGTGGAAGCTCCTCTGCCCAAGCTCCCTTTGCATCTTGTAATCTCCGTTTTAACCCGGCCAATATGACTTTGTTGGCAGCTTCGGCCTGTCCATTGGCTTGTGGGTGTTCAACGGAGGTGTACTGGTGCTTTATATTTAGGTCGGCTACTAGTTTTCTGAAGCCTGCATCTGTGAATTGAGTGCCATTGTCTGTGGTTATTGAATATGGAACCCCGAACCTTGTGACAATGTTTTTATATAGGAATTTCAGGCTTCTTTGAGCGGTGGCATTGGCTAGGGGTTCTGCCTCAATCCACTTTGTGAAATAGTCTACCCCTACTATGAGAAATTTAACTTGTCCTGACCCCTGGGGGAAGGGGCCGAGAAGATCGAGTCCCCATCTTGCAAACGGCCAGGGCGAAATTACACTGATGAGCTCTTCTGGCGGGGCGATGTGAAAGTTGGCATATTTTTGACATGGTGGGCATGTCTTTACAAATTCTGTAGCTTCCTTCTGTAGAGTCGGCCAAGAAAATCCCGCTCGGAGTACCTTTTTGGCGAGAGCTCGTGCTCCGAGATGATTGCCACAAATGCCGCCGTGTACTTCTTCTAGCACTTTCTTTGTGTTGGAGGTCGGCACGCATTTTAGTAATGGTATTGAGATCCCTCTTTTGTACAGGATGTTGTCTATGATGGTGTAGTACTGTGCCTCCCTTTTTAACCTCTTTGCCTCCTTTTCTTCTGTGGGGAGTGTTCCTGCTTTGAGATAGTTGATTATGGGGGTCATCCATCCTTGGTCCTGACTTGTTATGGCTAGGACTTTTTTCTCTTCCGAGATTGACGGGTTTTGTAATATTTCCTGGATGAGGCTTCTATTGTTGCCCCCTGGTTTGGTGCTGGCTAGTTTCGAGAGTTCGTCAGCTCGGACATTTTGTTCGCGAGGTATGTGGCAGATCTTATATTCCCCGAGTTGTCCGAACTGTTCCTTGGTTTTATCCAAATACTTTTTCATGGTGGGATCTTTGGCTTGATAGCTCCCTGTTATTTGTGATGTGACCACTTGTGAATCGCTGTAAATGTTGAATTTTTGAGCTCCAACCTCTTTAGCCAGCTTTAAACCAGCTAATAATGCTTCATATTCCGCCTGGTTATTTGAGGCCGGGAACCCGAACTTGAGGGAGAGCTCAACTTGGGTTCCTTGGTTGCTTTCTATTATCACGCCTGTGCCGCTTCCAGTTTTATTTGAAGAACCATCCACATAGAGATTCCATTTTGTGGGGGTTTCCAGGGCATCTGTGAATTCTGCGATAAAGTCGGCCAGATACTGTGATTTGATGGCCGTCCAAGCTTCATATTAGAGGTCAAACTCTGATAACTCGACTGCCCATTGTAAAATTCTTCCTGCTAAATCTATTTTCTGCAATATTCCTTTTATGGGCTGGTTAGTTCGAACCTTAATGGTGTGAGCCTGGAAGTACGGGCGAAGTCGTCGAGATGTTAGAATGAGAGTATAGGCAAACTTTTCTATTTTCTGGTAGTTCAGCTCGGATCCCTGTAGCGCTTTGCTAATGAAGTAAACGGGTTGTTGCCCACTTTCATCTTCTCTGACTAGTGCTGAGGCTATCGCCCGGCTTCCTACCGCGAGATATAATATGAGCGGTTCTCCTTCTCGTGGCCGAGATAGGATAGGCGGCCGTCCTAAGAATTCCTTGAAGTCTTGGAAGGCTTGTTCACATTCCGTCGTCCATTCGAACTATTTTCCCTTCCTTAAAGTAGCATAGAAGGGGAGAGATCTTATCGCTGCTCCTGCTAAGAATCTGGATAGGGCAGCCAACCTCCCGTTGAGTTGCTGTACTTCTTTGACATAGGTGGGGCTCTTCATATTGAGTATGGCTTGACATTTATCTGGGTTTGCTTCAATTCCTCTTTGTGTGAGCATGAAACCTAAGAATTTGCCTGCTTCTACTGCAAAGGTGCATTTTGCGGGATTGAGTCGCATGTCGTGCTTTCTTATAGTGTCGAACACTTGAGCCAGGTCGGACAATAACGTATCTTCGCTTTGTGTCTTTATCAACATGTCGTCCACATAGACTTCGATGATTTTTCTGATGTGATCTGAGAAGACCTTATTCATTAGCCTTTGATAAGTAGCTCCCGCATTCTTGAGACTGAAAGGCATCACGATGTAGCAGTAATTTGCTTTCGGTGTTAAAAACAAGGTCTTTTCTTGATCTGGTGGATACATGGGGATTTGGTTGTATCCCGAGTATGCGTCCATAAACGAGAGGTATCTATATCTGGAGGAAGCATCTACCAGAGCATCGATACTTAGGAGTGGGTAAGGATCTTTTGGGCAGGCTTTGTTGAGATCGGTGTAATCGGTACACATTCGCCACTTCCCATTTGATTTTTTCACCAAGACGACGTTGGCTAGCCATAGTGGATTCTTGACTTCTCTTATGAATCCTGCCTCCAGTAGTGCCTGTACCTGCTCTTCCACAGCTTGGGATCGCTCTGGCCCAAGTTTTCTTCGTCTATGCTGCACCGGCCGAGATCCTGGATAGACCGCCAACTTGTGGCACATTAGCTTGGGGTCTACGCCTGGCATGTCTGCGGCTTTCCATGCGAAGAGATCGACATTGTCGCGTAAGAATTGTATCAGTAATTCTTTTGAGTCTCCTCTTAGGATCGTTCCTATATTAGTTGTTTTGTCCGAGGTGTCTCCGATCTGAACCTTCTCTATCTCGCCTTCTGGCTGCGGACGGAGTTTTTCTCGTTGCTAAACTCCGCCAAGCTCAATTATATGAAACTCTTCTCCTCTGCTTCTGAGGTTTAGACTTTCGTTATAACAGCGGCGCGCCATCTTTTGATCTGCTTTTATTGTAGCTATCCCTTCTGTAGTTGGGAATTTCATGCATAGATGCGGGGTCGAGACTATTACGCCAAGTTGATTTAGTGTGGTCCGACCTATTAGGGCATTGTAGGCTGAACTCACGTCGACCACAATGTAGTCTATCTTGAGTGTCTTGGACTGGTTCCCTTTTCCAAAGGTTGTGTGCAGTGATACGTATCCCAGTGGTTGTACTGGGGTATCTCCTAGCCCGAACAAGCTGTTTGGGTATGCCTTAAGCTCCCTCTCTTCCATGCCGAGCTTGTCAAAGGCAGTTTTGAATAAGATGTCGGCGGAACTCCCTTGGTCTATTAATGTGCGATGTAGATTGGCGTTTGCCAGTATGATAGTGATGACCATGGGATCGTCGTGTCCCGGGATGATGCTGGATGCATCCTCTTTAGTGAATGTTATCGCAGGGATGTCGGATGCTTCCTCCTTTCCCTTGACATGATATACTTCTTTGAGATATCTTTTGCGAGATGATTTGGAGATCCCACCTCTTGCGAATCCGCCGTGTATCATGTGGACGTGTCTCTCTGGTGTCTGAGGTGATCGTTCAGTTCGTCCGGCATCTTCGTCCCTTCGTCTCTTTCTTTGGTCATCATCTCGGGTGGCCAGAAATCGATCTAATTTTCCTTCTCTTACCAATTTTTCTATGATATTTTTTAAGTCGAAGCACTCGTTGGTGGAGTGCCCTCGGACTCGATGGTATTCACAGTATTCCTTCCGGTTTCCTCCTCCTCTTTTGCCTTTGAGTGGCCGCACTGGGGGGATTTTCTCTGTGTGGCAGACTTCTTTATATACGTCGACCAGGGATGCCCTAAGAGGAGTGTAATTATGGTATTTTTTTATTTTCTCCCCTTATCGATCTTCTTTTCTTTTGGATTCCTTGTCTTTATCTCGGTAGGGGGTCCCAGATTTTGAGGCTTCTCCCAACCGATCGTTTTCTTCCATGTTGATATATTTTTCTGCTCGCTCTTGTACTTCGTCTAAGGAGGTAGGGTACTTCTTTGATATAGATTGGCTAAAAGGTCCCTCCCGTAGGCCATTGATGAGTCCCATGATGGCGGCCTCTATTGGTAAGCTTTGTATGTCCATGCATGTTTTATTGAATCTTTTCATGTAGTTGCGGAGGCTTTCTCGATCTCCTTTCTTGATCCCTAGTAAACTGGGGGCGTGCTTGGCCTTATCTTTTTGGATGGAAAATCTGGCCAGGAACTTTTTGGCCAGGTCGTCAAAGTTTGAGATGGACTTGGGAGGTAGGTTGTCGAACCATCTGATTGCTGTCTTCGTGAGAGTTGTTGGAAAGGCTTTGCAGCGAACGGCATCTGGAGCGTCGGTGAGGTACATTCTGCTTCTGAAGTTGCTGAGATGATGGTTGGGATCTGTGGTGCCATCATACAAAGTCATATCTGGAAGTTTAAAGTCTTTAGGGATTTTAGTCTTCATGATTTCCCTAGTGAATGGATCTTGATCCTTGCGAGAGTTGTCCTCAGGAGTGGTCCGGGTAGCCTTTGCTTTGAGATCGGCTTCAAGTTATAGGAGTTTGTCTTTCAGTTCTCGACGTCGCCGTACCTCTCTTTGAAGATCCTTCCCAACCTCTCGTTGTTGTTGGGTTTCTTTTTCGAGTTGCTTTAAACGATCTTGAAGTGCTTCTATTATCCCGGTATTTGATGAGTTTTTGTCCCCATTGGATTCCGGAGCATCCTTCAATGTAATGTCCGCGTTCTTGTACGGTGTTCTGTTTTCTAGATCTGAATCGTGGTCGTTGTCATGGCCGTCCGCCATGGTGTTGGGATGACTTCCAGGTTCCCCGGCAATGGCGCCAATGTTCCGAGGGTTACCTGAAACTGTAGGTCGATCTCGGATGAGATCTTCTGTACTGGTCGAAGATGACGTGTCCGGCTGGCTGGTTCCAGCCGGAGCTATTGTGTCCAACTTGTTGGACTGACTGCACCTCTGATCCTTGGTCACCGGAGGGTGGGGGGTACCTGCAAGAGACTTCGATGCTTAAGTTAGCATGGGTATTAAACAGGTTTTTAGTAGAATCAGAGTATGAGTTATACCTGGGTGCTCCAGTGTATTTATAATGGTGTGGAGTGACCTTTTTAGATAAGATAAGTTAGTTATATTATCTTATCTTATCTTTATCTTTGGGTGAGGTCAGTGTATCTTCAACAGAACCGCCCTTATCTCTATAGGCTTGGACTACCTTTGGATTGGGCTGTGTTCCTTCGTTTGGGCCTTCTTGGGCCTTCCTGTCGATTTGGCCGAGCTCTTTTTGAGAAGAGGTCGGATAGTCTGACCTGAAGAGGTCAGTCGCTTTGTCGCCGATCATCCCGGGTCGGATAGCTCGACCCAGGGTATGAACAGGTACTTTACCTCCCTTTTGAACCCTGCCTCCAACAAGGCTTGTACTTGCTCCTCTACAGCTTGCGACCTTTCTGGGCCGAGCTTCCTACGTTTTTTTGTACTGGCCGAGACCCTGGATATACAGCTAACTTGTGGCACATTAGTCCAAGATCAATACCAGGCATGTCGGCGGCCTTCCATGCAAAGAGATCGGAGTTATCTTTTAGGAGCTTTATTAGCAGTTCCTTTAAGTCTTCTCTCAGATTTGCCCCTATATTTTTTGTTTTATCTGGAGTGTCTCCAATTTGAACTTCTTGGGTTTCACCTTCTGGCTGAGGGCGGAGTTTTTTGCGAGCTCGAATTCTCCCGAGTTCTATAGTATTAGTTTCTTTTCCTCTGGGGTCACCTTTAAGGTTCAGACTTTCGTTGTAACAGCGTCGCGCGAGTTTTTGGTCTCCCTTTATGGTAGCGATCCCTTCCGGAGTGGGGAACTTCATGCATAGGTGTAGAGTGGAGACCACGGCGGCAAGCTGGTTTAACGTTGTCTGACCTATTAACGCGTTGTAGGCTGAGCTCACGTCAACTACAATATAGTCTATGCTCAACGTCCTAGACCGAGTTCCTTTTCCAAAGGTTGTGTGTAGTGGGATGTACCCTAATGGTTGAATCGGGGCATTTCATAGCCCGAATATGCTACTTGGATATGCTCTGAGTTCTTTTTCTTGTAAGCCAAGCTTGTTGAAGGTGAATTTGAACAGTATATCCATAGAGCTTCCCTGGTCGACTAATGTTCGGTGGAGGTTGGCATTGGCAAGTATTATGGTAACGACCACGGGGTCATCATGCCCCAGGATGATGCCCGCGGTGTCTTCTGGAGTGAAGGTGATATTGGGGAGGTCGACCGACCTCTCTCCTCTTCCAACATGATACACTTCCTTAAGGTGTCTTTTGCGTGACGACTTAGAGATCCCTCCTTCTGTGAATCCTCCATTGATCATGTGCACATGCCTCTCAGGGGTGTGATGAGGATGTTCAGCTCGTCCAATCTCTTCATCCCTTCTTCTTTTCTTTGCTTCATCTGTTTTATTAGCCAGGAACCTGTCTAGTCTTCCTTCTCGGGCTAGCTTTTCTATAACGTTCTTTAGGTCGTAGCATTCATTGGTAGGGTGCCCGTAGACTCGATGGTATTCGCAATACTCTATCCGACTTCCTCCTCTTTTATGCTTAATTGGACGGGGGGCGAGATCTTCTCAGTGTTGCATATTTTTCTGTAGACATCCACAAGGGATACTGATGCGTGCGAAAATTGGCGAGTTAAGAATGATTATAAAATATGCGTTGCAAGTATAGTTCTCAACCAACTAGAAATTCGCTCATCAATTTCGAAGGGTGTCACAGAAATTAAAATCAAAATACTGGGAGTATGAGTCCCAGGTCGTCCCCAACGAGTTGCAGAAAAGTGTGCTATTTTATTAATCAGATGTTTTCAAAAATGTTTGAGTTGAATGGTATAAAATTAAATTAGAGAATTTATATAAATTTAAATAAAAGCCTTGACTGGGAGTTGATTAGCTAAAAGCCCTATTCGTGTTGGAGTACTCTCAAGATTAATTGACAATTGAGGGTTATTGTGTTTAGTTGTCCCTTACTAAGTAAGGGTAAGTCAAACGAGTTGAAATGCTGTTCTATCCACAAGTTCCAATCCACTCTTGGGAGGATTGGTATTAGTGAATAGAGAGCAATCCAACAATAAACCCAATTACAATCTCTCTCTTGAGCATCCTAACTCAAGGGTTCCTTTCAATCAACTCCCCATCAAGTTAGGGAACTACTGGCTCATTGTAAATGCAAAATCCATAACATAAAAGAGGGAATTAAAGAAAGACATGATAAATAATGATCAAACGATTAAAAAATAAAAGTAGTTCTTGTATTGATAAATGCTAAAATAATCCAATGGTAAAATTAAGTAAATTAAGGAACATGGAAGAGTAAGAGACAAGTAAAGAAAACGAAATAGAATGTCGAAGTCTTGATGTGGCAATAACTCTTCTCAATATCCCAATGCAAAAACAATGAATATAACAAATCCTAAAAACTATGAATGTGTAGAGAGAAAAACCTAGAGGAGAGGAAAACTAGATCTAAAAACTAAAACTATGCGGAATGAATGTTGTTGTTGGTTTTTGCATGTTCTCTGGCTCTAGTATGCTTTTCTGGGCCGAAAACTGGGTCAAAATAGGGCCCGAAATCGCCCCCAGCGATTCTGCAGATTATGCAGATCGCGCATGTCACGCGGTCGCGTCATCCATGCGGTCGCGTCATTCGGCTTTCTGCTTTGCCACGCGGTCGCGTCGTCCATGCGGCCGCGTCGCTTGTGGTATTCCATGCCACGCGGTCGCGTCATCCATGCGGCCGCGTCACTGCGATTTCCTCTTCTTCGCGCGGTCGCGTCATCCATGCGGCCGCGTCGCTTCTCGCTGGTCATCTCCTCAATTTCTTGTGTTCCTTCCATTTTTGCAAGCTTCCTCTCCAATCTCCAACTCATTCATGCCCCATAAAGCCTGAAACACTTAACACACAGATCACGGCATCGAATGGAATAAAGGAAGAATAAAATATATAATTAAAAGTCTCTAGGAAGCAAGTTTTCAATCATGCGATAACTTTAGGAAGGAATTATAAATGCATGCTTATTTAATGAATAAGTGGGTAAAGATCATGATAAAGCCACATAAATAAACACAATATAAACCATAAAATAGTGGTTTATCAACCTCCCCACACTTAAACATTAGCATGTCCTCATGCTTAGTTGAAGGAGATAAAATGAATGAGTAAGAACATGTAAAACCTATGAAATGCAATGCAACCTATATATATGAATGCAACTATATGATCTTTGTCCACTTGATCAAAAGTAAGTAAGCTCTTCAAAACAATTACAAATCAAATTCCACTAACTTAATTCTTATACAGTAAGAACAGATAAAAATGTAAGAAGATAGCTCATGAAAGCAGGAAACATAGAAATTCAAGCATGGAACCTTCACTGATGATGTATGTACACTCTAGTCTCTCTAGTGTATAGGGTAATCACTCTATCCTTCTCTAATCATGCTCTCTAATTTTTGTTCTTCTCTTAACCAATCAACAACATTTAATATACCAATGCAAACATCATGAGGTCTTTTCAAGGTTGTAATGGACCAAGGTAAGGGTGAGGATATATATATGGCTAAGTAAGCTTATAAATTGAATCTTTAATTAACCCAAGCTTTAACATAACCTATATATATTCTATATAACTTTTAAAATTCATACCTAGCTACCCAGAAATCTCTTTCACATCCATACTCATGTATCAACCTTTTATTTTGATTTTATCATACATGCATTGATCTTTGAATTCGTAAATTAACATTGGGGTAATTTTGTCCCCTTATTTATTTATTGAGTATTTTTGGATTTTTTTTAACATAGAAACATAAAAATAACACAGCTTATCAATGCACATAGAGTTTTAATTCTTATAGTTTCACATGAGTAGGTATCCAAATTCCCATAATATTATCATGACTCATTCCTTTATTATCCTTTGTTCCCACAATTTCCCATACTTAAATAACACATACAATTCTATCTTAAACTAACCAAAGATTCAATTTGGGATATATAATTATTTTTCCGCTTAAGGCTAGTAATGTGGTAAAATATAGAACAAATGGGATTTAAAGGCTCAAAGTGGCTAACAAAGGTAATTGAAAGGGTAGGCTTTATTTGGATAAGTGAGCTAAACAAATAATGGCCTCAATCATATGCAAACATATAAATATAATAAACATTGGACATATAGGATGAAACAAAATATAGATTACAATCATAGAAAAGTAAACACACAAGAATAAATAATGTAACCATTCATAAAGGCTCAAATCTCACAGGTTGTGTGTTCTTTAGCTCAAAAATCATGTTCCAAATACAACTTCAAGCAAATTTAACATAAAAATTTTAATTAAAATTAGTGAAATTTTGTTCCAAAGATAGGGTCTTAGAAGAAACTTATTGTCTTTTCAATCAAGCAGAACATGCATGCAACTAATCTATTACTATGCAATTTACTCTATTCTACAAAAGAAAAATCTAACTAAATATCCTAATTTATTAGTGCTAGGGAAGAGAAATTACCTCCGGAAGTCAGGTACTGACCGACCTCCCCGCACTTAAGCCTTTGCACCGTCCTCGGTGCCATCTGTCAAGAACAAAGGTGGGCTGGTAGCAGCATCTCCACAGTCGGGACCATCATGGCTCCCTGTGCTGGTAAAAGAAGTGGAGTCTGGGGTATCTGAGTCCTTGAATTTTTCCATGATCAGCTCCTTGAGGTATGTGAATCGGCGCTTGTTACGGCGCTCTCTCAGCTTAGCTTTCTATTCTTGCCGATCCAACTTTTCAAGTATCTGCTGGAGCAGTTGGGCTGTTGTAGGTGCTTGTGGTGTTGAAGAAGGAATATCTTCAACTGGTTTAGTAGGCTGGCTGATAGTGGCTGCTGGAAGTCTAAGGTATTTCCCGTTGGGGACAAACTGATCATCCCGGGGGAGCATGGCTTTGGTATCCCCAGCTCTGTAGGAGACTCCGGCGGCAGAGACAAGATCTGAGACCAAGGCGGGGAAAGGTAAGTTGCCCGCAATTTGTACGTGTCTCATGGCATTCCGGATGTGTCTTGGTAGGTTCAAATGCTGGTCTGTAAGGATGCACCATAGTAGAACGGCCATGTCTGCAGTGAAGAAGGACTCGTGAGTGCTCAGAAAGACGTAATGGGACATAATCTGTGCCCATACGCGAGCCTCCAAGGTAAGTGCTAAAGCCGAAATTTCCTTAGGGCGGGTACGATGGTATCCGTAGATCCATCTGCTGCCAGGTAGTGTGATAACTCTGAGAACGGCATCCCAGTCAAATTGATACATCTGGCGCTTGAGTGCGGCTTCTTGAAAGGCGTCCAATCCTTCTGGAATAGGGGGAAGACTTAGAACTTTTTGAATGGCCTCTTCTGTAATGGAGACTTGCTTCTGACGGACGTAGACAGACTGCAGGGTTGGTAGGTGGTAGTTGGAGTAGAACTCGACTACCCAAGAAAGATTGACCTGCCTTGGCTGTCTTTGTAGGAAACCCCATTGTCTTCGGGCAATCTGCGGCTCAACAAATGTAGCAATGTGGTTTGGGAGGAGAAGAAGGTATTCGTTGTTGTAACTCCTTTCTACTAGGATGGGGAACATCTGCTCACAGTAGCGATTGGGGAATCGCGCAGTGTCCTTTGCTGGGAAGGCTCTTTCTTTATCATAAACCTTTATGATCCTCTTAATTTTCGTTGTTGAGGGCTTAACCGCAGTTGAAGAAGGCTCTGCCACTAATGCTCTCTTCGTTCCTCTCCTTGCTGGTTGTTTGGGAGAAGCTTTCTCTTTTCCTTTCTTGGTGGCCATCCTGAAAAAAAAGGGAAGAGAAAGTAAATTAAATTTAAAGAGATAGAGCAAGGAAGAGAACGGAAAGGATGGTTATAGATGCACATAAAAAGGTAAATGATATTAACACACGATCATGAGTACATGTGAAAACTCATTAATGGAAAATAACTAGTGCATATGATGGCAAGTGAATGCAAGGTGTTTATTGGCATGCCGACAAAGGGCATGAGTAGCATAGATCAAGCATCACTCGTAACAAACCATCACGTTTGTATTGACAATTAAATTTAATGAATAAAATAGTAAAGGGAATTTGTGAAAAGCAAGCATTGAATATTAGAGTAGAAAATGTGGAGAAGTTTATAATGCCATATGGGCTTTTTCACAAACACATAGCATGCATGTAGAAGAGGCTCTTGAAAATAAGAATTTGAACATGCAAGTAATCCCTTAAAAAATAATATATAATTGTCAAACAAATTTACAACAATCCACAAGCATATAATAATAAATAGTGACTCAAATAAATTGATAATACCAAGTAAAAAGGGAAAAGAAAGAAAAAGAAAATATGAACAATGAAGGTAAAAAGAAAAGAGAAGAAGATAACATAGAAAAAATAAGAAGAAATAGAAAAGTAAGGAGGGAAGGAGAAAGAAAAACCTTGTTAATGGGGGTGAGAGAGAGTAAAAAGTGAGAAAGAAGGAAGAAGGGGAGAAGGGAGGGAGAGGAAATAAGGAGGGAAAAGAGAAAAATAGGATTTGGGGGAAAAAGATATGATAATTGGAAAAATTAGGGAGGCTGTGCGGCGCAATCGACGCGGTCGCGTGGGGCACGCAGTCGCGCGACTTGCGCTTAAACTCAATGACGCGATCGCGTCGGTCACGCGGTCGCGTGACCCGTTTTAGGCTAATGGCGCGAGGGTAGCCTCGCACTCGCACAACTCTTTGTTAAAAATCATATTAGTGCCAAATTTTGGGTGACGCGATCGCATGGGGCATGCGATCGCATGAGTGGTCAATTAGTGGGATACGACACGGTCGCGTGGGGCACGCGATCGCGTGAGAGGGACTGCGCGTCCAGCGCCAGTCCAGCACCACTCTAGCACAACTTTCAGCTGTGCACCCTTATTACGTCGAAATCCAGGTCACGCGGCCGCGTGGGGCATGCGGTGGCGTGGGAGGCCATTATTCCCATATGACGCGGTCGCGTGGGATGATTTGTGCCATTGGCACGCCTCCAGCCCTGCTCCTGCGTAACTCTCTGTTCATATTATTATTGTCTCCCAGCTCCCTGTGATGCAGACGCGTCAATAAGGCAGTCGCGTCGCGTGATTTTTTTTTTTAAATATGTGAATGCAGATGCACGAAATGGACTAATGAATAGAAGAGTTATTGAATAAGAAAATTAAAAATAAGGAAAAGAACGATCATACCATGGTGGGTTGTCTCCCACCTAGCACTTTGCTTTAACGTCCGTAAGTTGGACGCTCCACTAGCTCAATCTTCGGCTATGTGGGGATCTTCCAAGAGGAAGATCTCAAGCTCCTTGTTTTTCTTCAGCTTCTCGCCATGGTACAGCTTTAAACGATGTCCATTAACTTTGATAGGTTCATAGCTTGAAGGATGACTTAGGTTATAAACTCCGTACGGTTCGGCCTTCTCTACTCTGTATGGACCTTCCCATCTTGATCTCAACTTGCCTGGCATGAGCCTTAGTCGAGATTTATAAAGGAGGACTAAGTCCCCAGGTTGGAACTCTTTTCTCTTGATGTGCTGATCATGTACAGCCTTCATCTTCTCCTTGTATAGTCTTGAGTTCTCATAAGCTTCTAAGCGAAGGCTTTCCAGTTCCTGCAGTTGCAACTTCCTTTCAGCTCCGGCTTTTCCAATTCCCATGTTGCATTTCTTTACTGCCCAAAAGGCTTTATGCTCTATTTCAACAGGGAGATGACAAGCTTTTTCATAAACTAAGCGGAAAGGACTCATCCCAATGGGTGTTTTGTATGCTGTTCTGTATGCCCAGAGTGCATCTTGTAGCCTGGTGCTCCAGTCTCTTCTATGAGGTTTGACTATCTTCTGCAAGATATGATTTATCTCTCTATTTGACACCTCGGCTTGCCCATTAGTCTGAGGATGGTAGGCTGTTGCAACTTTATGAATTATCCCATGCTTCTTCATTAGTCCTGTTAGTCTCCTGTTACAAAAATGGGTGCCTTGATCGCTCACGATTGCTCGTGGTGATCCAAAGCGACAGATAATATGGTTTCTCACAAAGGAAACAACAGTGTTAGCATCATCAGTGTGGGTAGGAATTGCTTCTACCCATTTGGAAACATAATCCACAGCTAACAAAATATAAAAATAACCATTAGAATTTGGAAATGGACCCATGAAGTCAATGCCCCAAACATAAAAAATTTCACAGAAAAGCATAATCTGTTGAGGCATCTCATCCCTCCTGGATATATTACCAAATGTTTGGCATGGGAAACAAGATTTACAAAATTCAGCAGCGTCTCTAAAAAGAGTAGGCCACCAGAATCTGATGCACATAAACTAGTTATGCTACGATTTAGGAAATTGCACGATCGGCAAAATTCCTTCCGGCAAGTGCACCGGTTATCGTCAAGTAAAAACTCACAATAGAGTGAGGTCGAATCCCACAAGGATTGGTTGAGTGAGCAATTCGGATTAGAAGTGTGTTCTAGTTGAGCGGAATCAAGATTGAGATGAGTATTGCAGAATGTAAAATTGGCGGGAAAAGTAAATGACAAGAAATTGAAATGGCGGAATCTTAAATTGCATGAATTAAAGAGCAGAAACTAAATTGCTGAAATTAAAAGGGAATGGGGGTGATTGCATGAATTGAGTAGCAGAATGTAAAGAGAAAGTGGAAATCAGAAATGGGGAATTCATTGGGTTATAGGAGATATTGAGATCTCCGAATCAAAACAT
>NC_029794.2:97933583-97959208 GCF_000816755.2 Arachis ipaensis
CTTTTTCTTTCTTTTTCATGGCCAAAGACATTTATTCATCAAGATCCATAGACAATTTTTACTTTCTACATAAAAAATGATAATTCTACACTCTAATTCCAGTGATCTGACTAAACAATCAAGCATGCATACCACCACTTAATTCTACTTGATTTGTCACTAATTTAGCCAAGTTACTTTTGTTCAAACTTTTTCTTTTAGTTTTGGAAACAGAACAAGCATGGCACGCACATGTTTAAGAAGGTGAAGTCGTATCCAAACATCCAGGCATTCACTTTATTCAAAGCAATTAACACACACATACTAAAAAAAAAAACTACACATTCCAGAAAGATTCAACATTTACAGTTTAAACCAGAACACGCATGCTTTTGTTTGCCCTTTTTAAAGAATTATCAAGGAATAATACCACCTTGTGAAATTCCTTGTTTTCTCTTTGTTGACAGGAAACACTTTGATTTCTCCTTCTTCTTCCTAAATGTTGCTTCATGCTTTAAAATCCTTGTTTCCTTTCCTGCAAAGAGTGATGAAGTTGCTTGCTTCTCAAGCACTTGAGTGGTTAGCTCAACTATGTGTGGGTAAGTAACGGATTCTTAGGTTGGTGTGTGAACACCAAACTTAATCTCCCACTTACTTCTCTGTTCTTTTGAATCCTTGAGTTATCTTGGAATGATGTTGCTACTAAGGGTTTTAAGCATTTCTGTGACTGCTTAGAATAGTTGTTCCTTTCACATAATTCAAAGGTTGTTGTGTTCAGTTGATCTTTATGGTGGAATGTTTGAGTCTTTGACCGTTAACAATGAAGGTTCGTTGTGACTTTTCTTCCATGATTTCTACTTGTCCATAATTGGAGACCAT
This sequence comes from Arachis ipaensis, assembly GCF_000816755.2. Lineage (NCBI taxonomy): Eukaryota > Viridiplantae > Streptophyta > Magnoliopsida > Fabales > Fabaceae > Arachis > Arachis ipaensis. The sequence goes on from NC_029794.2 coordinate 97,934,442, forward strand.
GGTGACAAGGAATGGTCCAGACCACCTTGATTTTAGCTTCCCTGGAAATAGCTTCAGCCTAGAATTGTAGAGCAATACTTTTTGCCCTTCTTCAAATTTCCTTGGGGCTATGTTGCTGTCATGCTTCTTCTTTGTTCTTTCTTTGTAAATCTTGGCATTCTCATAAGCTTCCGCTCTGAATTCTTCCAACTCTTGAATTTGCAACATCCTTCTTTCTCCAGCGGCTTTGTTGTCCAAGTTCAGAAGTTTCAAGGCCCAGTATGCCTTGTGCTCCAACTCCAGTGGAAGATGGCAAGCTTTTCCATATACTAGTTGGTAAGGAGACATTCCAATTGGTGTTTTGAAAGCTGTCCTGTATGCCCAAAGAGCATCATCTAGCTTAATCGACCAGTCCTTCCTTGAAGTCCCCACAGTTTTTTCCAGGATTCTTTTGAGTTCTCTGTTAGATATTTCGGCTTGCCCACTTGTCTGTGGATGGTATGGTGTGGCTACCCTGTGTTTGACTCCATATTTTAAGAGCAATGCCTCTAATGGTTTGTTGCAAAAGTGGCTTCCTCCATCACTGATGATTGCTCTTGGAACCCCAAAACGGCAAAAAATGTGGTTTCTGAGGAAGTTCATGACTACCTTATTATCATTGGTTGGAGTTCCTATTGCTTCAACCCATTTGGAGACATAATCTACTGCCACAAGAATGTAATTATTTGAGTATGAGGAGGGAAATGGTCCCATGAAATCTATCCCCCATACATCAAACAATTCAAGTTCCAGAATGAATTGTTGTGGCATTTCATTTCTTCTTGGCAAGTTCCTCCCCCTTGGGAATGATTCCAGCCACTTAGCTGCTTTGTCCCTAAGTGAAAATGGGAACAAAAGCAGTTTATAGGCATCTTCCTGGACTCCATTGGACTTCACAGTGTCACAAATTCTCAGGAATTTTGTGAGATGTTGGTTTAGGTCTTCATTAGCACTTCCTCCAAAGGAACAATGATTCTCCACTAGTGATATTAGCTGTGGCTTGAGCTCAAAATTGTTGGCCTGAATGGGTGGTTTCTGGATGCTACTACCACAATTCCCAGAGGTTGGGTTTATGTATGAACTAAGAACCCTCCTCTCAGGGATGGCATCGTTTCCATCAGCTCTCTCATGGTTGTGAACTTCTCTATCCATGTTGAGATCTAAAGCTTCCTCAAAATTGTCCTCAGATTCTCCTTCAGATTCCTCTTCTCCCACTCCTCTCTTCCCTCTTGCTTCCCTTCTAAGTCTATGAAGGGTCCTCTCTGGCTCGGTATATGGAGGAGTTGATGTCTCTCCTCTCCTACCTGTCATACAAGAACACAGCTCGAACACAAATAAGTGAAATACTCTTGGTTAATGGAAGAGTATGGTTAGATCAATTGAGGAATTAATTCAAACAGTTAGTGAGTCAGTGAGTTAGTTGCCTCCTGTCCTTAATTTCCAAATCAAATTCTTGTAATAGCAGTATCCAACGTATAAGCCTTGGTTTGGACTCCTTTTTAGATAATAAATACTTTAGAGCTGCGTGGTCCGAATACACTACTACTTTAGTACCAAGTAAATAGGCTCGAAATTTATCCAAAGCGAAAACAATAGCAAGAAGCTCTTTCTCAGTAGTAGTGTAATTCGACTGAGCGGCATCTAAGGTTTTAGACGCGTAAGCAATAACAAAAAGATCCTTACCTTCACGCTGAGCCAGTGCTGTTGCTACTGCATGGTTGGAAGCATCACACATTATCTCAAATGGTTGGCTCCAGTCTGGTCCTCTTACAATTGGGGCTTGAGTCAGTGCAGTCTTCAGCTTATCAAACGCTTGTTTGCAATTTTCACTGAACTCGAACTCAATATCTTTCTGTAGTAGTCTGGATAAGGGAAGTGCTACCTTACTGAAGTCCTTAAAGAACATCCTGTAAAAACTTGCATGGCCAAGGAAAGAACGGACCTCCCTCACAGAAGAGGGGTAAGGTAAACTAGAAATAACATCCACCTTTGCTGGATCTACAGAGATGCCAGTATTAGACACAACATGTCCTAGTACAATCCCTTGTTTAACCATAAAGTGGCATTTTTCAAAATTTAACACCAGGTTTGTACTGACACATCTATCTAATACTCTAGATAATCCATCTAAGCAAAGGCTAAAGGAATCACCATAAACACTAAAATCATCCATAAAAACTTCCATACAGTCCTCAATAAGATCAGAGAAAAGACTCATCATGCACCTCTGGAAAGTAGCTGGTGCATTGCACAAGCCAAAGGGCATTCTCTTGTAAGCATAAGTCCCAAAAGGACATATAAAAGTGGTCTTTTCCTGATCCTTAAGAGCTATATGAATTTGGAAATAACCTGTGTAACCATCTAAAAAAAATAATGCGATTTACTTGACAGGCAATCCAGCATTTGATCAATGAATGGAAGAGGATAGTGATCCTTATGAGTTGCTTGGTTGAGGCGTCTGTAATCAATGCAGACCCTCCAGGCGTTCTGAACTCTGGTTGTCAGGAGCTCTCCATGCTCATTCTTCACTGCAGTGACTCCAGACTTCTTTGGCACCACTTGTACTGGGCTTACCCATTCACTGTCTGAGATGGGATAGATGATATCTGCCTCTAGTAGTCTGGTCACTTCTTTTTTGACAACCTCTAGGATAGTGGGGTTCAGTCTTCTCTGGGGTTGACGGACAGGTCTTGCTCCCTCTTCTAAAAATATTCTATGCTCACAGACTTGGGGGTTGATGCCTACTATGTCTGCCAAACTCCAACCAATTGCCTTCTTGTGCCTCCTTAGCACACCAATTGAGTTCCCTTGCAATGATAACCGGAATCTTCTGCCCGTCTTCAAGGTAAGCATATTTGAGGTGTGGAGGAAGGGGTTTTAATTCTAACTTCTGATCATGTTCAGGCTATGGGTTGTCTGGAGCTGGTAACAGTGGTAAGGCACTGTCATTGTCCTCTGAGAATGTCCCCACACTTGGACCTTGTCCTGTGTGCTTCTCTTCAAATTCCTCCTGGTGAACTTCAGCCACGGTTTCATCTATAATGTCACACTTGAGGATAGAGTGATCCTCTAGAGGATGCTTCATAACTCCATTCAGATTGAAGATCACTACTCGGCCATCTATTTCAAAAAAGTATGTTCCTGAAAAAGCATCTAATTTAAACTTTGAGGTCTTCAGGAATGATCTTCCGAGTAGGATTGATGATGGCTTGTCTGAGTCATTTTGGGGCATTTCCAGGATATAAAAATCAGTGGGGAACGTGAGTCCCTTAATGCCTACTAGTATATCTTCAGCAACTCCAACCACTGTAATAATGCTTTTATCTGCTAACACAAAACGAGCTGCCGACCTTTTTAAGGGAGGGAGCCTCAAAACATCATATATAGACAAAGGCATTATACTCACACATGCTCCTAAATCACACATGCATTCAAAAATTATCACACCACCAATAGTACAATTAACTATACAAGGACCTGGGTCATTACACTTTTCAGGTAAACCTCCCATTAAAGCAGATATGGAACTTCCTAAAGGAATAGTTTCTAATTCATTAATTTTGTCCTTATGTATACATAAATCTTTTAGAAACTTTGCATATTTAGGTACCTGTTGAATAACATCAAATAGAGGAACAGTTACCTCAACCTTTTTGAATATCTCTACCATTTTTGGATCAGGTTCCAGCTGCTTCCTGGGCTTCCTTGCAAGTTGTGAAAATGGGATGGGAGTGGCGTTTTCTGCAGTGTCTGTGCCTTTTAGTGCTTCCTCCTGTGGTTGCACTTCTTCTTCTTCAGCCACATCCTGTATGTCCTCTTCTTCTTCAACATCTTCTATCTCCACTACCTCTTCAGCTGAGGCGTGTTCTAGTGGGTTTGGCTCCTTCTAGTTCCTCTCCTGCAGTGTGGTTCCGGACCTCAGGGTGATAGCATTAATACCACCCTTGGGATTGGGTAATGGTTGAGATGGAATACCACTGGAGCTCAAAGGTTGATTATTGGAGTTATTCATTGAACCAATCTGTGAGACAAGAACTTGCAAAGTAGTGTTCAGACCATTTAGGGTGACATTAATGCTATTTTCCATGGTCTGCTGTCTTCGATCAATAGATTGTAGTAAGTCATCATTGGCAGATGAAGAAGGATGGGTAAATTGAGAGGTCTGCTGTTGGGTATTCTATGGTCCTTGGGATTGCCTTAGGTGAGGTACTCTGTAAGGCTGATTCTGATTCTGCTGCCTGTTGTTGTTGTTGTCCCTCCAATTCTGGTTAAAATTGTCTTGCCATCCGTGGTTGTAATTGCCACCTTGATTGTACCCTTGGTTAGGGCGGTCATAGAAGTTATGTGTGGCTGTCACGGTGTTGTCTTCCTGCTGGAGCTGCGGACATTCATCAGTATAATGGCTATAATCAGCACAGATTCCACAAACTCTCTGTGGGACTAACTGTTGGTTTTGCTGTGCTAGAGAAGGTTGAGCTTACTGAACTTGTTGTTGGTTCAATTGCATCTGCTTCAACAAGTTGGTCATTTCACAGATACTCTGAGTTAGAGCAGTAGTCTCTCTGCTAGAGGATACTTCTGCAACGGCTTTTGAACGGTCTTGTTTCTGCCTATGGTTCATAGTAGATTCAGCTAAGTCGCTGATCAATTGCCATGCCTCATCAATGGTCTTGTACTTTTTCATAGACCCATTACTAGCACTTTCCAATGTGGTCTTATCTTGGGGCCTCATTCCTTGTGTGACATAACCGAGTAATAATATCTTGTCAATCATATGGTGGGGGCAAGCTTCCAGAAGATTATTGAAGCGCTCCCAATATTCATAAAGCGTCTCGGAGTCATCCTGAACAATCATGGAAATGTCTTTCCTTAGTTTATCAGTAACTTCAGCTGGAAAGAACTTTTCCAAGAATTCTCTTCTCAGTGTATCCCAGTTGGATACAATTGCTGTTGGTTGAGTATAGTACCACTCTCTTGTCTTTCCCTCAAGAGAAAACGGGAAAGCTTTCAGCAAAATTGAAGTTTCATCTGCACCCTCACGCTTGACAGTAGAACAGGCTACCTGAAAATCTCTCAGGTGCTTGATAGGCTCTTGAGCAGGTAAGCCATGAAACTTGGGCATCAAATTGAACAATGCGGTCTTTATTTCAAAATCTGTAGCTACCGCTGGGTGATGCGCTTGAAATGGTTGCATTGTAAAATCAGGGGCTCCAGCCTCCTGGATAGTAACTCTCTTGGCTGCTGCCAAGTTACCTGCGCATGATACAACCAAATCAGTAGAACGGAGGCTGGTTTCTTTCTCAAATGACATTTCAGATCCGCCCTCAGAAAGGACTAACTGACGCCGAGCTTGCCTTATTCGTGAAATAGTTCTTTCAATCTCAGGATCGAATATTAGCAAGCTTGGATCAGGAAGCGAACGTGTCATCTAACAAAAGAAACAAGCAGCTCATAGTAGTAAAATAAAATAAAATGCAAATAAATAAATTCTAATTAATAACTTTAGCACTCTATTGCAACTCCTCGGCAACGGCGCCAAAAATTGATGCGTGCGGAAATCGGCGAGTTAAGAATGATTATAAAATATGCGTTGCAAGTATAGTTCTCAACCAACCAGAAATCCGCTCATCAATTTAGAAGGGTGTCACAGAAATTAAAATCAAAATACTGGGAGTATGAGTCCCAGTTCCTCTCCCAACGAGTTGCAGAAAAGTGTGCTATTTTATTAATCAGATGTTTTCAAAAAGGTTTGAGTTGAATGGCAGAAAATTAAATTAGAGAATTTATTTAAATTTAAATAAAAGCCTTGACTGGGAGTTGATTAGCTGGAAGCCCTATTCGTGTTGGAGTACTCTCAAGATTAATTGACAATTGAGGGTTATTGTGTTTAGTTGTCCCTTACTAAGTAAGGGTAAGTCAAACGAGTTGGAATGCTGTTCTATCCACAAGTTCCAATCCACTCTTGGGAGGATTGGTATTAGTGAATAGAGAGCAATCCAACAATAAACCCAATTACAATCTCTCTCTTGAGCATCCTAACTCAAGGGTTCCTTTCAATCAACTCCCCATCAAGTTAGGGAACTACTCGCTCATTGTAAATACAAAATCCATAAAATAAAAGAGGGAATTAAAGAAAGACATGATAAATAATGATCAAACGATTAATTAAAAATAAAAGTAGTTCTTGTATTGATAAATGCTAAAATAATCCAATGGTAAAATTAAGTAAATTAAGGAACATGGAAGAGTAAGAGACAAGAAAAGAAAACGAACTAGAATGTCGAAGTCTTGATGAGGCAATAACTCTTCTCAATATCCCAATGCAAAAACAATGAACATAACAAATCCTAAAAACTATGAATGTGTAGAGCGAAAAACCTAGAGGAGAGAAAAACTAGATCTAAAAACTAAAACTATGCGGAATGAATGTTGTTGTTGGTTTCTGCATGTTCTCTGGCTCTAGTCTGCTTTTCTGAGCCGAAAACTGGGTCAAAATAGGGCCCGAAATCGCCCCCAGCGATTCTACAGATTATGCAGACCGCGCATGTCATGCGGCCGCGTCATCCATGCGGCCGCGTCATTCGGCTTTCTGCTTTGCCATGCAGTCGCGTCGTCCATGCGGCCGCGTCGCTTGTGCTATTCCATGCCGCGCGGTCACGTCATCCATATGGCCGCGTCACTGCGATTTCCTATTCTTCACGCGGTCGCGTCATCCATGCGGCCGTGTCGCTTCTCGCTGGTCATCTCCTCAATTTCTTGTGTTCCTTCCATTTTTGCAAGCTTCCTCTCCAATCTCCAACTCATTCATGCCCCATAAAGCCGGAAACACTTAACACACAGATCACGGCATTGAATGGAATAAAGGAGGAATAAAATATATAATTAAAAGTCTCTAGGAAGCAAGTTTTCAATCATGCGATAACTTTAGGAAGGAATTATAAATGCATGCTTATTTAATGAATAAGTAGGTAAATATCATGATAAAACCACATAAATAAATACAATATAAACCATAAAATAGTGGTTTATCAGACACCTTGAGGGGAGTGTAGTTGTGGTATTTTTTAGGTTTTTCAGTAGGCTGATCTTCTTTTTTTATGGACTCTTTGTCCTTGTCCCGAGGTGGATAGGAGAATCCGGATTTTGGGGTTTCTCCTAGTCGAGAATTCTCCTCCATATTAATATTCTTTTCTGCCTGTTCTTGTACCTCGTTCAGAGATGTTGTGTGCTTTTTGGATATGGAGTGGCTAAAGAGTCCTTCTCGCAGGCCATTAATGAGACCCATAATGGCAGCTTCTGTTGGCAGACTTTGTATGTCCAGACATGCCTTGTTGAATCTTTTCATGTAGTTGTGGAGGCTCTCCCGATCTCCTTGCTTAATCCCTAACAGGCTTGGGGCATGTTTGGCTTTGTCTTTCTGGATGGAGAATCTAGCTAGGAACTTCCTGGCGAGGTCATCGAAGCTTGTTATTGACCTTGGTAGCAAGCTGTCGAACCACTTTATTGTCGTCTTGGTCAAAATGGTCAGGAAAGCTTTACAATGGATTGTATCTGAGGCATCCGTAAGATACATCCGACTTCTGAAATTGCTGAGATGATGACTTGGATCAGACGTACCGTCGTACAGGGTCATGTCGGGGGCTTTGAAGTCCTTCGGAACTTTAGCTTCCATGATCTCCTTTGTGAACGGGCCTTGGTCCTTGTGGGGGCTATCTTCGTGGCTGGATTGAGTGGTCTTAGTTTTGAGATCATCTTTGAGCTTCAGGAGCTTGTCCTCCAGCTCTCGACGCCGTCTTGTTTCTCTACGAAGGTCTCGCTTGGCCTCCCGCTGCCGGTCGGCTTCTTGTTCAAGCTGTTTAAGGTGATGCTGTTGTTCACAGATAGCTTCCAGGATTTCTGTGTTTGGGGTTTGTTTATCTCCCTTATTTTGAGGTGTATCTTTTGGTGTGGCATTCGTGTTCTTATGCGGCATTCTGTCCTCCAAGCCAGAGTTGTGATCGTTGTCAAGGTTGTCCTCCATGATGATGGGATGACTTCCAAGTTCCCCGGCAACAGCGCCAATGTTCCGAGGGTTACTTGAAACTGAAGGTCGATCTCGGAGGAGATCTGCCGTTGTGGTCGGAGCTGTCGTGTTTAACTTGCTGAGCCTTGAGATGCTGCTGATCCTTGGTCACCAGAGGGTGGTGGTACCTGCAAGAGACTCCGATGCTTAAGTTAGCACATGCTTTATGCAGGTTTTTTATGCAGAATCAGAATATGAGTTATACCTGGGTGCTCCAGTGTATTTATAGTAGTGTGGGGTGACCTTTCTTGAGATAAATTAATTATCTTATCTTATCTTTTGTGGGTGAGTCCCCTTATCTTTAGTCAGCCGCCTTTAGATGGGCTGTGATCTTCTGCTTTGGGCCTTCTTGGGCTCTTATAGCAAGTTGGCCGAGCTCTTTGGGAAGAGGTCGGTGTTGACCAACCTTTATAAGAGGTCAGTCGTTTTTGTCTTCATCCATCCCAGGTCGCATAGCTCGACCCATGGTATGAACAGTTAGCCATGATAGTTTCGTGCCTCTTTTGGACTTCCTCTTGCTCCTTTTGAATCAAGATTTTTCTAAGCTGATCCATCGCTTCCATGAGACAATCCCTTGCTCTTGTTCCTCTTGGCTAACATAAGTAGGATCATATTGCTCTTGGATTAATGGATATGAATATTCTTCCATCGAGGATTTTGGTGGAAGGGAGAATTCATCATGTGGTTAAAACTTCTCATATATAGGAGGTGGTTCATCTTGGTAAGAATAGTGAGGTGGTGGTTCTTAAAAGTATTGATGTTGGAATTATGGTGGCTCTAAGTATGGTTCATATGGCTCATATGGTAGTTGTATGGTGGATATGGACTAGGGTCATATGGAGGTGTTTGGTCATATGAGGCTTGTGAGTATGGTGGTTGAGGGCTATGTTGAAGAGGGGGCTTCATAGGCATATGGTGGTTGTGGTTGATAACCACAAGTAGACCCACCATAACCATTGGATTGGTATGCATTATGGAATGGCTCATGCTCATAGTACATTGGAGGAGGTTGTTGCCATGAAGGTTGATCATATGCTTGAGGTGCCTCCCACCTTTGATTGTTCCATCCTTGATGCATATCCTCATTGTAATTTTCATTTCCTACAACATAGTTAAAACTAAACTCATAGTCAAATTGATGAGAATTCATAGTAGTAAGAGAAAATAAAGACCAAAACTAATAAGAAATAAAGAAAAGCAAAGTCCTACAACTAGCAAGAACTACCAAAGAAACTAAAGTAACTATTCACGATATTAACATATATACAATAACCAATAACAAGCGCACATATGCAATTCCCCGGCAACGGCGCCAAAAACTTGATGAAGGAAAATTGTCAGTTAGGAATTTTCACAAAATAATTTCATTACAAGTATAGTTCCAAACCAACAAATAACCCTCAATCAAAGTTTAATTTGTTTGTTACTTAAGTCAAACCCAATAAAAACTGAGAGTATTTAAACCTCGGGTCGTCTCTCAAGGAATTGCAGGGAAGCGTACATATTATTAGTTATGAGAAAGTATTTTTGGGTTTTTGAGATGATGAACAAGAAATGTAAATAACAAAAGAAATAAGCTAACAACTAAGAAAAGTCTTGGCAAGGAATGAGAATTAGAATTCCTATCATCATTATCATCCTCAATTGTGATGGTAATTGTCTCTTGCTCTCACTTAGTCATCCTCTAACAATTGAAGGAAAGTCAAGTGAGCAAAGTCAACTTTAATCCACAAGTCCTAATCAAAGATTAGTTTTAGTGGAATTCAAGCCAACTAGCAATCCTCAATCACCAATCAACAAAAGAGTTTGATAACTCAAGAGTCTCCAACCACTCAACCCAAGTCAAGAGCACAAAGTTCTACACTAAAATCCAATTAAGCATTTTATCAAACAATTAGAAGGCATAAAAGGAAAGTATAGTAAATAGCAAGAATTAATAAAATCTACGACTACCAAATGCAAAATAACAATAATAACAACTCAAGTAAACATCAATAAACAAAGAAACATCAAAATTGTATTAAAGAAAATCAAAATCCAACAAGAGTTCATAAACATAAAAATGACCAAAATAAGAAATTAACAAGAAGACCTAAAAGAGCAAAGATGTAGCAACAAGAAATTATAAAGAAACTAATCAAGACAAGAATTAAAGCCTAAACCTAAGAGGAATTTAATCTAATTTACCCTAATTCTAGAGAGAAGAAAGAGCTTCTAAGTAGAATATAACCTAAAGCATATTTTTATTCTAAACCTAATTGCTCTCCCCTTGTTCCTTCTTGAATTTGGCCTTTAGTAGGTTCATAAATGAGTTGGATTGGGCTTCAGCAAGTCCAGAAATTGCCCCTAGCATATTTTCTTTAATGAAGTCACGTGCTGCTTGTCACGCGTACGCGTGGGTTACGTGTACGCGTCATATTGCCATTTTTCAAGTCACGCATACGTGTGGGTCACGCATTCGCGTCGTATGGCAGATTCCCAAAACCTCATTTCATCATAAATTCTCCTCTTTGCATACTTTTTCTTCACTTCTTCAATCCAATCCTTGCCTTATAAACCTGGAATCACTCAACAAATATATCAAGGCATGGAATGAAATTAAAGAGAATTAAAATTAGCAAATTAAGGGCCTAAAAAGAATATTTTCACCCTTAAGCACAATTTAGGAAAAATTCACAAAACCATGCTATTTCTTTGAATAAATGTGAGAAAAGTTGATAAAATCCACTAAATTCAACACAAGATAAACCACAAAATTAGAATTTATCATACACATACAAGCATTTTTGATAACTAAGTCCAATTAAATTGGCTTAAACCCAACAAGAATAATTTTCAATACACAAAGCGTGCACACACGCATCCACGTCACGTGTTCAATAACGAAGAGACGTTTCACGTGCCACGCACTCTAATATGATAAACGATTTCTCTCTCTTCGTTCAAAACTGCAACACAGAAATTTTAAATCACTCTCAAAATCTATCAAAAATATCTGCGAAAACTCAAGGAAATCTTCATGCTACATTTAAAATCTTCAACAAGAAACATTGCAAGAAGAGACGAAAGATTATTTAAGGTACTCTAAACTAATCGACAAGTTCTATTCAGTTTTCTCTTTCGCATTCTCTCTTGCGAAACACTAGATAGTCATATTTCTATGTATTTAGTAAATTCAGTTTGTGTTCTTGCGATAAAGTAGAAATTACGAATAGTAGTTCTCTCTATAGTGTTTGTTTTATGATAAATGTATTAGGCCGGTGTTATCTAACTCATATTAATGAGTTTTCTGGATTGAAAATTTACATGCATGTATTTTTGTAAATATTTGAGTCTTGTTTGAGTGCTTATATTTTAAATGAATTTATGTGTAGCAATTATTAAGTAATGTCAGTACAATTAGGAGTGAAGTGAGGTGTACTTGGTGTTATTGTCCTGTATTTTGTATAATTTGGTCATAGAATGTTATTGTAGTGCTTCTGGTGTCCTTTAAACTATATTGATCATTATTTTGTATAATGAGGAGTTAAATGTAGTGTTGTTATATATTAACCGAATTTTTTATTTTTTATAGAAAAAATGACAATAAAAAAAGTTGCTGAAAAGAGCATCTTAAAAAAGGAGGCACTGGTATATGATGTAAGTAAGCATATTAAATCAACTCTATTTTTGTATTATAAATATATCATATAACTTTTCAATTTTTTGCAGAAAAATCATGATTTGAGATGCTGTATAAGAATAATTTTTAAAATATTCAACAAAATGACTACTGAGAAGATAGCTCTTATGGAGAAATTAGAATTTGGTGTTCTGAGACATATCACAAGCTTAAATGTCAATCACAAGCAGTTAAATGAACAAGCTCATTCTTTTGATTTATATAAAAGCTCCTTGAATATACGCTATGGAAAAATCAAGATCACCCCTGCAAAGATAGGGGATGCCCTTGATTTAAATATAATTAATAAAATTCTCTTTTCTTGTATATTATATCAATCAAATTTCAGTGTTATTTTTACGTTATTTTGTTCTTATTAAGGTATTTCGGTGTTGTTGCAAGGGATTGTTTTCCAAAAAAAAATTATCTATAAAGACATCACTGAGGAGAAAAAGAGGATTGTTGAAACCTTCAAAGGTTGTTTTTTGTCGGTTTTGACAAAATCCTTGTTGGAAATGAGTGTGGATGGACATGAAAATCAGTTGAAGTTCAAAAGGACATTCATTCTCTTCATCCAGAAATGCTTCTTGTTGTCAACAACAATAAGCAAAATTTTTTCAGTTCACATGTCAGTGACGGAGGAAAATCGTTGGTTTAGAATTTTCATAAAAATAATCTCGTCGAAGTATAGATCCAAACAAACAATTAACCCTCAATCAAAGTTTAATTTTGTTTGTCACTTAAGTCAAACCAATAATAACCGAGAGTATTTAAACTTCGGGTCGTCTCTCAAGGAATTGCAGGAAGTGTGCATATTATTAGTTATGAAATATTTTGGGATTTTTGTAATAAGAAACAAGAAATGTAAATAATGAAATAATAAGCTAACAACTAAGAAAGGTCTTGACAAGGAGTGAGAATTAAAATTCCTATTATCATTATGATCCTCAATTGTGATGGTAATTGTCTTTTACTCTCACTTAGTTAACCTCTAATAATTGAAGGAAAGTCAAGTGAAGATAATTCAAATCCTAGGAAATGACTAGCTTTAGTGTAATTCAAGTTAACTAGCAATCATCAATTACCAATTAACAAAATAATTTGACAATTTAAGAGTCTTCAATTACTCAACCCAAGCTAAGAATATAAAATTCTACTCTAAAATCCAACCAAACATTTTATCAAACACTTAGAAGGCATAAAAGAAAGGAATGGTAAAATTGTAATGATAATAAAATCCAAAACTACCAAATGCAAGAAAGTAACAATAACAACTCAATTAAATAATAAGAAATATAAAAAGACATCAATTGCATTAAAGGAAATGAAAATCAACAAGAGTTCGATGACATAAAAGTAACTAATTACAAGAAATAACAAGTAAAACTAAGAAAGCAAGGATGTAGTAATAAGAAATTGCAATGAAAACTAAATCAAGACAAGAAATAGAACCTAAATCTAAGAGAAATTTAACCAAAATCTACTCTAATTCTAGAGAGAAGAGAGAGCTTCTTTCTCTAGAATATAACCTAAAACATGATTCTAAACTAAACCTAATTGCTCCGTCTTCATCCTTCTTGAATTTGGCCTCAAATAGCTTCAGAAATGAGTTGGATTGAGCTTTAGCAGGTCCAGAAATCACCTGCAACGTCTTCTCATTAATGAGTCACTGATTGCATTCGTGCATACGCATGTCTAACCATGCGTACGCATGGATGTAAAAATGTAATCATGCATACGCATCAATTCCTGTGCATACGCATGGATGTAAAAACTGCAGTTGTGCGTACGCATGTCTGTAAAATACTCCAAACTTCATTTCTTCATGAATTCTTCACTTTTACATGTTTTTTTCTCACTCCTTCAATCCATACTTGCCTTGGAAACCTGAAATCACATCATCAAATACATCAAGGCATCGAATGGAATTAAAGTGAAATAAAATTAGCAAATTAAGGGTCTAAAAAGCATGCTTTTACTCTTAAGCATATAAGACCTAAAACTTTTGAAAAGTATTATCATGAATAAATTTCAAATCATATATTTATTTACAGTTTTAATTTCATAAATGATTTTATTGAGAATAATTAAAGACAGTATCGATTAATTGAATTTGGAATAAATTAAGGTTTTATCCAAACTCTATTATTATTGAGTATTTTTCTATTTACAACTTAAAATTTTAGAAATTCAAAAATAATGAGGTTTGGTTATTTAAATTAGAATTGTATCTAATTTTATAATTATTGAATTAAAAAGTTGGTAGTTATGAAATAATAAGAATTTTGTATGAATTGATTTAAATAATTTATATTTTTATAATTTAATACTTTAAGTTTTAAGGATAAAGAAAATTAATTTTATTACCATATATTTTCAATTAGAGTAATTAATTGAGAATCAATTAGTATTTTAATACAACAAATAATATTTTAAAATAATTTTAAAAATTTAATTGAATTTTAAATTCCTATTCTATGTCCTAATTTGATTAAAATTAAAATAAACCCAAATCAATCCAAAATTTCCAAAAACCTAACCCTAATTTCACTAACACTCATCCCTCAGCTACACAATATTCCTAGCCACCAGCCCACCAACCCCCAAACCTACGGTAAGCAAAGAAAGAAAATAAAGGAAGAAAAAGAAAGAAAGGGGAAGAGGGAAGGGGGGCCGCAGAGAGCATGGAGAGAGGGAAGAAGGGAAGGCGGCGCGGTGGGCGTCACTGCCACCGTCGCCGCCGTCGCTGACAGAGAAGAGAGGAGATCCGCGGAACCCATTGTTGACGAAGAAGAGAAGAGGGAGACGCGCCGTCGCCGCTGAACCGTCGCCACTGACGCCACCGAGGGGAGGATGAGCACGAGCTGGGGAGCCGTCGCCGACGTCTCGCACCATCGCGTCTTGCCTGCCATTGCTGTCCGTGGTTCCCAGTCGTCACTGCCGCCGTGCCGTTGATAGGGAAGCCGTTGGGTCGCACAGGAAAGGGAGAGAGAGAGCACGGGGGACAGAGGAGAGAGGGAAGACCCGCGCCCAGCTCACCGCCGCTTCTGCTGCCAGGGAACGCCGCTTCCGTTGTCGGAAATACTGCCGGTAAGGGCTTTGAGTTGAGTTTACATCATTTTGAGATTCCGAGAGTCTTATTGTTGTTGCATGTTGTTACAGCCGCCGTCACTGAAGTTTTTATCGCTGTTGGAGCTCGTCGGAGCCGCTGCGGTTTGGTTCCCCCACTTATCCTCGATTTCAGTAAGTTGCTTTACTCCGAAAACTAGTTTAGTTGACCGTCTGCTTTACGTTATTGAGGAATGTGTGGCGTTATTGCTTAGGGGTGAGTTTTGGTTATTTTACATTGCATCTAAAGTTGCGGCTGTTGTTGTGGAAGCAGTAAGTAACTGTGGTTGAGGCTGTGTTGTTGCGAGCCAAAGGAAAAAGGGACTTATTGCGTTAGAATCGCGGCGGGCTTAATTCCTCGAGGTAGGGGCATTTTTCTTAAACTTATTTTATTTTCAAGAGTTGTTAAAAATTGATATTAAAGCGAAAAATATATTTACTCTATGATTACATAAACATTATGGATTGAATTGAGTTATTTTGTATAACGAAATTGTTTGCTTGATTGAGCTATTGACTGATTGAGGTGATTGAGGTGTCTAGAGATTGTGGATCTTAATTGAGTATATGGAAGTTGGTTGAATTGTTGATTAGTGATATTGATTGATTATGTGGATTGGGAATTGTTTGATGACCAATTGTTAAGAATTTCTAAATTTTGATGATTATATTGAATTGTTGTCGTTGAGCTGGTTATTGCTGTATTGTGATGGCGATGAATTTGGTTGGTAGTTGATTTGGAATTGATTTTGAGAAGTATAAAAGGGGTTGAATTTTGAAATACTAAACTACTTGTTGAAAATCTGAAGTTTTGAAATGAAACGGCAACTTTGAAAGTGAACCGGCATCTTAATAGTGATTGGAGTTACATGAGACTAAAAGCGAAGCGAACTACAACAAGTATAGTTATCAATATTCAATTTTAAAGGTTTCGTATTAACTAGAGAATTAGTTATGATTTTTCAAAGTTGAATTATGAAAGTTGATTTTCTGCATTACTTTTTAACGAAGTTAGAAACTTTGAAAAGATATAACTAATTCTGTGATGATCGAAATTGCATGGGACCAAGTCTGGATTAAACTTGGGAGCATAGGGAATGGAACTGGAAAATTTGAGGCATTTTTGTTAAATGTACAATTTATGGCAAATTTTTAAAGTTAAGTTGATAAATCTGTCCTGCAGCAGAGAAGTTCAAACAGGGCAGAAACTTGTTTGTCTTGCTGCGACTCCTACGACATGAGTTTTGGAGTGAAACCAATTTTGTTTTAAAATTTGATTAACTTGGTTTATTTCACTAAAATTTTATAATTTTAGAAGTTAAGGAATGGGAGTTGTGAATTTTTTAAAACTGGTGATCAAAGCCGGAAAGAATCAGTTTTCAACAAGTTATGCATCAACTTCCAATGCTTGTAACTCTTAGAATTAAATAGCAATTGTGTTGCAAACAAGACACACTTGTGTCCAGATAAGTTAGGAGTTTTCAAGCTAAACTTTAGCCTAATTGAAGTTTTGTAGTAAAAGTTATATAAGTTGAAAGATACTAAGCTGATTGATTTTTAAAACAGATTTTGAATTATTTCTATCCAACTTTCAAATTATGTAACTTCTTCATTAAAAATGATGTTGACCTGGAACCTATTGAGAAAGAAACTTGAATAAGTTAAGTTTAACCATATTAATTTTAAAGGTGGTTGGAATTAATTTGAATTTTATATGGAATATTGAATATGACACACTGTTGCTGTTTTTCTGGTTCTAAGCACTGTAGAGCAGCATTATTTTCCTTCTATTCCCGAGGCTAGATTGATTAGAAAATTATGATTTTTAGTTTATTAGAAATCTTAATCCAAGACGGTTGCCTGGACATAAAGTTTGTGTAATTCCAAATTCATTTGGTATTTTAAAAATAGAATTGAAATTAGGCTGCCGATGTTATTTTGGTAACTACCTTGGGTATGGATCTTAAGAAAAGATTCCTATATTATTATCAAATGTTTTTAAGAATGTACTGTTGTAGTACTTGCTGATAAAATGTTGGTGAAATGTTGAGAAAGAGGTTTAAATATGAAATTGTTTTGAGCTTGACCTAGCAAGGTTCGTGGTGGTTTACCGCTTGCCCATTGTCGAGACGTATGTGGGGTTCGTGATGGTGTACCGCCCACATGTTTTTAAAGAGAATGTTGTATGAGGTTCGTGGTGGTGTACCGCTCACATGTTTTTAAAAGTGAATGCTTTGTGGGGTTCGTGGTGGTTTACCGCCCACATGTGTGTATTGTTTTCCAATTGAAGATCTTGCGAGGTTCGTGGTGGTGTACCGCTCACAATGGTGGGGTTCGTGGTGGTGTACCGCCCACCGGTTTTCAAGAGGATGATATCCGGGTTAGCTAGCGGATGTGTCAGGCTCTGGCAAAATAATCAACACGTGAGTTCACGGTCAGTAGGACAGGCATGCATCATACACCATTTGTTTGCAATTGGCCAGTAGGACAGACATGCATCATACACCATTTGTTTGCAATTGTTTGGGTGTGCTTAAATTGTTTTGGTTTGTCTATCTGATAAGTTCTGCTTAACTGGTAACTGTAATATTTGCTGTAACTGTTCTTTTAGTGTATTTGCCTTGTATTTGTTTGTGCTTGTGACTGATTTCTGCTTTAAGTATTGGTGGTGGATTGATTGCAATGGTGATGAGTTTTGTTGGGCCGGAGGCCGAGATTTGATTGTGTATTGGGCCGAAGGCCGTGATTGGTAAGTTTGGGTTGATTGATCCCTTGGTATTTATATTGAATATTATGTCTATTTATAAAGAATGGAACTTTACAAAATTAAGATGTGGGTGTTGGAATTTCGAATTTAACCATATGTTGATATTTGAATAGATTCATAAGACAACGATGACTACTGAGTTTTTAAAACAGTTTTCGTTAAAAATATCTTTTTATAACAATTCTCGAAACCCTCAACTGAGAACCCTTTTGAGGACGATGTTCTCACTCCCCCACAGATTTTCCCTTTCAGGATATGGATGCAGAAGTCATGAAGAATTTACCTAGTTGTTGTCGCGATGTTTTGCATTGCTTTAGTTATTATTTATTGTTCCCACGCCTTTATCTTTCACAATTTGTAAGAGGGATAGGATTTGTTTTATGTAAAGCTTGTAAGCTAATACTATGTATATGTATGTGTATGGGTGTAACTATGGATTTATGCTTTGTTTTAAATGGTCTTTTAAAATAAAAAATACGGTTTACGTTTTAAACAGGCTCATATTTTATTATTAAATATTGTAAGAGTCGCCGTAATACCCCAGCTATCAGAGTGGCACAGCCAGAAGTGTGACGTTTTGATAGTTAGGGTGTTACGAAGCACAAGTTAGGAAGAATTCACAAAACCATGCCATTTTAGTGAATAAGTGCTGGAAAAGTTGATGAAATCTACCAAATTCAATACAAAATAAACTATAAAATTGTGGTTTATCAGTCAGCAATCCTTCATATTGACACCATACAAGAATGAAATTAAGCTACTTATGTGCTGAGCCTCATTAAAGGAATCAAAGGTCACAAGAAGGAAAATAAATATGCTGTAAATGAGTGTCTTTTTGTATTGATGATTATATATTTTCATAAATCCAAATACATTGATACACCAGCGGATATAACACCCGGACAACCATGGGTGCCACATTGAACAAGGGAGAGGTTGGTTAAGAAGATAGAACGTGAGACAAAGGATGAAATGGTAACTAAAAAAAATAATTTTTTATAATTTGGTATAATTATTTATAATATATTATGCTAATTAAATAAGTTTCTATTTTAAAGCCTCGTAAAAAGAGCACAGTTGAGGGAAGAAGCAAAATAAGAAAAGAAGGGAAAAAAAGAAGCAAGAAAAGAAGAAATCTGTTATATTGGATTCATCTTCGGAAAAGCAAAATTGATTCTGACTATGAATTTGATTCTGACTATGACTTAGAGGAAAAATTAAAGAAAAGAAAACAAATGAAAAGAATGACAAAGGAGTAAATGTTACTTTTTGGTGTAATTTTTAAATATTTATTGTGTTTATTTACCTCATGTGTTTGTACTTTTTCGGGATGGAAGCCAAAAAGAGAAAGCGTGTTATTGTAGATTCATCTTCAGAAACAGAGACTGACTCTGATGATGAGTAAGATTCAGAAACTCTTATTGTAAAATTATATTCTATTTTTCATTAAAATCTTTTGTATAAACAGAAGTTTTTGTATGCATTGTTAGAAGCAAAAAAATCTAGGAGAAATCTAAAAAAAAAAAGAAAAAAGAAGGATGAAGAAAAAAAAATCATAAGCCGGCAGAAGAGAATGTTACTTTTCAGTGTTATTTTTTAATATTTATTTATTTATTTGTCTGATAATTCTTTGCTTTTCCAAGATGTAAGCCAAAAACAAAGATGTTTCAAGAAAGACAAAAACACTAAAAAAGAAAAAGCTTGTTTAGCCTGAACCAAAAAGTGGCCACGACTCAACAGAAGCTCACTATAATTTTTTACAAACGTAAGATTCAATATCTTATATTGTTTTATTTTTGTTTCTTTGCTAAAATTTCTTAAAAACTGATGTAATTTCTCTAGTTTCTTTGCTAATGTTTATTTTGTCCTTACAATGCCACCTGTAAATCTATCAAGCGAAAATGATCCTATATTTCAAACACAATTAAGTTTTCAGGAGTTTGTAAATACATCAAATGATCTCATATAATTTCTCTTATCATTTTTTTTATTTCTTGTGCTACCATAATGTACTTTTTAATTTCATATTTTTGTTTTAAAAAAAAAAGCAACAAACTCCTGTAAGACTTTTTTCAAGAAAAAAAAAGCACGAAAAAAAGAAAAAAAAGTGTTTACAGCTTGTAACTATGTAAGTTTTCATACAACAAAAGTTGTGTTCTTATTCAATACTTGTGTGCTGTGTTGACATAATTCCGATGCTTTTCATGTTCAAAAAGTATAAGAAGAGACTCGAAGAAGTCAACCCTATTCAAGATGCTGTCCCAACTAAAGAAGCAAGAATAAAGAAAGAAATCCAATTGCAAGAAAAGATGGAAGATGCACCGAAATCTGACAAGTCAATAAAGTGTTTAATTTAGTTAATAATAACGAGTTTTTATATTTCATTTAATTTTATTGATTGAATGATGTTTTCAATTTAATCCTGGCTTCAATTTAGTTAATAATAATGAGTTTTTATATTTTATATACTTTTATTAACACCAAATTTTATTTAATATGAGTAGCTTAACTATTAATCTCGAAATTGATCCTAAAGAACAAAGGTTTGTGTTTTGAAAAAAAAAGTCAATCTAAACTATTGAATATGTGAGTTTTTCATTTTACTTTTCTGTTCTAATCACGGAATTAATCATTTACATCGAAATTTGTTTCGCATCGCACCTGAATTTTGACTACATATTAAGTTCTTTATTGTTTTCCTTTACTAGAGTGTCCCTTCAAGCAATTGCTTCTTCATAAGAAACCTCTATCTCCAATCCTCCACAAACTAAACAACAACCAGCTACAGAATCTCCTACAAAAGAATGTCTGCAAGAAGAATCTATTAATGCGTAAGTTCTACTTGAAATCCTTTTTTAATAGTTTTGGTGCAAATTCTTTTCAGGGCTTTCTTAATAATTTTTTTGTGCCATCCTACAGTCCTTCACAACCACAATAAGATGCTCCTGAGGAAGCTCTTCCAAATGAATGTCACCATGAAGTTTCTCTTAATGCATAAGTTCTACTTAATAAATTTTTTTGAATAGTTTCGGTACTTTCTTAAACTGTTTTATACGTCATCCTGTAGTTCTACTTAATTTTGTATTATATGATGACTTTGGTGCACCATTATTTGACCTTGGCATAATTCAATTAAGTAATGAACCTTCACTTATTCAAGAGGATGAGCCATGAAAGAGTAGAACCCATCGGCTTAGAATTTCTTCTCAGTAAAGGAGACATAACCTCGTTGCAAGTAAAGTTCCAAACGGACAACTAACACTCAATCAAAGTTTAATTTTGGTTGTCACAAGTCCAACCCAATAAAAGTAACCGAGAGTATTAGTCCCGGGTCGTTCTTCCTAGGAATTACAATCGAGTGCTTAATTATTGGTTATGATGTTCAAGGGGTTGGGTTGATAAAAGGGCAAGAAAATAAATGGCAAGTAAATAAAGCAAACAATTAAAGAAAGCAAATACTAAAGAGAGACATTCATGGCAAAGATTGAGAATCTATGCTTTCTATCCTAGTCATTAATGATCATACAACAATTAACAAGAGCTAATCCTATTTCATCATCTTCAACATCGGAAGAAGGTACAATGTTATCTTCAACATAGGAAGAAAGTCAAATAAGACTAGTTAATCTTAATCCAAAAGTCCTAATCAACTTACTAATTGAATTAGCAAAAGATTAGAGTCAATGAAAATAATATTAACTAACAATTCTAGATCACCAACATAGGTCAGGTGTTAATGACTCAAGAGCACCTAATTTCTCTTTCCAAGCCAAGAATTCTAAAAAGCCTACTCTAACATCAAACCAAGTATTTTGTCAAATACTTGGAAGGCATAAAAGGAAAGTATCATAAATTGTAAGAAATAATAAAATCTACCACTACCCAATGCAAGAAATTAATAATAGCACCTCAATTAAACATCAAAAAAACATAAAACATAAATTGCATTAAAAGAAAATTCAAATCCAACAAGAGTTCATCAACATAAAAAGAAGCATAAAGGGGAAATTAACAATAAAAACTAAGAGAAGAAAGATGTAGGAACATGAAATTGTAAAGAAAACAAGATGGAAACAAGAATTAAAACCTAAATCTAGAAGAGATTAACCTAATTCTAACCTAATTCTAGAGAGAAGAGGGAGCTTCTCTCTCTAGAAAACTACCTAAAGAATGATCCTAGCTAATCTAATTGCTCCCCCTTTGTTCAATCTTCAATTCTTCAATCTTCAATCCTCAATCTTCAATTCTTCAATTATGCATCAAAGAACATGAAAAGAACACTAAACTTAAAATTTTTAGAGAACTAAAATAAGATTTTCGAAAATTGCAAGAAAATAAATAAGAAAATACCAAAATTAAAGACTTGACAAAAGATTAAACAAAGAAAAATTATTTCTAAAAAATTTTTAGAAAGAAAGACTCAAAGAAACACAAATTACCAAGAACATGAACACAATGCTCTAGCCAATTGAGCTACAAATTTAACAATATTTTTGAAAAACCTTTTTGAAATTTTTGAAAATTAAAGAAGGAAAAATAAAATTAAAAGACTCAAAGACTCAAACCAAGAACACAAATCAAACAAAGAAAAGAAAAATATTTTTGAAATTTTTTTAAGATTTTTCAAAAATTAAAGAAGAAGAAAACAAAAATTAAAGACTCAATTAAAATAAAATAAAATAAATTACCTAATCTACGGAGTAAGACAATCCGGCAGTTTGTCCAAACTCAACAATCTCCGGCAACAGCACCAAAAACTTGGTGCGTATGTACGCAAAACCCACACTATTTTGTACAACAGCAGTAGTACCAGCAAGTGCACTAGGTCGTCCAAGTGATACCTGAACGAGTTAGGGATGATCCCACGAGGATTGTGGCTTGAAGCAAGCTTATGGTTGTCTTGCAGGTCTTAGTCAGGCATAATCAGAAGGTTTTTGGGTATTAAGTGGAAGTAAGGATAGGAATATCAAACATTTGGATGTTAAGTTGAAATAAGGATAGGAATAGAGTTGAGAGTTGAGAGTCGGAGTTGCTTTGTCTTTCTGAAGTAACTCTGGTACTATCATCTTCTTTGCTTGTGAATGATCTTCTTCTATGGCAGGCTGTAAGTGATCAAAGCCATGCCAATGGTCCTTGATCTCCTCTGTTACAGGTTGAACACAGCCATGGCCAGTGGTCGTGATATTCAATCTGACAAAGGGCGAAGCGCATAGCAGTCCATTCTCTTGGCGATCCTAGTCAAAACTCCACAGACAAGGTAGAATCTTTCGGATCAGAGAACACTGCTTCTTGGATGTAGCCTATACCACGAAGACTTTAATCTCTCCAAAGATCGGCTGAACTGGTGTCTCGAGAAGTCCCCAACGAAATCGTGGATTAACCGTATAAGAGATGTAAATCCATAGCTGTTGGCTCGTGCTTTTCTTCCAGGTACTCACACGAACCCAAGTAGACGCGGGTGTTTGTCAGGCACGTTCGTCTTAATGTGATGAACAGAGCGAATATGTCAGATCATCCTATTCATCACGATGAAGATCGGGATATACATCTTAGAGATAGATCAAGCACGGATCGAAGAGGAAGAAATAGTACTTTTATTAATTCATAGGACTCAGGAGGGCTCCTCCCCTCAACCTAGGAGGTTTAGAAACTCATACTGAAAATAAAAACAAAGATAAAAACGTGTATGGAGCTCTCCTGAATCGGAGAGTCCGTCTTCTCCTTTTTTGATTTACATGAACATAATCCCTTTAAATACTAAAAAGATGACTAATAAGTATAAAACAGTCTATTTAGTGCTAAAATCCACTTCTGAGGTCCACTTGGTGAGTGTTCAGGCCGAGCTTTAATAAGATCCACGTGCTATGAGGCTCCTTGGGCGTGGAATGCCAGCTAGGGGGTCCTCTTTGAGCCTTTGGACGCTGGCTCTGCTCTTTGGGCGCTAGAAGCCTGGAAGGGGGCAGAAAGCTGGCGTTGGACGCCAGTTTTGGGCCTTCTAATTCGGATCAAAGTATGAACTATTACATATTTTTGGAAAGCTTTGGAAGTCAGCTTTCCATAGCCGTTGAGAGCGCGCCATGTAGACTTCTGTAGCTCCAAAAAAGCTCTTCCAAATGCAGGCAAGTCAGATCTGGACAGCATCTGCAGTGCTTTCTCTGTCTCTGAATCAGGCTTCTGCTCCAACTCCTCAATTTCAGCTAGAAAATACCTGAAATTGCCCAAAAACATAAAAACTCGTAGTAGAATCCAAAAAGAGATGATCATGGGTGAAAACATGTAATTGAGCAATCGAACCCTCACCGGATGTGTATCCGCTCTAGTCGCTCAAGTGTATAGGGTTGATTCACTCAATTCTTCTCTAATCATACTTTCTAAGATTTGTTTTTCATCTAACAATCAACAATTATTCAATAAAAGCATACAAATATCATGAGGACTTATCCATAGGTTGTAATGGGGTTAGGGTCAAGGTAGGATTGTATATAGTCAAATGAGCTTCAAATTGGAATCTTTGATTAACCTATACTTCCCACCTAACCTACAACAACCTATTCAATTCTAATGCAACCTAACTACCCATTCTTCACTTTTTCACACACTCATGCATTCTCTTTTTGATCACAACACATATGCATTGATCATTATCGAACTTTACTTTGGGGCATTTTGTCCCATTTTTATTGCTTTCTTTTTCTTTTTTTTATTTATTTATTTTTTCTACATTTTTTTTCTTTTATTTTTCTTTTGTTTTTCTCTTTTTCTTTTTGACGAATTATATACAAAGGTACCAATACATATGGTTTAAACATTTAATGCATGAGTATGTACCTGATGAGCGTTCAAACTCCTGAAGGCTGGGCGTTAGTGACAGATGCAAAAGGATAGCAAATCCTATTCCAACCGGATCGAGAACCAACCGATGATTAGCCGTGCTGTGACAGAGCGCGTGAGCGTAGTTTTTACTGGAAGGATGGAAGGTAGCCATTGACAACGGTGATCCACCAACACACAGCTTGCCATAGGGGGACGTGCGTGCGTGAATAAGAAGACAGAGGAAAGCAGAGATTCAGAAGACAAAGCATCTCCAAAACTCCAACATATTCTCCATTACTGCACAACAAGTAACCTTTAATTTATGCTCTACTGGTTAC
>NC_029794.2:97959284-97969211 GCF_000816755.2 Arachis ipaensis
CTTGCAGAAGGAGCTCAGATGTCTCTAGATTACTCGGCTGGTGGATCTATCCATATGAGAAAGACGAAGCTCGAAGCTCAAGAGCTCATTGATACAGTTGCCAGGAATCAGCATCTGTATCTAAGCAGCAACCCTTCCATGAATGAAGAGGTTAAAACAGTAACTGCTGAATTCAGTACTGTCAAACAAGCTGCTGAATTCAATCAGCAATTAGATTTTCTAACAAAACAGCTAACTGAATTCAAAGACAGGTTACAGGAGACAAGGATAGCTAATATACATATGGAAGAACAGTTTAAGCAAACAAAGCAGCAGCTATCAAAGCAAATAGCAGAAGAATGCCAAGCAGTTCAATTAAGAAGTGGGAAAACATTAAATACCCCACCTCAAGGCATCAAAAATTCAAGAAATGAGCACCCCACCAAAGATTCCCATAAGGACAGTAAGAGCCCAGGGAAAAATAATTCTGGCACTAAAACGTCAGAAAAGGGGTGGAAGGCTGGCGCTGAACGCCCAGACCATGCCCAAAACTGGCGTTCAGCGCCAGAAACAAGGCAGGATTGGCGTTCAACGCCACAAATGGGGCAGAATCCAGCGTTGAACGCCCAACAGGGGCACATTTCTGGCGTTCAGGCGCCAGGAATAGACAGTGAGTTGGCGTCTAACGTCACTCCAACTTCTGACTCTGGTATTCAATTGCCAGTGAGGGATCAGACACACACAAGTGCTGATAACAACCCCTCTAAAAAGGCTTCTTTAACCACTAAGGTTGAGGAATATAAAGCCAAGATACCTTATCCTCAAAAACTCCGGAAAGAGGAGCAGGATAAGCAATTTGCTCGCTTTGCAGATTATCTAAGGACTCTTGAAATAAAGATTCCTTTTGCAGAGGCACTTGAGCAAATACCTTCTTATGCCAAGTTCATGAAAGAGATCTTGAGTCATAAAAAGGAGTGGAGAGAAATAGAAAGAGTTCTCCTCACTGAAGAATGCAGTGCAGTCATTCTGAAAAGCTTTCCTGAAAAGCTTAAAGACCCTGGGAGTTTTCTGATACCATGCATATTGGAAGGTGATTGCACCAAGACAGTTTTATGCGATCTTGGGGCAAGCATCAACCTGATACCTGCATCCACTATCAGGAAGCTTGGCTTAACTGAAGAAGTTAAACCAACCCGGATATGTCTCCAACTTGGTGCCCTATAGGTAAATTTCTTGGAAAATTTCATTATTTTGAATAAGCTTATTATACATATATGCAAAATAAGAAAATACAACTAAAAATCCTAAAAGACCTTAAAATGAGATGCGAAAGTGTTGGGATTAGAAATTTGTCACCCAAAAATGGCCGATTGGTCGGACGACCTCCCCACACTTAAAAGTTTGCACCGTCCTCGGTGCATTCAAAGATGAGCAAGGGGGTACGACGACTTTCCAGATTGCCACCTTCAGCTGGTGGATCAACCGGCTGCTGTGTGTTCTTTCTCCCGCTTTCGTTTTTACTTATGATGACTCACCCATGAAAAATAGAAAATAGCACAGCAAGATGAGAAAATGCAAAAGCAAGAAAGTGTAAAATGTTGGAATGAGGTAAGAACTACTAGAATGGAGTGAGTGAATTAGTGTGACATTAAGGAAGAGTAGTGTGTGAGTTCTAAGTTGCATGCGATTTAGAACACACACACTAGCATAGAGAGCTATGTCACAATTACACAAAAGAAGCATGCACTTCACTCATTCTAGTGTGCTTGAAATACTTCAAAGAAACTTGTACGTTAAGATAAACAAACATGTAATAAAGAAGCATGAAAGCACTCAAGCAAATAATCAAGCAATTGTGAATTGGATAATGAATGGACATTGATTGATGTGTAAGTAAACTTAGTGAACCAATTGAAATATAGAGCTCACACATCAAACAATGACATATATTAAAGTTTGTTTGCAACACCTAAGTGACATAGAGGTGAAACACATGGGTGCTATGGAACTTAGGACAAGAGAGCTAGAGGTTAAAATCAATCACATAGCAAGCATGGTCCACAAAGCTTAGAAAGCTAAAAAATATGCAATTAGGTAAGCTTACGATCCAATTTCACAATTCCAAAATTTCAATGCATGAAATAGGTAATGTAAATAAGGGTCAATCATAAACAAGTATCACCTAGCAAAAAAAATGCATTGATAGTACACAATTGCCTCATCATAGATAATGAAATCAAATCACATGCTGGCCAAAACATGTAATTCAAAAGTTTTAAAACGTTTGAAGGCAATGTCATACACTTGGTATTCAAAAATATTAAGCATGAAGAACTCAAAACCAAGCAACAAAAAGATAACCTCAATAAAAGAAACCCAACAATGAAAATTAACAACAATGATGTTAAAATAACATCCTATCAGTAATCAACAATAATAAACAGCAAACAAGATTAATAATCCAACACTTCATAAAAAACAGAAAATTAAACTAACTAAGTAACTAACTAATTAACTAACTAAAAGAGATGGTGATTGGTAGTGTTGGATGATGGTTGAAGGAGGAAAAGAAAAGAAGAGAAGATAGAAGAAGGAAAGAAATGGAAAGAGGAGAAGAAAAGAAAGTGGGTGAAACAGGACAATGGGTCACGCGTACGCGTCAGGTCACACGTACGCGTGTATGGAAGAAATGAGATGCGACGCGTATGCATCGTGAACGCGCACGCGTGATAGTGTAGGGAAAGAGGGGAAAGAGAAGAGGAGAAGGGAAAAGAAGAAAAGAAATGGAGAGAAGAGAAGAAAAGAAATGAGTAAAACAGGGCACAGGGTCACGCGTACGCATCAGCTCACGCGTACGCGTGAATGGCAGCAATAGGGTGCGACACGTACGCATCGTCGACGCGCACACGTGATAGTGCAGAGAGAGACAGATGACGCATACGCGTGGGTCACGCGTACGCGTGGTTCAAAATTGTGCTAGACGCACAATTTCAGCACCCTACCCGCATAACTCTCTGGTTTTTTACTAACTACGTGTGGGTGACGTGTACGCATGGATGGGTGCTTAAATTTTTCAAATTTTTCAAGTTCTAGCACCAAACCAAGCATTCCAAACATCCAAACAGCTACCAAAACACCATAAAACCTTATTTAACATACTAGACTCCCAAATAAACTCAACTAACCAAGCAAAACATGAAATAAAACTAATTTTACCAATATATACAAAAGATAAAAATGAAAAGAGTTTACCATGGTGGGGTGTCTCCCACCTAGAATTTTTGTTTATTGTCCTTAAGTTGTACTTATAGGGAGCTCTTCATCAAGGTGGCTTGTGCTTGAATTCATCTTGAAACTTCCACCAATACTTGAATCTCCAATAAGCTCCATCATTCCATGTCATTTGCATCAAGCTTTGATGGAGTTTTCCATAAACCATGAGCTCCCAAAATTGATCCTTTTTTTGTGGTCCGAGATCCCAAACCTTGTTTTTACACCCGTCTTCAAGTTGATCATGGTAATTCCCTTCGGGTGGTAGGCAAGCCAAATTATCATTTAGGCACCAAACTACCCTCTTAGATCCATTCAATTGAGCACTAGTCCAACCTTTGCATCTAGTCTTTGAAGCCTCAACCATAATGAGCCTAGATTTATAATGCCAACTACTAAACATCCTTTTCTTATGCTTCATTCCACAAAGCGCCCTAAGTTGACCATCTGTTTCAAGCAAACCAAATTCAAGAGGGACAGTAAAGCTAAGGGATATAAGTTTTACCCACTCAAATGAAGGATTAGATGGCGGCTTAGGTAGAGAAGTTTTTAACGGCCTTGATAAAGCAATTTCTACTTCTGTCCATCCTCTTCTTGGGCCTTCCACCACTTGACAAGATTCTTCAAGCTCTACCTCTTGCCAAGCTTCCTCAAGTTTACATGCTTCTTCACTAATGTCCTCTAGATCTTCCCCATCACTCAAATCATATTTTAGAGGTTAAGTAAAATCAACCTCAACATCAATTCCAAGTTCAATGGGAAAGGATTCATCAATCTCAAAAGGGTCATATGTTGATGCGGAATTATCATAGATAGGGGGACTTGTTCCTTGTAGCATTTCTTCCAATTCTTCACTCACAATATGCCTTGGAGGTTATGCACTTTCCTCCTTAACATCACTTTCAGACTCCATGGAAGAAGGCTCTTCAACTTTCCTCCTTAACATCACTTTGTAATCAGCATCTCCTAAATCTTCAACCACTTTCTTTAGTCCAATTATCTCTACCTCATCCTCTTGTTATACTTCTTGCCTTAACTTCTTTTCTTCACCTTGAAACTCCAAATTCTCCTTCTCATTGTTCTCCTCAATTAATCCTCCACATTTAATAATAAGGGTGTCTTGGATAGTTGGGCACAATGATGCCAACTGGCTCATCACTTCGGTTAAGCTAGCCATGACTTCCCCTTGCTTTTGGCAACGAGTTAGAAGTTATTGTTGTTCTTGCATTAGGGGTTGGAGAGATTCGTCCAGTGAAGGTGGTGGTGGAAGAGAGGGTTCATTGTTTGGAGGAAGAGTGTCATAGTTGGAAGGTGGTTGATATTGGTGAAAATCTTGAGGTGGTGTATAAGAAAATGGTGGTTCTTGGGAGTGTTGGTGTTGGAATGGTGGTGGCTCTAGGTATGGTTCATATGGTACTTGGTATAATAGATATGGGTTAGGATTATATGGAGGTGAATGGTGGTATGGGGCTTGTGAGTAGGGTTGTTGGGGGCTATGTTGAGGAAGATGGTCATATGCATATGGTGATTGTGGTTGACAACCACAATGAGGGTCAACACCTCCATTAGGTTGATATGCATTAGGAGTTGGATTGTACCCATAAGAAACTGGAGGAGGTTGTTGCCATGAAGGTTGTCTATATGCTTGAGGCTCCTCCCACCTTTGATTCCCAAATTTTTGATGCATATCCTCATTGAAGCTTCCATTTCCTACAACATAGTTTGAACCAAACTCATAGCCAAAATGGTGAGAATTCATAGTAGCAAGAGAAATGAAAACAAAAACTAACAAGAAACAAGAAAAAACAAGATGCTACAACTAACAAAAACTAGTAAACAAACCGAAATCAAGCTATTCACAATATTAACATATATACAATAACCAATAATAAGTACACATTGCAATTCCCCAGCAACGGCGCCAAAAACTTGAAAGAGTAGAACCCGTCGGCTTAGAATTTCTTCTCGGTAAAAGAGAAATAACCTCATTGCAAGTAAAGTTTCAAACGGACAACTAACACTCAATCAAAGTTTAATTTTGGTTGTCACAAGTCCAACCCAATAAAAGTAACCGAGAGTATTAGTCCCGGGTCGTTCTTTCTAGGAATCACAATCGAGTGCTTAATTATTGGTTATGAGGTTCAAGGGGTTGGGTTGATAAAAGGGCAAGAAAATAAATGGCAAGTAAATAAAGCAAACAATTAAAGAAAGCAAATACTAAAGAGAGACATTCATGGCAAGGATTGAGAATCTATGCTTTCTATCCTAGTCATTAATGATCATACAACAATTAACAAGAGCTAATCCTATTTTATCATCTTCAACATCGGAAGAAGGTACAATGTTATCTTCAACATAGGAAGAAAGTCAAATAAGAATAGTTAATCTCAATCTTAAAGTCCTAGTCAACTTACGAATTAAATTAGTAAGAGATTAGAGTCAATGGAAACAATATTAACTAACAACTCTAGATCACCAATATAGGTTGGGTGTTAATGACTCAAGAGCACCTAATTTCTCTTTCCAAGCCAAAAATGCTAAAAAAACTACTCTAACATCCAACCAAGCATTTTGTTAAACACTTGGAAGCCATAAAAGGAAAGCATCATAAATTGCAAGAAATAATAAAATCTACCACTACCCAATGCAAGAAATTAACAATAGCAACTCAATTAAACATCAAAGAAACATAAAACATAAATTGCATTAAAAGAAAATTCAAATCCAACAAGAGTTCATCAACATAAAAAGAGGCATAAAGGGAAAATTAACAATATAAACTAAGAGAACAAAGATGTAGGAACAAGACATTGTAAAGAAAACAAGATGGAAACAAGAATTAAAACCTAAATCTAGTTGAGATTAACCTAATTCTAACATACTTCTAGAGAAAAGAGGGAGCTTCTCTCTCTAGAAAACTACCTAAAGCATGATCCTAGCTAATCTAATTGCTCACCCTTTGTTCAATCTTCAATTCTGTATCAAATAGCTTCAGAAATGAGTTGGATTTGGGCCTGGAAAGTTCAGAAATTGCCTCAGCGTTTTCACTTTAATGAGGTCACGTGATCAGCGTCACGCGTGCGCGTTGTCTGCAGATTTCCTCTTCACGCGTACGCGTGGGTGACGCGTGTGCATGGCCATGAATGTCCTCCTCACGCGTACGTGTAGATGACGAGTGCGCGTGGCCTTGAGTTCTCCAAATACTCATTTCTTCATGAATTCTCCACTTTGCATGCTTTTCTCTTCACTTATTTCACCCAATCCTTGCCTTACGAACCTGAAATCACTCAAGAAACATATCAAGGCATCGAATGGAATTAAAGTGAATTAGAGTTAGCTATTTTAAGGCCTAAAAATCATGTTTTTACTCTTAAGCATAAATTTAGGCAGAATTACAAAACCATGCTATTTCATTGAATAAATGTGAGATAAGTTGATAAAATCCCTGAAATTCAACACAAGATAAACCACAAAATTAAGATTTATCAAGCCACCAGCCAACATGAAAAAATCTCCAAAAATTGGAACCCAAGACAGCCCGTTGTTAGTTAAAGAGTTAAAAAAGTCAGTTCAAGTTATGGATGTTGGGATTGCAACAGCATTGCAATATGCTAAGGAGACAAGTCCACAACTAAAGCAAGAAGATGTGTAGCCAAGTTTGAGCTTTCTTGATAAGTTCAAGACTCCAATAAAGCAAAATAAAATATCATAGGAGTTTAAAGAAAAATGCTATCATTGGGCCATAAATATCAAAACTTTCAGAGATGAGAATAGTAATAAATGGGAAATCGTATTCAAGTTAAACCATGAAGCTCAATTGGAAGGAGCTAGATTTCACTTCGCGTCTTTAAAACTCCATGAATTTGTAGGAAATATGGTAAATTCTTCTACTATAACACTAATGGATTTTCTTATAAGTTAGTATGCCATATATCTAATAAATTTGGATCCTTTGTTTTTATAGGTGATCTCTATAGTGTGTCTACTTCTCAACAACAAGAAATGTAAAATATTTGAATAACTAATATACTATATCCCATAAGATATTGTGGTGATTTCTACTACTATTAAACTTTAACCTTAATTTTGGTACTTTTTGAAAATATATTGTGTGCTAAAAATAGTTATTTTGGTGCAGAATAATATATTGATGAAGCATGGGCACAAATACATTGAGTCAACAACTAAGAAGGCCATCCATATCAATGAATTTAAGGAATACCTACCTTTTTTATACAAAAAAAGGTTAGCATCTCATCTATTTGTAAGTTTTCAAATCTAAAACTTCTTAAATAATTTTTTTATTTGGTATTATTTAGACTAAAATATTTTTCTATTTGCCCAAACTTCAGATATTTACCCCAATTTGCAATGGGGGCCAATAATGGCTGTGGATTATGGATGATCAAAAGAAAATTTGTCATGTGCTTGACCTCATTCATAAAGAATCTCCCTCTAATGAAAGAATAAGCCTTAAGGTAGCGTTTGAATGAGAGACAGAGACTGAGAGACTGAGACTGAGAGTTAGAGATTGAGAGACAGAGACTAAAATAAGTCTCAGTATTGTGTTTGGTGTAAAGTGGGAGACAAAGACTGAAATAAGAATGAAGTTCTAATTTAATTTGCACAAAAAGTAAAGTTGAAATTAATTAATTGAAAAAGAGTATTTTAGGTATAAAAGGTTGAAAAAAATTTCTATCTCCGTCCCTAAAAATTTCAGTCCCTTGTATTCCCACTTTTTAGAGATACTGAAATACTAAAATTTTGGAAACAAAGGCTGAAATTTTAGTATCAGTCTCTAGGCCAACAAATATGATACTAAGTTCCAATCTCTTAGTCTCCGTCCTAATACTTCAAAACAAACGCTACCTAATAAATTTGTTGTAAGTTGTTTACATAATACATATTTCTATTTTCTTTATGAATTCTCTTGTTTGTGTGCTTGTTTTGAATTCAGTTTGCTGTTGTAATCATTAAGTAATTTTGGTACAATTATGTTTGAATTGAGATTCACTTTGTATTGTGGTCCTAGATTTTGGTGCAATTAAATCATATAAAATTGGTGTAATTTCAGTGCGATTATGATTTCAATGTAATGCTTCTTATATTTGGCTTTCTGTGCTTTTCAGAGCTTGATGATATCCCAAATAATGGTGTATGTCGGAGTAAAACCTTTGGTAGAAAATGTAGAGGGCATTGAAAACCATATATTTCAAATAGTGGTCAGCGAACAATGTATCGATCTTTTTATATTCTTCGCTATTGTAGAGTTATTTAATAAATTTTACTCTATTTTTCTGTTAATGTCCTATTAAACATATTTTACTATTTCATTAGCTGAGATTGTTGAATATATGTCCTGAAATGGATGGAGCCAATTAGTCCTAAAAAGATCAAAAAAGGAAAATACACATGGAGAAATTAGAAATAAATAAGTATCATTAAACTAACATATTATTCTCTACTAAATTAACACAGATTAATAAATTTCTTTCAAGTGTAAGAAGAAGTTGATCATTTTAGATAGAAATATGCTTCAATGGTTCTCTTTGATGAAATAAATAAATTGAGGGATAAAGTCATTGCAGAATCTGACTGCATAAGACTCCAAACCATCCGCTATAATATCAAGTCCTTTTTGTAGATTTTCATTAGGAGATATAGAAAATAAATAGGTTAAATATTATAAAATGTTATGAATTTCTAGACTTGGTTGTGTATTGAATTTTTGTGTGTATTATTTAGTTAAAACAAACACATCCTTTACCTCCTTGTAAATATTCATTCCTTTGCTATATTAAACTTCAATGAACATGTATGTACTATATTGTAATCCTATTCATTTGAATGAATCTAGCTTCACACTTATTAGATTGAATATATTGAAGAAACAACTATACTAAAATTTTCTCACATTCACACTTGAAACTATTCACCATCACACAATTGTAGAAAGTAATTTAAAAATCAAAAGTTACTATTGAATAACACAACACAACACAATTCAAAAAATAAACTTTATTTTCATTGATAAAAAAATATTAACTCAATTGCACCAAAACGATTACAATGAAACACCGAAATTCATTCCACTAAACACCAAAAAAGCTATTTTATTGCTTTAAATCTCTGAATTGATAATTCATAATATGTCCATAATAAAGGCTGGAATTTGACTGCATCATTAATTCACCATCTAAAAGGTTCAATTACAAAAAGTGAATTATATATTAGCACAAGTATTAACATGCACAAAGACAATTTTACCTAATTAAAGCACATTAATTTTACCTCACTTAGAGCTTTCTTTTTCTTTTTCTTTAATGCATTTGTAATCTATTTTTTAGTATTTGATCCCAATCTATTTTTGAGATGTTCTCTTGTTCTCATACGTGACGGGCTTTGAAGGTCATTAATATCATCCAAGGAAGCATCTTCATGTGATAACAAATATTTTCCTTTACTTTTGACTTTATATTCTTGCATCTCAGCCATCATATTATCATAAGCGTGATTGCAATTAACTCCTCAAATTCTAATACAAATTTACAAATATTGTGTGGTCGAAACTCCAAACATCAAATTTTCTACTTCTTGACTTTAATAAAGGCTCATCATGGATGTTCTTGATGTGTGTGCCTCCTCTTTACATTATTACTCCATTGTTCTAATATATAT
>NC_029794.2:97969296-97996730 GCF_000816755.2 Arachis ipaensis
TGACACTTTATCTACTTTCTCAAAACTTAACGCACTCAAAGAATGATGACACAATATACCTGTTGACTCAAATAAAAAGCATTGCCATTTTAATTCACATGATATCGCGTCATATGTAACCACAAACTTATTGAATGTTAGTTTGAAACCTGTTCTACAACTTCATATGTCATAAAACCTAGAGTGGACTCTGTTGATCTTGTGATACAATTCACCTTTTTTCTAAATTGTGCTTGAATTTCCTTAAACTTCTCATGAGTATACACATGCTAAAATTGAGCTTCTATTGATGATTTTGTTGTACAAAGTATAACAGTATGAAAATCTGCAGCGTCAGATTCTCTCTCTTTTTCCTCTCTACTTCCTAGGCAATTATTATATTGTTTTACAAATTGGATCAATGAGCTATTGCACGTAATAAACTTGTTAAAAAAAGCATGAATGCTCTCACTCCTTTGTATGCTTTTTATCCCAACCCAAAAGTAGGGATCAAGATAAAAAGGGATGCATAAATGACGATATTCAAAAAGTTCTAAGAAAAGGATAGAATACATAAATCAAAAACCAAATCCACCAAAACATATATAGGTTTGCACCATTATTAGAGAAGCAAAAACATAAATATCCAAACATTAAAAATAATAACATCAATTAATTCTAATAAAGCCATCGTTACCTAAAATCTATTTATTGTCTTTAACATCATACTTTATAAGAAAATCATTCTAGTTTCTATCAAATGCATCTTTTCTAAAAGAGTTCCAAACAACATGCCTCATTTCATGTTCAATTTCTTCATGTCTCTTGTAACCATTTGATTTCTGTGGAATTTTCTTCATAATATACCAAATATACCACCTATGAATTGTTGTTAGCATACAAGTCTCAGTAGCCATTTGTGTAACACCCTAATTAGCCTAAGCTTTACCTCGCATCTTAAAGCAAAGGTTAATCAAAGGTTATGACAGTTCTAAGCTCATACATATGATATATAGAAGAAATAATATAATCTAAAAGCCTGATGAAGGAAATAGCATCAAAAACAGGATTTAAAAGCGCAAATCGTACTCACGAAGCTACAAACTTAAAGCACAAGATATATATATAATATGATAAGAGATAATAGTATAGTAGCATAAGAATCTAACCTCGGCTTGCGGAGTTTAAGCCCGCTAGCTATATACAGATAGTATAGAAGTTTGACAATTAAAAACAGCTTATACAAATTGTTCTCTCAAAGGTAAGCCTCTAGGCAAAAGTAAATACAAAAGATGAGAGACATATACAAAATAATCAAAAGACTCCCAAAACATAATGAAGATCCCCCGCTCTGTCACCACCAAGCAACTCACCGAGATGGGTTGCGACCTGCATCTGAAAAAAATACAACAAAAATATGGTATGAGAACCGGAGAATCTCAGTATGCTAACAGTGCCCAGTGATGTAAGATGTAAGGCTCCGGGACATCGAAGGCAATTCTAGAACTTCACATCGCATACGGATATTCAAGCTTAGAACAAATATAATTAACGTAAACCATAAACAATAAACAGGGTTTTCTAAACTTAAAGGATTTCTAACTAGTATTAATCACACTGCTGTATCCCACAGCCTTCGCCAACCTAACCTCCGTGCGATCCCGTCGCCACCACCTACCTAACCTCCTCAGCACCAGACAAACACAAGATAATGCATGCAAGTAAAACACAAATAGTATTCATATACAATAAGTAATTCAAGAAGCAAGCAGGCATGTTATACAATTAGGCAAACTCAAGTAATCAAAGCAAACAAGCATATAAGAGATGCATATGATGAATGCCTGTCCTATTGGCTCGTGATATCACTTGTCGGTCTATGAATGCCAACCCGACACATCCTTTCGGATGTCGCCTTTCTGCCACGTCCGATGATATAGTGCCTAGCACGCTTTTGTTCTGAGGATATAGTGCCTGGCACACTTGCATGCTCATTCCGAGGATATAGTGCCTGGCACACTCTTGCAGCAGAGAAGGAAAAACAACAATAACATCTATTTCATCATAAATCATTTCAAGGATATAGTGCCTGGTACACTTTTCACATGCAATAAGTCTATCAACCTCAAATCACCACCAGTCATCACCATTTCTCATTTCAATCCCCTTTCAATTATCATTTCTCAACATTCCAAGGATATAGTACCTGGCACACTCTCCATATAATTCAATAATTTCATCATTCCTTTCCAAGTTCTCAACTCATCACAACCATCATCAATTCATAAATTTTTCATTCCGAACTCATTAGTTCGTCAATTTCTCAATTCATTGTCAATATTCACCAAGTTCACTACTCTTCCTTCTCTCTCAACCAAACTCATCCTCAGTACACCGGAAACCTAAACCTCCGTTCCCTAACTTTCCCAGGTAATACCCCAAATCAATTCTACCTGAGACCTTATCTATGTTTTAATATCCAAAACAAGCTAAAAGTCTTAAATAGGTGTCTCAGAAGTTTACAAACTTGTTGGGAAGGTGAAATAGTTGAAAAAAAAGTTTAAGTTGAAAAACAGGATGTATGTGTACGCACAGGGGTGTGCGTCCGCACGCCCAGAGAATTTTTCAAAAAGTGTGCGTACTGATGAGCGGATAATTTATACCCTTTTTGGCATTATTTTTACATAGTTTTGAGTATGTTTTAGTTACGTTTTATTATATTTTTATTAGTTTTTATTCAAAAATCACATTTCTAGACTTTACTATGAGTTTGTGTGTTTTTCTATGATTTCAGGTATTTTCTGGCTGAAATTGAGGGATCTGAGCAAAAATCTGATTCAAAGGCTGAAAAAGGACTGCAGATAGAGATAGGAGCGCGTGGATGTCAAATAGGTTATACCAACTTGGTTGGATAATTAACTTGGTTGCAAAGCATTATTGTATATCATTTTAGTAGTAGAGATGGAAACTAATTATAATTATGCCTGTCTGTAAATTTTACTTCAAAAATGCTATTCGTACACCAAATCAGCCACTAATGTATTTGTGTTCCAACATATATTTTATACTGGTGGCTGACTTTGGTAGCTAATTTTAGTATATACATAACATAGTCGATTTTACTTACACCATTAAATTGCATAACGTATTAAACTCATACAATAATTCAACATGCAGGACCATGCGAAAAAAGCAACAGAGAATCGCAAACAATTATTTAACAGAAATGATTCAAAATGACACCATATTGATATTGTTGTGACATTATGGGTGTTCAAAACCAATCCAAACTGAATAAAACCGATGAAGTGAACCGAAATAACGAAAAAATTAAGTGTTGGTAGTTTTTTATTCGGTTCGGTTCGATTTTTTGTTTTGGATGAGAAAACCTGAACTAAACCGAACTGAATCGGTATATAAATAAACTTATAAATTACTCTAACCTTAATGATCCTACACACAACATTGAAGCCCATTCATTCACGCTCACCTCTTTAGTGTCGTAAACCTCATTATTTCGCCCTACTCTAAACTCTCACAATCCCTTGTCCTCCACTCTCCTCTGCCATCCTCTGGACTGCAGCAACTGTGAAGGCGCCACACTCATGGCTGCAGTGCCTTTTCCTTCTTTATCCTCTCCCTCTCCTTTCCTCCTAGCCGTTCTCTCTCCATCATCCCCTACGCAGTGACACGGCAGCAGCATGCACCAGTGTCGTCGTTCACGTATCAATAGCACGATGTTGCCCTCCGTGCAGCGCAGTCCAACCATCATGTCATTCACCACGTAGGTTTGTTCTTGATTTTCTTTCTGATTTTTCATTCTCTGTCTGCTATTTTTTCGTTTTCTGTTCTTGCTATAAATTTTTTCTTGATTATTGATTGCTGTTCTTGATTTGTTTTTGTTCACTACTATTGTTAATTTTTTAATTTATTCTTCATTTCAATTTTCTCTCCAGTTCTTCTAGCCTTGTCGCCTCTGTAGCAACATCTCGTTCGTCTTTTCCAATAGAGCCTCAGCCTCAAGTTTCTTTTGATTGTTTTTTATTCTGATTTTGATTTTTTTTAATTCTAGTTTAGTCTTGTTGTACATTTGGTTTGATTATTCTTGATTCTTTGGTTAGGTTGTTCTTGATTTTTTATTTTTTAATTAAATTTTTTTGTTCTGTTCTATTTATGATATTTCATTTAGATAGATTGCATGTAGGTAGTTGCATCTAGGTAGTTTGCATTAAATAAATTTTTTTACATTCATTTAGATAATTTTTTTTATTTTGACAAAGTAACTGCATTCATTTAGATAGATTGCATGTAGGTAGTTGCATCTAGGTAGTTTATATTAAAATAATGTTGACACACTTTGTCTCTTTCTTGGTTTAGCATGAGGACATGCTTGGTATAAGTAAGGGGAGATTTGATAAACCTCAATTTAGTGGTTTATCTTGTGCTTAATTTAGGGAATTTTATTAACTTTTCTCACATTTATTCAATGAAATAGCATGGTTTTGTAATTCTCCCTTAATTTGTGCTTAAGTGTGAAAATATGCTTTTTAGGCCTTAAAATAGCTAATTTTAATTCACCTTTGAGTCCACTAGATGCCTTGATGTGTTTGTTAGTGAATTCAGGTTGAAAGGCTAAGAATGGATCAAAGGAGTGAAGAGAAAAGCATGCAAAGTAGAGAATTCATGGAAAATCAAGGATCTGGAGTGCATACATCGACGCGCATACGTAACAAACGCGCATGCGTGGATATGAAGTCGATGGCGACGTGTACGCGTGACATGACACGTACGCATTGTAGCTCGCACGTGATCTCATTAAAGTGAAAACGCTGGGGTGATTTCTGAGCTTACCAGGCCCAAATCCAACTGATTCCAGAGACTATTTCATGCAGAAATCAAGAGGGGTCAATGGGGGGAGCATATAGTAGAGTTTTGTATCATGCTTTAGGATAGTTTCTAGAGAGAGAAGCTCTCTCTTCTCTCTAAAATTAGGTTAGATGTAGATTAGGATTTCTTTAGATCTAGGTTTAATTCATGCTTTAATTTACTTTTCCTTTCTAATTTCTTGTTCCTTTACCTTTGCTTTCCTAGTTTAGTATTTTACTCTTTGTATTTGTTTACTTTGTTGTTGATGCACTCTTGTTTCTTTTATTTTCCTTTAATGTAATTTATATTTGATTCCTTTCATTGTTGACTTGAGTTGTTGTTGTTAATTTTCTTTCAATTGGTAGTTTTAGATTCATATTTCTTGCAATCTTATTTTGCTTTCCTTTTATGCCATCCAAGTGTTTGATAAAATGCTTGGAAGGGTGTTAGAGTAGATTTTTGTGTTCTTGGCTTGGGATGGTAACTTAGGTGAACTTGAGTTGCTAATGTCCAAGTGATTGATAATTGGTGTCCATTGACTCTAGCTTTCACTAAATTAATTAGTGAGGTGGCTAGGACTTATGGATTAGGATTGATATAGCTCATGTGACTTTCCTTTACTTGTTAAAGGATGACTTAATGAGATTAATCCTTGCAATTATCATGTTGTGGTTAGTAACAAGGATAAAGATCCTTAATCATCAACCCTTGCCAAGACCTTTTTACCATTTGAGTTCCTTTACTTTCTTGTCATTTATTTTTCTTGTCCTTTATTCAAAACCCCAAAATGTACTTTGCTATAACCAATAATTGAGCACACTTCCCTGTAATTCCTTGAGAGACGACCCGAGGTTTGAATACTTCAGTTATTTTTATTGGGGTTTGTACTTGTGACAAACAAATTTTTGATTGAGGATTGTTTGTTGGTTTAGAAACTATACTTGCAACAAGATTTCAGTTGAGAAATTCTATACCGACAATTTTTCTAACATCAAAATGGCGCCATTGCCGGGGAATGGCAAATGTGTGCCTTGTTATTGGTTATTGTATATATGTGAATATTGTGAATATGTTTGCATTTTGCGTCTTTGTTAGTTTTTGGTAGTTGTAGGAGTTTGTTCTCTTTATTTATTACTAGTTTTCATTTTTTATTTTCCTTTGCTACCACGAATTCTCATCCTTTTGGCTATGAGTTTGGTTCAAACTATGTTGTAAGAAATGGAAGCTTCAATAAGGATATGCATCAAGGATGGAACGATCAAAGGTGGGAGGAGCCTCAAGCTTATGGACAACCTTCTTGGCAACAACTTCCTCTGGTTTCTTATAGGTATAATTCCACTACTAATGCATATCAATCTAATGGATGTGGTGATCCTC
Organism: Arachis ipaensis; assembly: GCF_000816755.2. Classification (NCBI taxonomy): domain Eukaryota; kingdom Viridiplantae; phylum Streptophyta; class Magnoliopsida; order Fabales; family Fabaceae; genus Arachis; species Arachis ipaensis. The sequence continues at coordinate 97,975,519 of NC_029794.2, forward strand.
ATTGTGGTTGTCAACAACCACCACCATATGCCTATGAACCTCACCCTCAACATAGCCCTTAACCATACTCACAAGCTCCTTTTTACCAAATACCTTCCTATGGCCCTCATCCATCATATAACCAATTACCTTTACCTCATCCTTGTGACCATTATGTAAGAAAATCCATAGAGCCACCCACATTCCAATACAATTACTCCCAAGAACCACACATTTCATATACACCACCTCCATATTTTCACCAAGAAGAACCACCTTCCTATTATGAACCCTTCCTTCAAAACAATGAACCCTCCTATCCACCCCAATCTCCAATAGATGAAACCCTTGGTCTTATCCTTCAAGGACAAGAAGAGATGAAAATAGAGGTATTAGGATTCATGGCCGCCTTGGACAAGGTAGTAAACTGATTAGCCTCCCAATGTTTGAGCACTCAAGGAACTTCCATTGCTAATTGTGAAGAATCAAATGATGAGTGTAGCATGAATGAGAGATTAGAAACTCTAGTGGAGAATAAGGAGTGGAATTTTGTATTAGAGCAATTGGAGGAAGCTATGATTGTTGTTGAAGAGGAAGAAGTGGTCGAAGATTTAGAAGATGTTGAAAGTCTGTGGGAATATAGAATCATGGAGCCCTCTTCCAAGAAGCTTGAAATTGATGTTGAGTAGGGTGTACAACCTCCAAAGTATATCATAGTTGAAGACTTTGAAGAGGTTTATCAAGAGATGGATTCAATCATTGGTGAATTCTTATCTACAATTGAATCTTCTCCCATCGGACTTGATATAGAGATTAAGGAAGAAGGTGCACACCCTCCTATGCCCTTGGTAAGCAATGAAGAAGAGATTGAATTGGAGGAAAGCTACCAACAGGAAGAGGTTGAAATTGAAGAAGCTTGCCTAGAGGTGGAAGTAATTAAGGAAGAACACAAGGGAGTAGAGCTTGCAAGATCATTGGAATCACCTCTCCCCAAGCCATCACCATCCATTCTTTCATTCAAGTGAGTAAATCTCTTATCCCTAAGCTTCATGATTCCATTTGAATATGGTTTGCTTGAGACAGATGGTCAACTTAGAGCTCTTTGTGGCTTTAAGAGCAAAAGGGAGATGGTTAGTGGTTGGCATTGTAAATCAAAGTTCATGATGGTTACATGTTCAAGGCTTAATAGCAAGGGTTGGTGTAGAACTAGATTGCTTGGGTCTAGGATGATGTTTGGTCGCTTAAGTGAGAATTATAAGGTCATGCCACCCGGATAGACTAATGATAATCAACTTGAAGAGGGGTGTAGGGACAAGATATGGGATCCAGGAATACATGAGGATCAAATTTGGAAGCTGATGAGCGGATAATTTATACGCTTTTTGGCATTATTTTTAGGTAGTTTTTAGTAGGATCTAGCTACTTTTTAGTATATTTTTATTAGTTTTCAAGAAAAATTCACATTTTTGGACTTTACTATGAGTTTGTGTATTTTCCTGTGATTTCAGGTATTTTCTGGCTGAAATTGAGGGATCTGAGCAAAAATCTGATTCAAAGGCTGAAAAAGGACTGCAGATGCTGTTGGATTCTGACCTCCCTGCACTCGAAATGGATTTGCTGGAGCTATAGAAACCCAATTGGCGCGCTCTCAATTGCGTTGGAAAGTAGACATCCAGGGCTTTCCAGCAATATATAATAGTCCATACTTTTCCCGAGTTTTGATGACGCAAACTGGCGTTCAAACGCCAACTTCCTGCCCTATTCTGAAGTTAAATGCCAGAAACAAGTTACAAACCAGAGTTAAATGCCACAAACAGGCTTCAACCTGGCATTTAACTCCAAGAAGAGTCTCTACACATGAAAGCTTCAATGCTTAGCCCAAGCACACATCAAGTGGGCCCCGAAAGTGGATTTCTGCACTATCTGCACTTAGTTACTTATTTTCTATAACCCTAGCTACTAGTTTAGTATAAAAAATACTTTTAGTGATTTATTTTATATCTCTGGAACACATTATGTAACTTTTATGTTCTGAGACCTCCATGGGAGGCTGGTCACTCAGCCATGTCTACCCTATTTTCACTTATGTATTTTCAACGATGGAGTTTCTACACCCCATAGATTAAGGTGTGGAGCTCTACTGTTCCTCATGGATTAATGCAAAGTACTATTATTTTTCTATTCAACTCAAGATTATTCTTCTTCTAAGATATTCATTCGCACACAAGAACATGATGAATGTGATGATTATGTGACACTCATCACCATTCTCACTTTTGAATGCGTGCCTGACAAACACTTCCGTTCTACATGAAAACAAGCTTGAATGCATATCTCTTAGCCTCCTGGTTCACGATCAGAGTCTTCGTGGTATAGGCTAGAATTATTGGTGGCCATTCCTGAGATCCGAAAAGTCTAAACCTTGTCTGTGGTATTCCGAGTAGGATCTGGGAGGGGATGACTGTGACGAGCTTCAAACTCGCGAGTGTTGGGTGTAGTGACAAACGCAAAAGGATCAATGGATCCTATTCCAACATGAGTGAGAACCGACAGATGATTAGCCGTGCGGTGACAGCGCACTTAGACCATTTTCACTGAGAGGACGGACGGTAGCCATTGACAACGGTGATCCCCCAACATACAGCTTGCCATAGAAAGGAGTATGAATGATTGAATGAAGGCAGTAGGAAAGCAGAGATTCAGAAGGAGCAAAGCATCTCCATACGCTTATATAAAATTCTCACCAATGAATTACATAAGTATTTCTATCTTATTTTATATTTTATTTATCTTTTAATTATCAAAATCCCATAACCATTTGAATCCGCCTGACTGAGATTTACAAGGATGACCATAGCTTGCTTCAAGCCGACAATCTCTGTGGGATCGACCCTTACTCACGTAAGGTTTATTACTTGGACGACCCAGTGCACTTGCTGGTTAGTTGTGCGGAGTTGTGAAAAAGAGTTGAGATTACATTCGTGGGTACCAAGTTTTTGGCGCCGTTTTAGAGATCACAATTTTGTGCACCAAGTTTTTGGCGCCGTTGCCGGGGATTGTTCGAGTTTGGACAACTGACGGTTCATCTTGTTTCTCAGATTAGGTAATTTTATTTTAATTTTAAGCTTTTTGTTTTTATTATTTTTATTTTTGAAAAAAAATTTCAAAAAAATAAATTATTCTATGACTTCAGAATTTTTAAGAATGAATTCTAGAGTTTCATGATGATCTGTTAAAGTCTGATTGGCTGTGAAACCATGTCTAATCTTTTGGACCGAGATTTCAACTTATCATCACAAGAGCTTGTTGATTTCTATCAATCTTGCTGTTGAATGTAATGATCTGCTAAAGCTTGGCTGGCCATTGGCCATGTCTAGTGTTTTGGACCGAAGCTTTCATTGAAAGTTTGGCTGGCTAGTAAGCCATGTCTAATTCCTGGACCGGAGTTTTAGATTAGCATTGCATGATTCTTGGAATTCTCATTAAGAATTTTGAATTCCTTATTTTCTTTTTCCAAATAATTTTTGAAAAATCCAAAAAAATTAATAAAATCATAAAACCAAAAGAATTTTGTGTTTCTTGTTTGATTCTAGTGTCAAATTGTAAGTTTGGTGTCAATTGCATCTTTTTAACTTTTCTTAAAAATTTTCGAAAATTCATACATGTGTTCCTCATGATCTTCAAGTTGTTCTTGATGATCTTCTTTGTTTGATCTTTGCATTTTTATGTTTTGTGTCTTTTCTTGTTTTTCATATGCATTTTTGAATTATTAGTGTCTAAAGTTTAAAAATTTTTAAGTTTGGTGTCTTGCATGTTTTTCTTTGCTTAAAAATTTTCAAAAATAAGTCTTGATGTTCATCTTAATCTTAAAAGTTTTCTTGGTGTTCATCTTGACATTCAAAGTGTTCTTGCATGCATTAGTTTTTTTTTATTCATAATTTCTTGTGTTTTGCATCAATTTTATGTTTTTCTCTCTCTTTACTAAAAATCCAAAAATAAAAAATATATCTTTCCTTGTTTTACTCATCAATTTCAATTTCAAAATTCTATCTTTTCAAATCTTTTTCAAAAATAAAATCTTTTTCATTTATTTTTACATATTTTCAAAATTTTTTTTAATTGATTTTCAAAATCTTTTTCTTATTCTTACTTCATATTTTCGAAATCTCACTAACATTTAATGTTTTAATTCAAAAATTTTTCAAGTTGTTACTTGCCTATTAAGAAAGGTTTAATTTTTGAATTTTAAAATCATATCTTTTAGTTTCTTGTTAGTCAAGTAATCAACTTTAATTTCAAAAATTAAATCTTTTTAATTTCCTTTTCAAATTAAATTTCAATCATTTCAATCATATCTTTTTTTTTTTCAAAATCAATTTCAAATTCTTTTCTAACCTCTTATCTTTTCAAAATTGATTTTCAAATCTTTCTCAATTAACTACTTAACTTGTTGTTTGATTTTAAAAGTTTTCTATTTCAATCATATCTTTTTCAAAATCACCTAACTAATTTTCTCTCTCCAATTTTCGAAAACTATTAACCCCTTTTTCAAAATTTCTTTTAATTAACTAATTATTTTAAATTTTAATTTAATTTATTTCTCTTTTTAATTTTCAAATTCTAATTAATAATTAAAATAAAAACAAAAATATTTTTTCTTTTATTTTAATTTAAATTCAAATTCTTCCCTCTCTCATCTCCTTCTATTTATTTATTTATTTACTACCACCTCTCTTCTTCTTAAAAAATTCGAACCCTCTCCCCCACTCTGTGTTCGAATTATTCTCTCCTCTTTTCTTCTACTCACATAAAGGAATCTCTATACTGTGACATAGAGGATTTCATACTTTCTTGCTCTCTTCTCTTTCATATGAGCAGAAACAAGGACAAAGGAATTCTTGTTGAAGCTGATCCTGAACCTGAAAAGACCTTGAAGAGGAAGCTAAGAGAAGCTAAAGCACAACTCCCTGGAGAGGACCTAACATAAATTTTCGAAAAAGAAGGAGACATGGCCGAACCCAATAACAACAATAATGCAAGGAAGGTGCTTGGTGATTTCACTACACCAACTTCCAATTTCTATGGAAGAAGCATCTCAATTCCTGCCATTGGAGCAAACAACTTTGAGCTTAAGCCTCAATTAGTTTCTCTAATACAACAGAATTGCAAGTTTCATGGACTTCCATTGGAAGATCCTCATCAGTTCTTAGCTAAATTCTTGCAAATCTGTGACACTGTCAAGACCAATGGAGTTGATCCCGAGGTCTACAGGCTTATGTTTTTCCCTTTTGTTGTAAGAGACAGAGCTAGAACATGGTTGGATTCACAACATAAGGAAAGCCTGAACTCTTGGGAAAAGATGGTCAGTGCTTTCCTGGACAAATTCTTTCCACCTCAAAAGATGAGCAAGCTTAGAGTGGAAATCCAAACCTTCAGACAGCAGGAAGGTAAGTCCCTCTATGAAGCTTGGGAAAGATATAAGCAATTGATCAAAAGGTGTCCTACTGACATGCTTCCAGAATAGAGCATCATATCTATATTCTATGATGGTCTGTCTAAGTTGTCAAAAATGTCATTGGACCATTCTACAGGAGGATCTTTCTATCTGAAAACCCCTGCAGAAGCTCAGGAACTCATTGAAATGGTTGAAAATAACCAGTTCTTGTACACCTCTGAGAGGAATCTTGTGAACAATGGGACGCCTCAGAAGAAGGGAGTTCTTGAAATTGATACTCTAAATGCCATATTGGCTCAGAACAAAATATTAACTCAGCAAGTCAATATGATTTCTCAGAGTCTGAATGGATTGCAAGCTGCATCCAACAGTACTAAAGAAGCATCTTCTGAAGAAGAAGCTTATGATCCTGAGAACCCTGCAATGGCAGAGGTGAATTACATGGGAGAACCCTATGGAAACACCTATAATCCTTCAAGGAAAAATCATCCTAATCTCTCATGAAGGACCAACAGAAGCCTCAACAAGGCTTCAATAATAATGGTGGAAGAAATAAGTTTAGCAATAGCAAGCCTTTTCCATCATCTTCTTAGCAACAGACAGAGGATTCTGAATAGAGCCATTCTGGCCTGGCAACCATAGTCTCTGATCTATCCAAGACCACACTAAGTTTCATGAATGAAACAAGGTCCTCCATTAGAAATTTGGAGGCACAGGTGGGTCAGCTGAGTGAGAAGATTACTGAAACTCCTCCCAGTACTCTCCCAAGCAACACAGAAGAAAATCCCGAGAGAGTGCAAGGCCATAACCATGGCTAACATGGCCGAACCTGGAGAGAGTGAGAAGGACGTGAGTCCCAGTGAGAAAAGCCTCATGGGACGTCCTCTGGACAGAAAGGAGTTTCCCTTTGAGGAACCAAAGGAATCTGAGGCTCATACAGAGACCATAGAGATTCCATTGAACTTTCTTCTGCCATTCATGAGCTCTGATGAATATTCTTCCTCTGAAGAGGATGAAGACATCACTGAGGAGAAAGTTGCTAAATATCTAGGAGCAATCATAAAGCTGAATGCCAAGTTATTTGGTACTAAGACTTGGGAGGATGAACCCCCCTTGTTCACCAATGAACTGAATGCATTAATGAGGCAGACATTACCTCAGAAGAAACCGGATCCTGAAAAATTCTTCATACCTTGTACCATAGGCACCATGACCTTTGAGAAGGCTCTGTGTGACCTGGGGTCAGGGATAAATCTCATGCCACTTTCTGTAATGGAGAAATTGGAAATCTTTGAGGTACAAACTGCAAGAATCTCACTAGAGATGGCAGACAAATCAATGAAACAGGCTTATGGACTAGTAGAGGACGTGCTAGTAAAGGTTGAAGGCCTTTACATCCCTGCTGATTTCATAATCCTAGACACTGGGAAGGATGAGGATGAATCCATCATCCTTGGCAGACCCTTCCTAGCCACAGCAAAAGCTGTGATTGATGTTGACAGAGGAGAGTTGGTCCTTTAGTTGAATGAGGACTACCTTGTATTCAAGACTCAAGGTTCTCCTTCTATAACCATGGAGAGGAAGCATGAAAAGCTTCTCTCAATACAGAGTCAAACAAAACCCCCACATTCAAACTCTAAGTTTGGTGTTGGGAGGCCACAACCAAACTCTAAGTTTGGTGTTGAGAGGCCACAACCAAACTCTAAGTTTGGTGTTGAGAGGCCCCAACCCTACTCTGATTATCTGTGAGGCTCCATGAGAGCTCACTGTCAAGCTATTGACATTAAAGAAGCACTTATTGGGAGGCAACCCAATGTTATTTAATTATATTTATTTATTTTCCATTGTTATTTTATATTTTCTGTAGGTTGATGATCATGTGAAGTCACAAAAACAACTGAACATCAAAAACAGAATGAAAAATAGCATTAAAAACAGCACACTCCGGAGGATAAGCTTACTGGCGTTTAAACGCCATAAGAAGCATCAGACTGGGGTTTAACACCAGAAAGAAGCGTCAAGCTGGCGTTAAACGCCAGAAACAGGCTACAGCTTGGCGTTTAATGCCAGAAACAAGCAGCAGCTGGCGTTAAACGCCAGGATTGCACTCTAAGGGCGTTTACACACCTAAATAGAGCAGGGATGATAAGTCCTTGGCCCCTCAGGATCTGTGGACTCAAATGGAGCAGGGATGCTAAGTCCTTGACCCCTCAGGATCTGTGGACCCCACAGGATCTCTACCTACCCCACCCCTTCTTCTCTCCTTTTCACACCCTTTCATAACACTCTTCCCCAAATACTCTTCACCAATCACATCTTTCCCATCTTTCCCAAAAATCCCACCTACCTCCAAATTCAAAATCCTTTCCCTCCCAAACCCAACCCTAATACACGAAACCTAACCCTGCCCCCACCCCTATATAAACCCCTCACCACTCCTTCATTTTCACACATTACAACCACTACTTCTACCCCTTGGCCGAACCACATATCTCCCTCCATCTCCTCTATTTTCTTATTCTTCTACTACTTTCTTTCTTCTTTTGCTCGAGGACGAGCAAACCTTTTAAGTTTGGTGTGGTAAAAGCATTACTTTTTGTTTTTCCATAACCATTAGTGGCACTTAAGGCCAGAGAAACCTCAAGAAAGAGGAAAGGGAAGGCAATTGCTTCCACCTCTAAGTCATGAGAGATGGAAAGATTCATATCAAAGGTCCATCAAGACCACTTCTATAAATTTGTGGCCAAGAAGAAGGTGATCCTTGAGGTCTTTTTAAGCTCAAAAGGAGTGAGTATCCGGAGATCTAATATGAGATTAGAAGAAGAGGATGGGAAGTTCTCTCCAATCCTATTCAACAAGTCAGAATCTTAATAGTTCAAGAGTTCTATGCAAATGCATGGATCACTAAGAACCATGATCAAAGTATGAACCTGAATCCAAAGAATTGGCTTACAATGGTTCAGGGGAAATACTTAGATTTCAGTCTGGAAAATGTAAGGTTGGCGTTCAACTTGCCAATGATGCGAGAAAACGCACGCCCCTACACTAGAAGGGTCAACTTTGATCAAAGGTTGGACCAAGTCCTCATGGACATATATGTGGAAGGAGCTCAATGGAAAATTGACTCAAGGGGCAAGCTAGTTCAACTAAGAAGGCTTGACCTCAAGCCAGTGGCTAGGGGATGGTTGGAGTTCATCCAACGCTCAATTATTTCCACTAGCAACCGGTCCGAAGTAACTATGGATCAGGCCATCATGATCTATAGTATCATGATTGGGGAGGAAGTGGGAGTTCATGAGATTATATCTCAAGAACTCTACAAGGTGGCTGACAAGTCCTCCACTTTGGCAAGGTTAGTCTTTCCTCACCTCATTTGTCATCTCTGTAATTCGGCTGGGATTGTCATAGAGGGAGACATCAACATTGAAGAGGACAAGCCCATCACTAAAAAGAGGATGGAACAAACAAGGGAGCCCACTCATAGACCTCAACAAGAGCATGAGGAAGTTCCTCATCATGAAATCCCTAAGATGCCTCAAGGGATGTACTTTCCTCCACAAAACTATTGGGAGCAAATTAACACCTCCGTAGGAGAATTAAGTTCCAACATGGGACAACTAAGGGTGGAGCACCAAGAGCATTCCATCCTCCTCCATGAAATTAGAAAAGATCAAAGAGTCATGAGGGAGGAGCAACAAAGGCAAGGAAGAGACATAGAAGAGCTCAAGCACACCGTTGGTTCTTCAAGAGGAAGAAGACGTCACCCTCACTAAGGTGGACCCGTTCCTTAATCTCCTTGTCTATTTATTTTTTTCTGTTTTTGTTCTCTATGCTCTATGTTTATTTATGTTTGTGTCTTTATTACATGATCATTAGTGTTTAAGTGTCTATGCCTTAAAGCTATGAATGTCCTTTGAATCCATCACCTTTCTTAAATGAAAAATGTTTTAAACACAAAAGAACAAGAAGTACATGATTTCGAATTCATCCTTGAAATTAGTTTAATTATTTTGATGTGGTAACAATACTTTTTGTTTTCTGAATGAATGCTTGAACAGTGCATATTTTTGAATTTGTTGTTTATGAATGTTAAAATTGTTGGCTCTTGAAAGAATGATGAAAAAGGAGAAATGTTATTTGATAATTTGAAAAATCATAAAAATGATTCTTGAAGCAAGAAAAAGCAGTGAAAAACAAGGCTTGCGAAAAAAAATGGCGAAAATAAAAGAAAAAGAAAAAGCAAGCAGAAAAAGCCAATAGCTCTTTAAACCAAAAGGCAAGAGCAAAAAGCCAATAGCCCTTAAAACCAAAAGGCAAGGGTAATAAAAAGGATCCAAGGCTTTGAGCATTAATGGATAGGAGGGTCCAAAGGAATAAAATCCTGGCCTAAGCGGCTAAACCAAGCTGTCCCTAACCATGTGCTTGTGGCGTGAAGGTGTCAAGTGAAAAGCTTGAGACTGAGCGGTTAAAGTCGTGATCCAAAGCAAAAAGAGTGTGCTTAAGAAACCTGGACACCTCTAATTGGAGACTCTAGCAAAGCTGAGTCACAATCTGAAAAGGTTCACCCAGTTATGTGTCTTTGGCATTTATGTATCCGGTGGTAATACTGGAAAATAAAGTGCTTAGGGCCACGACCAAGACTCATAAAGTAGCTGTGTTCAAGAATCAACATACTGAACTAGGAGAATCAATAACACTATCTAAATTTTGAGTTCCTATAGATGCCAATCATTCTGAACTTCAAAGGATAAAGTGAGATGCCAAAACTATTCAGAGGCAAAAAGCTACTAGTCCCGCTCATCTAATTGGAGCTAAGTTTCATTGATATCTTGGAATTTATAGTATATTCTCTTCTTTTTATCCTATTTAATTTTCAGTTGCTTGGGGACAAGCAACAATTTAAGTTTGGTGTTGTGATGAGCGGATAATTTATACGCTTTTTGGCATTGTTTTTAGGTAGTTTTTAGTAGGATCTAGCTACTTTTTAGTATATTTTTATTAGTTTTCAAGAAAAATTCACATTTCTGGACTTTACTATGAGTTTGTGTGTTTTTCTGTGATTTCAGGTATTTTCTGGCCGAAATTGAGGGACCTGAGCAAAAATCTGATTCAGAGGCTGAAAAAGGACTACAGATGCTGTTGGATTCTGACCTTCCTGCACTCAAAATGGATTTTCTGGAGCTACAAAATCCCAATTGGTGCGCTCTTAATTGCGTTGGAAAGTAGACATCCAGGGCTTTCCAGAAATATATAATAGTCCATACTTTGCCCGAGTTTTGATGACGCAAACTGGCATTCAAACTCTAACTTCCTGCTCTATTCTGAAGTTAAACGCCAGAAACAAGTTACAAACCAGAGTTAAACGCCACAAACAGGCTGCAACCTAGCGTTTAACTCCAAGAAGAGTCTCTACACATAAAATCTTCAATGCTCAGTCCAAGCACACGCCAAGTGGGCCCCGAAAGTGGATTTCTGCACTATCTGCACTTAGTTACTTATTTTCTGTAACCCTAGCTACTAGTTTAGTATAAAAAAATACTTTTAGTGATTTATTTTATATCTCTGGAACACATTATGTAACTTTTATGTTCTGAGACCTCCATGAGAGGCTGGTCACTCGGCCATGTCTACCCTATTTTCACTTATGTATTTTCAACGGTGGAGTTTCTACACCCCATAGATTAAGGTATGGAGCTCTACTATTCCTCATGAATTAATGCAAAGTACTATTGTTTTTCTATTCAAATTAAGCTTATTCTTCTTCTAAGATATTCATTCGCACATAAGAACATGATAAATGTGATGATTATGTGACACTCATCACCATTCTCACTTATGAACGCGTGCTTGACAAACACTTCCGTTCTACATGAAAATAAGCTTTAATGCATATCTCTTAGCCTCCTGGTTCACGATCAGAGTCTTTGTGGTATAGGCTAGAATTATTGGCGGCCATCCCTGAGATCCGGAAAGTCTAAACCTTGTCTGTGGTATTCCGAGTAGGATCTGGGAGGGGATGACTGTGACGAGCTTCAAAATCGCGAGTGTTGGGCATAGTGACAGACGCAAAAGGATCAATGGATCCTATTCCAACATGAGTGAGAACCGATATATGATTAGCCGTTGAGAATCGATAGATGATTAGCCGTGCGGTGACAGCGCACTTGGACTATTTTCACTGAGAGGACGGACGGTAGCCATTGACAACGGTGATCTCCCAACATACAGCTTGCCATAGAAAGGAGTATGAATGATTGAATGAAGGCAGTAGAAAAGCAGAGATTCAGAAGGAGCAAAGCATCTCCATACGCTTATCTGAAATTCTCACCAATGAATTACATAAGTATTTCTATCTTATTTTATATTTTATTTATCTTTTAATTATCAAAATCCCATAACCATTTGAATTTGCCTGACTGAGATTTACAAGGATGACCTTAGCTTGCTTCAAGCCGACAATCTCCGTGGGATCGACCCTTACTCACGTAAGGTTTATTACTTGGACGACCCAGTGCACTTGCTGGTTAGTTGTGCGGAGTTGTGAAAAAGAGTTGAGATTACATTCGTGCGTACCAAGTTTTTGGCGCCGTTTTAGAGATCACAATTTCGTGTACTAGGAGCCCTTAGCTTGTGTGGAACTCCATCAAAGCTTGGAGCTATTGATTTTGAAGAATGGAGATTTTTAGAAGTTCAAACATTGGTGGATGTTCAAGGATGGATGCAAGCACAAGCCACCTTGATGAGGAGCTCCCCATAAGTCCAACTTATGGACAATAAATAAAAGTGCTTGGTGGGAGACACCCCACCATGGTAACATCTTTCTTTTCATTTTTCTCTTTTGTAAATATTGGTAGAATTAGTTTAATTTCATGTTTTGATTGGTTTGTTGAGTTTGGTTGGTAGTTTAGCATGTTAAATAAGGTTTTATGGTGTTTTGGTAGTTGTTTGGAGGTGGGGAATGCTTGGTTTGGTGCAAGAACTTGGAAAAATTTTGAAAAATAGAGCACCAACCCTCGCGTACGCGTGACCCCAAGTTTTCCCCCAATCCACGCGCACGCGTCACCCACGCATACGCGTGGATCCAAAATTTTCACCTCCCATACAAATTCCAGAGAGTTGTGTGAGTTTTGGGATGGAGTTGTCCGTTTCGCACAAGCCCACCCACGTGCACACGTCACCTCACGCGTACGCGTGGCCCCTTTGAATAACACATCATGCTTACGCGTGACCCACGCGTATGTATTGCTCCCATTTCACCACCCCACGCTTACGTGTCACCCAACGCGTACACGTGGATTACCCTATTTCACCACTCTTCTTTTCTCATCTTCTTTCCATTTCCTTCCTTCTTCTCTCCTCCTCTCTTCTTCCCTTCTCTTACTCATCATCCAACACTACCATACACCATCAACCATTAGTTAGTTTAGTTAGTTAGGAATTTAGCTAGTTTCTTTATTGTTTAATTTTCTATTTTTCATGATAAGTGTTGGATTACTAATTTTGTTTGCTGTTTGTTGCTGCTTATTATTAACTGAATGCTATCCTAGCATAATTGTTTTTTTTTTGTTATTCATTGTTGGATTCTTTATTGAGGTTACAATTTGCTACTTGACTTTGAGTTCTTCATACTTAATTTTATGCATACCAAGTACATGAGAATTGCCTTTCTAGCATTTTAATTTTTTTTTGAATTGCATGTTGTAGCTAGCCAACATGTGATTAGAATCCTTTTCTTTGATTAGGCAATTTCTTGATGGATGTTGTGCATTTATCTTAATGCGTTGTATTTCTTGATCATATTCATCAATATGTTTCTTGGCTTGAATGCTTTCAGGCTTCTTTATGACTTGTTTGTTGGTCTTAACTCACAAGTTTCCCTTGAAGCATCTCAAGCACATTAGGATGAGCGGAGTGCATAATTCTTTTGTGTAATTGTGAATAGCTTTTTATGCTAGTGTGTTCTAAACTGCGCGCAACTTAGAATGCACACTTACTTTTGTCCATGTCACACATTGGGTCACTCACTTCATTCTAGTGATCATTACCTCATTCCAATAATATATGCTTCCTTGCTTTTGCATCTACTTTTCTTACTATCCTGTCTTCTATTTTCAGGATGAGTCACCATAAGCAAAAATGGAAGTGGGAGAAAGAACATGCAGTATCCGGTTGATCCGCCAGCTGAAGGTGGCAATTTGGAGCCTCGCCGTACCCCCTTGCTCATCTTTGAATGCACCGAGGATGGTGCAAACTTTTAAGTGTTGGGAGGTCGTCCGACCAATCGGCATTTTTTGGGTGACAAATTTCTAATCCAACACTTTTGCATTTCAATCTTAGGTCTTTTATGATTCTTAGTTGTATTTTCTTATTTTTGCATATATACATAATAAGCTTAGTCAAAATAATAAAATTTTTCCAAGGAATTTATTTATAGGGCACCCCAATTGATTTGAGTAAAAAAATTTTTCATTGAAATTGCTTGAATTATACATTGTGGATCATGTTTTGAGCTAAGAACACAAGCATGTGAGATTTGAGCCTAATTGTGTGGTTACATCATATAACCACTTATTTTCATTCTTGTGTGTATTATTCTCTTTCTATGATTGTAATCTCTGATTTGTTTGATTCTATATGTCCATTATTTTGTGTATACATACACTTATATGATTGAGGTCATTGTTTCAATTAGCTAACTTACCCAAATAGCCTTACCTTTTATCTTCCATTGTTAGCCAACTTTGAGCCTATGATAAACCCACTTGTTCTTAATTTTAGCACATTACAAGCCTTAAAGCGAAAAACAACAAATGTCCTCAATTTGGATCTTTGATTAGCTTAGGCTAGTGAGTGTGTGTATCATTCAAGTGTGAAAAACTTGGGACATTGGTTGAGGTAAAAGTGTATTTTGTAATTTTATTGAAAATCATGGGAATTGGGTACATACTCATGTGTTAATTAAATGTAAAACCATATGCATTGATGCTCTTATATATATATATATATATATATATTAGTTTAAAAAAGAAAAAAAATGAGAAAAACAAAAAGGAAAAAATAAAAAGAAAAAAATGGAAAAAGAAAAAAGAAAAGCAATAAAAAGGTGACAAAATGCCCCAAAGTGAAGTCCAATAATACTCAATGCATATGAGTTGTGATCAAAAAGAGAATGCATGAGTGTGTGAATAAGTGAACAATGGGTAGTTAGGTTTGTTTAGAATTGTATATGTTGCTATATAGGTTAGGTGGGAAGTTTAGGTTAATCAAAGATTCAAATTCTAGTCCACTTACCCATATGCATCCTACCTTGACCCTAGCCCCATTACAACCTATGGGAAGTCCTCATGATATTTGTATGCATGCATGAAATAATTGTTGATTGTTAGATGAAAAACAAATCTTGGAAAGCATGATTAGGGGAGAATTGAGTGAATCAACCCTATACACTTGAATGACTAGAGCGGATACACATTCGGTGAGGGTTCGATTGCTCAATTACATGTTTTCACCCATGATCATCTCTTCTTGCAAGTTTGTAAAATCTTTTCAATAACTCAATTCAATTGTGGGTTGGCTTCATTGCTATTGCTTTAGCCGTTGTACTTGCATATGTATTTTTGGAAATTGATTTATTTTGACCAAGTAACTGCATTCATTTAGATAGATTGCATTAGGTAGTTGCATCTAGGTAGTTTGCATTAAATAAATGTTGATATCCTTTGTCTCTTTCTTGGTTTAGTATGAGGACATGCTTGGTTTAAGTGGGGGGAGATTTGATAAACCCCAATTTGGTGGTTTATCTTGTGCTTAATTTAGGGAATTTTATCAACTTTTCTCACATTTATTCAATGAAATAGCATGGTTTTGTAATTCTCACTTAATTTGTGCTTAAGTGTGAAAACATGCTTTTTAGGCCTTAAAATAGCTAATTTTAATTCACCTTTGAGTCCACTAGATGTCTTGATGTGTTTGTTAGTGAATTCAGATTGAAAAGGCTAAGAATGGATCAAAGGAGTGAAGAGAAAAGCATGCAAAGTGGAGAATTCATGGAAAATCAAGGATTTGGAGTGCATACATCGACGCGCACTCGTGGATATGAAGTCGCATGGTGACACGTACGCGTGACATGACGCGTACGCGCGTGAAGTAAATATTCCAAGCGACGGGTACGCGTGACCCATGTGTACGCGTCGCAGCTCGCACGTGACCTCATTAAAGTGAAAACGCTGGGGACGATTTATGAGCTTTCCAGGCCCAAATCCAACTGATTCCAGAGACTATTTCATGAATAAATCAAGAGGGGTCAAGGGGGGAGCATATAGTAGAGTTGTATCATGCTTTAGGATAGTTTCTAGAGAGAGAATCTCTTTCTTCTCTCTAGAATTAGGTTAGATGTAGATTATGATTTCTTTAGATCTAGGTTTAATTCATGCTTTGATTTACTTTTTGTTTCTAATTTCTTGTTTCTTTACCTTTGCTTTCCTAGTTTAGTATTTTACTCTTTGTATTTTTTTACTTTGTTGTTGATGCACTCTTGTTTCTTTTATTTTCCTTTAATGTAATTTATGTTTGATTACTTTCATTGTTGACTTGAGCTGTTGTTGTTAATTTTCTTGCAATTGGTAGTTGTAGATCCATATTTCTTGCAATCTTATTTTACTTTCCTTTTTTGCCATCCAAGTGTTTGATGAAATGTTTGAAAGGATGTTAGAGTAGATTTTTGTGTTCTTGGCTTGGGATGGTAACTTAGGTGAACTTGAGTTGCTAATGTCCAAGTGATTGATAATTGGTGTCCATTGACTCTAGCTTTCACTAAATTAATTAGTGAGGTGGCTAGGACTTATGGATTAGGATTGATATAGCTCATGTGACTTTCCTTTACTTGTTAAAGGATGACTTAATGATATTAATCCTTGCAATTATCATGTTGTGATTAGTAACAAGGATAAAGATCCTTAACCATCAATCCTTGCCAAGACCTTTTTACCATGTGGGTTCCTTTACTTTCTTGTCATTTATTTTTCTTGTCCTTTATTCAAAACCCCAAAATATAATTTGCCATAACCAATAATTGAGCACACTTCCCTGCAATTCCTTGAGAGACAACCCGAGGTTTGAATACTTCGATTATTTTTATTGGGGTTTGTACTTGTGACAAACATATTTTTGATTGAGGATTATTTGTTGGTTTAGAAACTATACTTGCAACGAGATTTCAATTGAGAATTCTATACCGACAATTTTCCTAACATCAGCTAACAGTGCCCAATAGATAAGATATAAGATTTCGAAAAGCCAAAAGCAATCCCAGAACTTCACATCAATACAAGATATTCAAGCTTACTGAAATATATAAATTAAACCATAAACAAGATAATCTAACTTAAAGTATTTCTAACTAATACTAGTCACTGCTATCCCACAGCCTTTACCAACCTATCCTCCATGCGATCCCCTCGCCACTGCCTACCGAGCCTCCTCAATCCCAGCAGAAAGCAAAATTAATACAAACCAGTAAAGCACAAGTAATATACATATACAATAAGTAAAATAGCAAGTAGGCATGTGATTCATTTTGGCATAACAGAAGTTAAGCAAAGCAAACAAACATATAGAAGATGCATATGATGAATGCCTATCCTATTGGCTGTGATATCATATTGTCAGTTCAAAGTTGCCAACCTGACACATTCTTTCGGATGTAGCCTTTCTGGCACGCCTAGGGATATAGTGTAATGCTCACTCTTGTGCACCTAGGGATATAGTGTTGATAAATCCATATTTCATGAGTTCTTTTGTGCTTAATTAGAGTGATTTATTCAACTCTTCACCTACTTATTCACATTAATTGCATGGTTTTACTTTTCCTTCCTTATTATCTCATGTTGTGAAAAACATGTTTCCTAAGCTTTAAAATTAATTATTACCTTTATTTCTATTCGATGCCGTGATTAGTGTGTTGAGTAGTTTCAGATTTTCTAAGGCAGAATGACTTAAAGGATGAAAAAGGAAACATACTAAAATGGAAGGAGAAAGCAAAACGGAGCTTTAAGGAAACTGGTATCCACGCGATCGCATGGATGACGCAATCGCGTGCCAAGCACGAATCAGCAGCGACGCGGCCGCATGACTGACGCGACCGCGCGCCTTAAGCAGAACGCACATGACGTGGTCGCATGACTGACGCGACCGCGTGGCAAGGAAAAGCTCCAGATGACGCGACCGCGTGACCCACGCGGATGCGTGACAGAGGCCACGCACCAGAAATTACAGAATACGCCCCCAGCGAATTCTGAAGCCCTTTTTGGCCCAGATCCAAGTACAGACAGCAGAGACCAGAGGTTATAAAGTGTGGAAATGCTTCCATTCGAGGAGAGCTCACCAATTTCTAGTTTTCATGATTTAGATTTAGTTTAGAGAGAGATTCTCTCTCTCTCTTGGGATTTAGGACTTCTTGTTTTGGGAGTAACTCTGGATCCAGGTTTTAATGTTCTTTTATTTTAGTTTTACTTTTATTTATTTATCCCAACATTTGAATTGATTATTATAATTTGATTTATGAATTATTCCATGTTACAGATCTCTATTTGAATTAATGATATTTGAGGTATTTTCAATTTATGATTGTTCTCTTTGAATTAAGTTGCCATTGCTTCCCATCTAAGGACACTTTTATTATTCCAGCAATTTACTTTTTCCCCTTTTGGTCTTGGTTAAGAATTCAGTAACTTAACAGTTATTAAACTCAACGTAATTGATAATCGTTATTTTGCTAATTGAGCTGAACCCAAGTAATTCCAACCTTTTCTTAGGAAATAAATAGGATTCAAAGGTCAATTCAATTAGTCCCTTGACTTTCCTTGCCCTGGTACAGGTTGACCAAGTGGAATTAAAATACAACTTTCATTATTGTTGAGAGGGATAACTAAGTTGGACTTCTAATTTCCCCTATCTTGCCAAAAGTTGTTTTACAGTTATTATTTATTTTTAATTGCCATTTAATTCACTCGTCATTTAAATTACTTGCTTCTCACCTTCTAAACCCCGATTACAACCTTTATAACCAATAATAAGAACATACTTCCTTGCAGTTTCTTGAGAAGACGACCCGAGGTTTGAATACTCGGTTAACAATTTTTAAGGGATTTGTTACTTGTGACAACCAAAATGTTTGTACGAAGGGATTTTTGTCGGTTTAGAGACTATATCTACAACGCGACTGTTTTTATGACATTCTCTACTGGTAGAAAACCTCGACGTCAAGTGCCCAGCTCACTATCATGCGTATTTTAGGGATAGAGTGCCCGACTCACTCTTGTTGTAGAGAAGGTTATGCAAGCGGGATACTACCTTAGCCCTCACATCTAAACGTAGGTGGGAGACTGCCACAGCCCCTATGTGGGCGCCGCTACCTCGACAAGCAGGATTAACCACCGTCCTTTTTGAGGCGCATAGCGACTTTCCAAAATAATATATCATCATATTTATCCCAGGGATATAGTGTCCTGCTCACTATTAACCCAGGGATATAGTGCCTGGCTCACATTCAATATCCAACAAGTTAATCATTCCTTTCCAAGTTCCAAACTCATCATAACCATCATCAATTCTCAATTTCTCAACTTCATCATAATCATTCTCATTTCTCAAAATCTTTCAAGTTCTTACACCATTCAATTAGGATATTGCTTAACCTCACTCATTTATCAACTTCTCCTCAAAAAAAAAAAACTTCACAACTCAACATTCACTAATTTCATCCACAAACCTCCCAAAACCTAAGTCATTGGCTCTAAACTCATAACCAAATAACCTTTTTAATTCACCTAAAGTCCTCTCACTCGTCCCAAAGCCTAACCATTAGCTAGGGGGACTTAAACAATGATAAAAGAGGTTTTGAAGGTTAGAGGAGTGCTTAAAAACACAATTATAACTTTCAGCAAAACAGGGTCATGCATATGTATGCACTGTCTCGTATACGAATGGGTGTCATTTTGACAAAGTCGCATACGCGTGCATCGTCTGTGTACGCGAGAGTTAGAAACATAAAGGATTGCCACATACGCATGCCAATTGCCGTGTATGCAGGAGTGTAAAAATGGCAAATCTCGTGTACGCATGCTTTATTCCACATACGCATACCACCCAATTTTCAGAAAAAGCTGTTTTGCTACAGAATTCTATTTTTAACACCAAACTTCAAATGCACATAACTTTTTTTAATCATTTTTTATCCATTCTTCAAACGGCACAAACTTCACAGAACCAACTTTAATTTAAATCAAGTTTCATCAAAATTGGGGGTCTGGAAGCCAAGTTATGGCTCGTTAAAGTTCGTCATATCACAAGGTTTTTACCAAAGTTATCAAAGCCTCTAGTTTTCAAAATCCTCAAACCAAAACTAAACTAACCATACCCAAACACAATATAAAAATAGTCTTCAATCCTTTTCCAATCATTCCAATGCCTAATTTTTTCGAATTGTCACTCTCTCCACTTATTCAACAAAATCCTAACATCCACAACTTCCATTAATCCTCATCAATACCAATATCAACAAAATCATCAACAACACCATCAACCATTAACCATATTCATCACAATCATTATTCATCTATTCATCATCATCAAAACTTATAATCTTCCTCAATTGTCATTAATCATCAATAATCACCTTAACTCTACATCAACATTAACAATTAATTTCAATCTCAAACATCATCATTATACACCACATTTTATTTATATACCATATCAAATCTTCCTTCAATTAATCACACATATCCAAGACTTAATATCATCATCAAATATAATAATTTGCATATAATTAATCATACACCCAATCATTCAATCCTATCTTAAGACTGCTAGCCTAAGTTGCCCACAACATTACATATTAGCTAAAGAAAATCGAAACTATACCTTAGCCGATTCTCACACAATCTAAAACACCAAAACGATCTCTTTCATAAGTTCACCAAGCCTCCAAATTAGCAAGCACTCCACACAACACCAAATTTACTCTAGTATACATAACATACCCAAAAATTAATACAAGGGTTTACAATATCAACTAAACACAAGGGATTAGTAAAATCTTACCTTGTTCACAGTAGATTGGGACAAAACCCAACAATAATCATATGTTATATCACACCTAAACAAAGAAAATCACAAAACCCACTCAAAAACTAAACCCAAAACGCAAAAATGTATAGGGCAGAGAACTGGAGCATGGATTTCGAGAATCTTACTACTTTGTTTAGCTAGAAATGACGGGCTCGGGAGAGCTATGTGTGGTCAGAAAAGATACGTAAATCGTAGCTTCGTAGCTCAAAATATGAGCCAAGGAAAAGGATGGTGAATAGTAAACTCAAACCCTCTTCTCCTCTCTTCTCACCAACATACCTCACTCTCTTCAGCAAAGAAAATGAGCTGAATTTCTCATTAAAGTGGTATTTATATGTTAGACTTGGGTCCGATTTGGATCCGGTCTAACCGTTTAGTGTTTTAGGTTCGTTTGGCCCAACTTTGGACCAAAACCTTTAACATTAGCATCTGGTTTCTAATTCCAAATTACTTTTACCTTTCCAAATTAAAAAAAATTCAATTTTCTAAATTATTCACTCATAATTAAACTTGTTTTTCTCACTCACGATACCAACCCAATTAGAGCCGGTACGCGTTTTTATGCAATAAATAAGATTTTTACGTTAAATTTTATTTTCTTCATTAAATTTTCTGTTTTAATCTTTCTTATCATTTTTAACCTATTTTG
>NC_029794.2:97997462-98006253 GCF_000816755.2 Arachis ipaensis
TTATTACACAAGACATGGAAATTTTTTGAATTAGTGACATAGAAACTCAAAATCGAATCAAACCAATCTAATTTTAATTAATTTGGTTTAGTTTGGTTGGTCTTAAAAAAACAAATCAAATCAAACCAAATCTATAAACAATAGCATACACGTCCATTCTTCTCCGAGCTGGAGAGCTCCCCACATTTCAGGCCGGCTCCCATCCAAGGTGGAAGCTCTCCTGCGTGGCAACCCCTCTGCAATGTGCACGTGTTCGCTTCTGATTCCGCCGCTCAAGTGTCACTTCTCCGGACTTCTTCCCACATGCGGATGATTCCTAGCGATTTGGTGCCAGAGATGATGATTTCTCCAAACTCTAAACCCTACCGCTGGCCCTTATTTCTCCTAGCATTGTCAGATAATTGGTTGAAGTTAAAGGGAGTGGGTGAGTTACTTGCTGCCCACTCTCTTCCTTTCTCTCTTTTCTTTCCCTCTTACCTTTCAACCCCAAGAGTGTTCTTCTTCATTCCAATTTAGTGTTGGCCAAGCTAGATAGGTATAGAGGATACCGCTACGAAAACAACAACAACGATGATTCTCACTGCCACCGTCACTCTTCGAGGCCACACTCTCACTTCTCCGATTCTCCAATGACGTACCACAACTCTCGTCGGAGCCCCGGACACCTTCACTCTAACGGCCGCGGATTCTATAGCCTGCCATGTCACTTTCCCAATAGGACTATAGGTTTCCACCCAATCGGCCCCGGTGAAGGGTTCGGGCCGATAGATGGTGACGGTTTCAGAGAATACGGATTCAACACTTACCAGGCTCCTCCTCTGTAGCTATTTGGTCACAAGCGAGGGTTTCGAGGAGTTTCGCCAGGTGAGGTGCCATACTTTTCACGGTGATTTGGATCTTGGTTGCCCCTCTCCTATTTTGATTTCCCCCCTTTTTAACATTTTTCGGTTCTTTTGAGCATAAGCGGTGGTGCTGAACATGATGATGGAGAACATTGTGTTGAAGTCATTTCCTGCGAGTCTCGAGCTTATGATTATCATATTTCCTAGTTATTTGAATTTTTCTAGATCTGAGATCTAAAAATTGCAAAGATGACGATTTAATCTGAATTTTAAGTTGTTGGAATTAGTTAATTGGGTGCTATGGACTGAGCTTTACGAGGTAGGATATATTATCTCTTTGGTTTTTGTGTAGATAGGTAACATTTCTTCATTCTCTTCTGCTGTTGGTTTTTCCCATGTTTTTCTTTCTGAGTTTATATATAATCTTTGATGTTTTTATTAGAAGAAAAGGAAAATCTTAGTGATGCTATAGTGTTTGATTCTGTTATTACTTTTCTATTACCTAATTTGTGTTTATTTGACAGTAAGCATACTTATTAGACATTACCAATCAAGCATGTAATCTTTTTGGCCCTTCTGAGGTACGTTTGTAATGATGCTGTGAGTCTATTTTGTGATCTAATGATCTAC
Organism: Arachis ipaensis; assembly: GCF_000816755.2. NCBI lineage: Eukaryota > Viridiplantae > Streptophyta > Magnoliopsida > Fabales > Fabaceae > Arachis > Arachis ipaensis. Next base: position 97,998,935 of record NC_029794.2, read on the forward strand.
TTTTTCTTTAATTGTATGTAAATTAGGATAGATTAGAACTAACGAAAAAAAATCACACAAACAATAATGCACCAAAAGAGAAATCAAAATTGAAGATAATAAAATGACACTTTGATATCTTGATATGGTTTTTCTGCTTTTTTTATCTCGAAATGAAACTGCAGATTCCATAAAGGTGGTTTTTCTATTAAACTGAAGTTTGAATGCCTAAAAAGTTGCTATTGTTGAATGAGCATGAAAAAATTAGCTTATTTTTCCTGTTTCTACAACCACCATGTTAACATGTCGCTGCACCTTTTTCCTTGCTGTTTGGATGCCATGAATTCTTAAAATGCTCATTCTTGTGTAAATAGATTATGTTGCTGGAGTGAACAGATGACTTGGAGGCTTATATTCTTAACGATTATGGTAACTCGCTCAACTATAGAATGGGATTGCCATCACTTGAAGATGTTATGCAGTATATGGAACAAGCTATTCAAGTTGAAGAAGGTACTTTAGATACTGTAATGTTAAGTGTGTATTATATCTTCTTGTGCATGGCATAATCATTAAATGAAACTTTTGAGGCTCTGAGATTTATGTGTGGATTAGTCTCTTTTAGTTAATGATATTTCATCTATTAAAGATTTTTCAAAAATAGCTTTTTATGGTACTAAGGAATTTGAGAAAGGTTAATCAAGTCCTACAAAATTTAAAAACTTTTCGTGCACTAAAAATTCTGCTAGAGTAGCTCAGTCAGAATTTAGAACAATTCTCCTAAATTTTGTACTCAAAATACAAGAATGTGAAAAAATGAAAAGCATTTGATATTCATATTTCATTATTCTATTGGACTTTGTTATTCTATTAATTCTTCATTTAATTAAATTTCCTTTATTTTTGGCATCCTAGCTACCTACTCTTTCTCAAATATATAATATTATAATTCATGTTTCAATCTTGACTTTCAAACTATTAATGATGATGGAGAGTTGAAAAGTGACCAAGACTAATGAGAAATCTGTTTATTATTATATTCCATCTTTGATATGGAGTTTCATTTTTTTTCATAATTGAATCTAATTATTTTTCATTATAAAATTAATAGTTTAACTAAAAGGATTTTACTTTTTCCTTGGGATGAGGCAAAGAAGGTAAGTGACTATAGTATTTGGGTAACAATTCCCCCAAATTATTGCTCTACAATAGGCATCACAAGGACATTACTATCATAATTATGCTAAATTTGAACACTTAATGTTCTGAATTTCACAAGGCTTATGTTTCATTAACAATATAATTTTTAAATGCTGTCTTTTTTCTTGTAGTTACGATAGAAAGATTAGATCACTACAAAAGAGAACTCTGAATTAGAAGAAAGACCATCGTGGTAATGAAAAAATTGGAGGCAACTAAAGTATTGAAAAAAGAAAGAGATAGATCAAAAGTGGAACTATACAGCTAGAATCTAATCTCAAGTCTAAATAGAGGATCTGGTATGTATTTTGTAAGCACTTCTTTATTTGTTTTATTATAAGGTTTAGGCTATTCCTTTTTTTAATTTATATTTTTTTTGTATAGTCAACTGAATTGCACATTTATACTGACATTTATCCATGTTTTGGAGCTAAAATACAGAAGCTAAATTGTAAATTTCAAGGCAACGAAGATTGTTTTCAAGAGTTTATAGTTCTTTTCATCTTTAACAATTTTCAAAATAAATGCTATCTTTTTTTCTTTAGAGTTATGATATCTTTTGGTCTTTACGGTATTGGGGCTTAAATCTACTGTGTTATAATATATAGTCTGAAAATTTTTTTAATTGCTATGACTATATTTTTGTTACTTTTTGTGGGTCTAAAAATTAATTAAATATATTGGATCCTATTAGTATTCACTGATCACTATCAATTACCTACTGCTGTCATTTGTCATTTTCACTGTTCATTGGTCACTCTAAAAAGTCGTATGTATGTTTTATATTGTGTTCATTGATATGTGCGCTGAATGTGCAATTTCAAATTCCCAGAGGTTGCTTCTTTTCTTTTTCCTCCTAAACAAAATAAGCTACTATCTCAAAATTCAAATTTCTCAATTGAGATGTGTTTATAAATTGAAAAAGCACCCATTGGTTGAGTTACAGTCACTCACCTCTTTCTAGCTCTTGTGTTGTTTTCTTATAAAGTATGTTTTAATTAGATTTTAATTTTAATTCTCAAGATAGCCTAAATTCTAGAAATTTTCAAGAACTTGAAGCTTAATTAGTTGAAGAGAATGAGGAGTGTCAAATGTACTACATCTTTTCTACATGTATCTGTTGATTTTTAATTAATAACCCCTTACGTTGATTATTCATTGCCAACAATGTTTCTTTTTATGTTATTTTTCTTTTGTTCAATGTAAAATTTAGAATGAATTCGAAATAAGGAAGTTCATTAGAGTGCACAAAATGAGTTAAATAAACACTATTATGAGAAAATTATCTCTTTTATATAGGGTTAAATTTTTTTAATATCTTGGTGTAATTTCGTTTTTCATAGTAATGTGATATTATGAATTGTTCCTATCAAAAAAAAAAAGATATTGTGAATTATGAGTGTTCTTCTATTGATACTTTAGAATTTTTACATCATATTTTGTCTCACTTTTATTTATTTATTTATTTATTTATTTATTTTTGTTCTTCCCTCCCATTTTCGCATTTCTCTTAAATTTTACTTTTTATTTCTACCAAATTCTCTTTGGTATAAGCTTTTACTACTATTAGGAGCATTTGGATTCTCAAAGTAATTTTTGGTTCACCATGAGTTTTGGAAAGAAGTGAGATGTGGCCATTTTGGGTGCATTTGCTCTGCGAATAGTAAAAAAGGACCTTCAAGGGCCAGGAGGTTACTATCAAAAGCAAAGGTGTCGGTTTTTATTTTTATTTTTTTTATTATTAAAGCATTGGTTTTGCTTGGTTCTTGAGTTTTATGTTTTTAGAGTTTTGGTAAAAGTCTCAGTTTTTATTTACATACAATTTATTTCTTTTTCATAGTGGATCCTCAAAAATTAAGTTGTACTAGAGTTTGTTGTAAATACTCTTCAACTCTAGTTTCACTAATTTCTTTCTCTCATATTAAATTGTTTATTTGATAATTTATTGGATAAATCTTGCTCTCTCATATATAATATTTTTTAATTTGGATTATGGTATCATAAACACTTAAAATCCTATTATGCTGTTATCCATCAGTAATGTGTTCTGTTTCTTCTTTCCAATACTATTGTACACATGGTTGTGATGGTTCTGATTTCTGTTCTACAAGAAAAACACCCATTCAGATACACTTGAAAAGTGTAGTCAAAAGTGAAAAAAAATGATGCCTTAGACTAAGGCTACGCTTTTCGGACTACGGAGACGCTTTAGTGGGGATGCCGATTCGGCCGTTGCCTATTCTCAAAGGCTATGCTTTTGGCATTTGGGAATAGGGTGCGCTTTTCAAGTGATGATGTCCAGGACCAAAGGCTACGCTTTTTAGCTTCCATTTTTACCAAAATAGGCTACGTTTTTCAACGCTACTGCATCACCTGTAAAGCGTAGCCACATTGTATACCATAACTACTCTATATAAGTGTAGCCTTAGGTCCCTCATTATTTTTTTTTAATTTTTTTTTAAATTTTTATTTTCTGTATATATATACATGCTATTTAATAGAACATGATATTTAGTAATATGATTACATGTATAATAATTTTGTATTTTTAATTAAATGAGTTAAATATTATAAAATAAAAATAAATACATAATTATACTAAATAATTTCTTTAAATAATAAAAATTATCTGTAAATAAAATATATTTATAATGATCCAAAAATACTAATATTCATACATCTCACACTAAATTAAGCATAGTCATATTAAAATAAGTATGAGACTACTTAAAATTTACTATTAATACTCTACAAAAAAAACTAAAATATTATATCCTACAACAATTCTGTCTTCACCACCACAACTTCCTTTTATCCATGCCCTGCCAAAAAGGTTTAGACAAAAAAAAATTCACATCAAAATTTTGAAAAATTCCTTTTAAAATGTAACTATTTCCACTTCATGATAGATTCTATTATTAGTATTTAATTTCTTTAATAATTTTCTAAAATAACATACTACCAAAGATAAAGAAGGCACATACATTAGTAGTAAGATTGAGCAGAAGTTTCTCTCTTTCCTTCTAATATTTTTGCTACCAAAATCCATAAGAATTGTCAATCTTTTTTCTGTGTTCATGAATTGACTACATACATGAAAAATTGAATCAGAAACAAAACTTCAATTTATATAAATGAATTTGAAAACGAAAAGCTAGAAGTAATGGCAGTGCTACAAGAACCAATTTCACATCAGAATTTTTGGACCAAAACCAGCAAAAAATATTATAAGTTCTCTTAATATGATTTTAATTTCATCAAGTTTGAAAAACCAAACCAAAGTCCAAAACAAATAAATAAAAAAAATTGCATAGCAATAAATATGAGTATAAGCTGAAATAAAGTAGAACTATTTAATAATCATGCCATTAGATTTCAGCAGCTACTAATTCTTAACCAAAGGGCAAAAAATAATTACAATTTCATTTAGAAGGATACTTAACAAATCAATAAGTGTTAAGAGGCTAGGATTATATACTTTGGAGCCCACGATTTTCAGGACACTAGGATAACCAAAAATAAATAAATAAATTGTGTATTGGCACATAAAATTAATGTGTTCTCTTTGGACTTGAAATTTTCTTCTTATTTAGAGCATTTGGTCTTATATTATTGATAAACCGCTATTTTACGGTTTCTTTTGTATTGAATTGAGCGAATTTTATTCATTATTCTCACACTTATGCATATAAATTGCGTGTTTTATAGTTTCCTTCCTAATTCTATGATATAGTTGAAAACATGTTTCCTAGACCTTTAAACTATCAATTTTAATTACCCTTTATTACCATTCGATGCCGTGATCTATGTGTTAAGTATTTTCAGGCTTTATAGGGCAGGAATGGCTTAGAGAATAGAAAGGAAACATGCAAAAGTGGAAGGAACGCAAGAAAATGAAGTTTTGGGAAGCTGGCAGCGATGCGTACGCGTGACTGATGCGTACGTGTGACAAGGATTTTTCCCAATCGACGCGTATGCGTGGACGACGCGTACGCGTGACATGTTCCATGTGCAGAAACTGCAGAAGACGCTGGGGGCAATTTTTGGGCTCCTTTTGGCCCAATTCCATGTCCGAAAACACAGATTAGAGGCTGCAGAGTGGGGGGATGAAGGAAGCATTGATTCACAAAACATTCATTCACATTATTTTAGGTTTTAGATGTAGTTTTCTAGAGAGAGAGAGACTCGCTCCTCTCTCTAGGTTTTAGGATTCTTAGTTTTATTCCTTCTCAATTTCTGAATTTTATCTTATGTCTACTTAGTTCTCTTATACTTTTTTTTGTTCTGGCATTCTAGTTTATTTATTTCTCTTGTTGATTTATTTATTCTCTAATTTGGTTTATGAACTCCATGTTAGATTCAATTTCTTATTAATGCAAGTTGAGGTATTTCATATTTATTGCTTCTTCTATTATTTGTGAGTCATTGATGTTTGCAATTGGTTGTTTGGATTTAATATTCCTTTCTAGTTTTCTATGTTTTTATGTTATGCCTTCCAAATGTTTGATAAAATGCTTAATTGGATTTTAGTGTAGATTTCTCTCCTATTGGCTTTGGATGAGTAATTGGAGACTCTTGAGTTATCAAACTCCTTTGTTGATTGATAATTGAAAGTTGCTAGTTGATTTGGATCCTTCTAAAGCTAGTCTTTCCTTAGGAGTTGACTAGGACTTGAGGAATCAAATTGATTCATCCACTTGACTTTTCTTCATAGTTAGAGGTTAACTAAGTGAGAGCAATGGACAATTGATGTCACAATTGATAAGGATAGCTAGGATAGGACTTCTAATTCTCATACCTTGCTAAGAGCTTTCTTAGCTATTAGTTTAATTCTTGCAATTTATTTTTTTCTTGTTCCTTATTCAAAACCCCAAAAAGACACAATCTCATAACCAATAATAACTACACCTCCCTGCAATTCCTTGAGAGACGACCTGAGATTTGAATACTTCGGTTATTATTTTTATAGGGTTTGTTACTTGTGACAACCAAATTTTTGTATGAAAGGATTATTGTTGGTTTAGAAACTATACTTGCAACGAGAATTTATTGTGAAATTCTTTACTAGCAAAAATCCATTCATCAAAATGGCATCGTTGCTGGGGAATTGCAAACGTGTGCCTTATTATTGGTTATTGTGAATATTGTGAATAATTTTGCTTTTTTGTTTCTTTGTCACTTGTTTCTAGTTTTAGGAGTTTATTCTCATTATTTTATTATTAGTTTTTATTTTTACTTTCTTTTGTTACTATGAATTCTCACCCCTTTGGCTACGAGTTTGGTTCAAATTATGTTGTGGGGAATGGACGCTACAATGAGAACATGCATCAAGGTTGGGACAATCAAAGATGGGAGGAGCCACAAGGATTTGATCAACCCTCTTGGCAACAACCCCCTCCAATGCACTATGAGCAATAACCATTCTATGATGCACCTCAAGACAATGGTTATGGTGGACCTTTTCATGACAATCAACCTCCACCAATTTACTATAAGCAAGAGTCATTCCAAGGTGCGTACTAAGACAATGGATATGGTGGACTCCCTTGTAGTTACCAGCAAGCCCACCATATGCCTATAAATGTAAGACCCAGTTAATTAACGGCTAATTAACCCATAAATGAGAATTTATTCTAGAAAGCCAAAAATGTTATTTTTATGGCTAAATGTGATAGAGGAGATTGAGACGAGAATTTCGGTACCAATTTTATAGAAATCGGACCAAGATTGGACCAAACGGGCCAAACCGGTCCAACCGGACCCAAAGTGGGCCCTTGGCCCAACTAAACTAAACCAAAACCCTAGTTTTCAGCACTCTCTCTCCTCACAACACACTAAACACGCTGAAAATGGAGACTATGGAGGGAAGAACACTCTCTCAAGTTCTTTCTCTCACTTGATCTTCAAACCACCATAACTTTTGATCTAGAGCTCCGATTGCCAGGTTCCTCTGTTCTAATTGGAAGAGGAAGTTCTCTCAACCCAGGATATTGTAGTTTCTTGGGTTTTAAAGTTGTAAAAACGAGTACTTTGAGCTTTAGTTCCCGACCTTAAAGCTTGTCATTTTGCACCTAATGGAGTTCTAACTAACATACCCAAAACATCTCGAGAGGCGCCACTTGCGCACCGGCGTTTGCCTC
>NC_029794.2:98006278-98083409 GCF_000816755.2 Arachis ipaensis
AAAGAGAAGGGTTGAAATTGGCATGTTTGATTGATTTTGAAAAGAGTTGAAAGTGGCTTGTTTTGAAAATGGCACCTTGTGATTTTGTATGAAAACATGGTTTTTGGGCATACTTTGACGGGACATAACTTGGACTACGGATCTCTGATTTGTGCCAAATCTGTTTAGAAATGAAATTGGATCCGGGATGTCCATGCCGTTCGAAGAACGGGTGAAAAACGATTTAAAATGAGGAAGTTATGTCCGTCGGAAGATTGGGGTTTGAATCTGTTTACGGTTTTTGTTTACCCCTTTTTCTACAAGGCTCCTAGTTATAATCAATTATTCATACTACTATACGTACTAAATTTTTGTTTTAGAGGTCGTAATACCTTGCCATCTCTGAATTATGACTTAAGCATAAGACTCTGTATGGTAGGGTGTTACAATAAACCCCCTTCAACATAGGCCTCAACCACCATACTCACAAGCCACCTACTGCCAAACACCCTCATATGATCCTAAACCTTATCCACCATACCAACCACCCTATGAGCCATATGAGCCATATATAGAACCACCCCAATTCCAACCCAATTACTCCCAAGAACCACCACCTCCATATGCACCATGTCCATATGCATCAATCCAAGAGCCTTATGATCCTACTTATGATATCCAAACGGAACAAGAGTCAAGGGATCGTCTCAAAAAAACACTGGATCAATTTCAAGTAACCCTTCATCAATTGAATCAAGTGGGAAACCAGAAAGCACACGAAGCTCTCATGGCTAAAGAATCTCATCTTGAGAACAAGGGATTGAAGTGTGTTGTACAACAAGTGAAGAAGATGGAGAGTGTTGAACTGCCACATCCTTATTATGATGAACCACCCTCCTATCACGAACCTTTCCTTCCAATCAATGAACCCTCATATCCACCCCAATCTTCAATACATGACACATTTGGTGTTCTTCTTCAAGGGCAAAGAGAGATGTAAAGGGAGGTACTAGAATTCACGGCTTCCTTGACCGATGTAGTAAATCGATTAGCTTCCCAACATTTAGAAACTCAAGAAACTCCCATGGCTACATGTGGAGAATCAATAGAAGAGCGTAGGATGAAGGAGACACTAGAAACTCCAGTTGACAATGAGGAACATGACTTTGTATTAGAACAAGTGGAGGAAGCCATAATAGTTGAAGAGGAAGAAGTGGTTGAAGACTTAGGAGATGCTGAACCTCCATGGGAATCTAGAGTTGTAGAGTATTCCTCCAAGAAAATTGAAATTGATGTCAAGGAGGCTAGTGCACAACCTCCATGGTATATTCCCTATGAAGAGTTGGATGGAATATGTCAAGAAGCAAGTTCCCTATGTGATAAAATTGAAGAACCTTCTCCGGATGAAATTGAAAGCAACATTGTCGTAGATCTCTCTCAACCTCACGGTCATGATGTGAGTGACAGAAAAGAGTTTGATGAACTTGGTGAGGAAGAGCTTGAAGGTGAAGAATCTTCTCAAAAGGCAGAAGTCCTTCAGAAAGGTTGGACGGGAGTTGAGTACGCTTTGTCAAGAACATTGGAGACTCCTCTACCTAGGTTGCCATCTACTCCTTCATTCGAGTGGGTAAGACTTATCTCTATTCCCTTTACCGTCCCACTTGAATATGGTATTCTTGAAATGGATGGTCAACCTAGGCAGCTTTGTGGCATTAAGCGTAAGAGAAGGATGTTTAGTGGTTGGAGTTGCAAATCAAGGCTCATCAAGGTTAATATTTCAAGAGCTAGATGCACGGGTGAAACTAGTGAATATTTGGTTAGATCTAAGAGAAGACTTTGGTATTGCATTGAGAATTCGGATTGCTTGCCACCCGGGTGTAGTAACAAGATTTGGGATCCCAGCATACAAGAGAATCAATTTTGGGAGCTCAAAGCTTGTGAAGAACTCCATCAAAGCTTGGGGAATTTAGTTGGCATTGATAGAGCTTACTAGAAGTCTAAGCATTGGTGGCAGTTTCAAGATGAGTTCAAGCACAAGCCACCATGACAAGGAGCTCACCAAATGTCCAACTTAAGGACAATAACGAAAAGTGCTAGGTGGGAGACAACCCACCATGGTATGATCCTCCTTTTTATTACTTTTAATTAATTTCTATCAGTCTTAATTTTCAGTTCTGCATATTTACTTTTATTTTGCAAACAAAAAAAGGGAATCGACGCGCAAGTGTCTATGATGCGCACGCGTTGTATGTGTATGTGCAAATGAACAGAGAATTGCGCGAGTGCCGAGCGGGAGGGGTGCTAGGCGCACAGCCAGACCCACGCGTACGCGTGACTCACGCGTACGCGTCCCCTGTGTTTTTACCAACCCACGTGTAAGCATCAGCGACGCCTACGCGTGGACTGAAAAATCGGCGTAATTGGTGAATTGGACAGAAAGTTGTGCGGATATTGCGCTCGAAGCGTGCGAGTAGTCACGCGTACGCGTGACCGACGCTCACGCGTCAGAGTGCATTTTTCGCCATCCACGCGTACGCATGGACGACGCTTACGCGTCGCATGGCCATTTTTGTTTTCATGCGTGCGCGTGATGCATGCGCGCGCGTCGCGTCTGTTTCTTGTTCCCTTATCATTTCTCCTTCTTTCTTCCTCATTTCTTACTTTCTTCTTCTTCATTTCTTTACATTCTCATCCATATTCTCTTTCCATTTCTTTTACTTACTGCATTTGCATACTTTTCTTCCTTACGTTTTAATTTTGTTCATGTTTTTATTTTCTTTTCTACGTTTATTATTTTCTCCGTTGGTGTTAAATGTTCTTATTTAACCGTTGTATCTTTCTGGTATTATTTTGGTTCTTAGTGACTTGTTTTACACTGTTGGGTGATATTTTTTATCTGTCAATGCCAATATTTTATGATACCTATGTTCTTTTTGCATTGACATGAATTTATGTTGTCTTTCATTACCTACTATCTCTTCCCCATTGTTACAATTTTTGCACTATGGATATGTGACACGAGCAAATTTGTCGGTTAAGAATTCCTTCTCGGTAAAGGGGAAATAACCTCGTTGCAAGTATAGTTCTCAACCAACAAGTAATGCTCGATCAAAGTTTACAATTTCTAATCTAAACTGAGAGTCTTTAAACCTCGAGTCGTTCTCCCTAGGATGCAATTGGAAGTTTTTTCTCTTTCGATTGTTGAAGTAAAAAAGGAAGTTTTCAAGCAAGAAATGAAAGATTAATAGAACTAAGCAATGATCAAAATTGTAATTAAAGCAAGTAAAGAAAAAATGAGATCAAAACTAGTGAAAATGCAGGGAATGCAATAAAAGAGCCTTGACTTGGGAATGAGTATCCAAGGAATCCTATCATCGCCATTACCACAACTATGGTAATTATCATGAGTCAATCTCGCCTAGTCAACCCCAACCATCGAGGAGTAAGTCAAGCAAGCATAATTGACCTGAATTCATAAGTCCTAGCTAACTTACCAAACTAGTTGATAAAAAGCTAGCGTCAATGGAAACAAGAGTCAACTAACTACCCAAGAATTACCACTAAATGTCGGACATTATGACTCTAGTATCCTAGGAACTCAAACCACAAATCAAGGTGGAAAAATCTAAAGTTGGCATTTTTACAAACACCTTATGTGCATAAAAGTAAAGCATGGAAAATTGCAAGAAAAATTAGAAAACTATAACCAACTATCAACAAAACCAAATGTAAACAAGCAATCAAACATAAATGAAGCGTGAAACATAAAATTCATCAATCAAAATTCCAAGAAACACAAAATTACAGTTATAAACAAGTAACTTGAACCAAGGCAAATGAAAGTAAATGTGCTATAATTAAAGAGAAAATTGGGAGTACTTACAATAAAGATGAGCAAAATCAAAGATCAAAGCTTCTATAAAATGCTACAATGGAGATGGAAATTAAATCCTAAGAGAGCAAAGCTACACTACTCCTACTCCTACTCCTAATGCATTTTCTACCTAATCTACCCTAATGAAAGCTTCTCCCTTCATAAGTGTTGAATTCCCCTGTATATAGCACTCCCATTCAGCAATTCAACCTTCCAAAAATGAGCCCAAGGTCTCCAAATTTACGCAACACGTGTTTCATTAATGCAATCACGTGCAGGGACCTGTGCGGACGCACAGACGTGTGCGTCCGCACACTCGGCTGAAAATTGACCTGTGCGTACGCACAGGTGCTTGTGCTTGCTTGTGCGTACGCACACTTTGCTATGTGCTCTTTTCCTTGTTTTCTTCATGTTTTCTCCCTTGTACATGCTTTCTCCCACTTTTAGCCTTCCATTCTTGCCTCCAAGTCCTGAAATCACTCACAAACCATATCACGGCATCGAATGACATAAAAGTGGAATTAAATTGCTCATTTCAAGCACAAAATTTCATGTTTTCACATTTAGGATCAAATTGGGGACAAAATACAAAAGTATGCTATTTTGGTGCTTAAGTGTGAGTTCATGTGCTAGAATTCATCCAATATGAGTCATAATACACCAACAATTATGGAGTCATCAATATGCCATTTGCTTCTACTATTTTCTCACTTGCATGTTGTAGCTACCATGTAATTGAGACCTTCATTATTTGGCATTAACCCACCCATATTTTATTTGTTTTCTATCTTTGTTTTTGGGTTACTTTTCTTCCATTTTCTCTTTTTTCAGGATGGCCACTAGGAAGGGAACCGGAAGACGTTTGCATGGGGCAACAGACAAGTCCATCTGCACAATCTTTGAAGAAAAAGCGTCAGTTGGAGCCACCCGTCCACTTGCATATCTTAGCATGCACCGAGGACGGTGCAATCTTTAAGTGTGGGGAGGTCAATACCGACTTCCGTGGGTTAGTTATTTCCTATTTCAACACCAATGTTTAATTTTCCTTGTTAGATTAGTTGTTGCATTTGCATGCCTGATTTCATGTTTGTTTGATTTTGTGCATGTTCTTCTACCACTACTTGGTTGGAGTGATAAGTTCTTTCTCAAGACCCTATTTTATAGCATTTCACTAATTTAAATTAAAAATTTTTTGTTAAACTTGTTTGAAGATTTTAATTTGGAACATGGTTTTTGAGCTAAGAACACACAAACTGTGAGATTTTGAGCTTAATTATATGGTTACATTATTTAACCATGATTTTTTATTCTTGTGTATTTTCTTCTCTATGATTGCAATCTATTGTTTGTTCCATTCTATATGTCCATTGTTTAGTGTATATTCATGCATACATATGATTAAGGCCATCAATTATTATTAGCTCACTTATCCCAAATAGCCTACCATCCCATTTACCTTTGTTTGCCAATTTGAGCCTTTTTAATCCCTATTTGTTCTTTATATTTCCACATCACTAGCCTTAAGCGGAAAAATAATTAATTATCTGATTTGAATCTTTGGTTAGCTTACGATAGTGTATGTCAACTAAGTGTGGGAAAATACGGAAACTTGGGTTGATGAGAATGTGTTGTATTTTTACTGACAATTATTGGAAATTTGGGTGCTTACTCATGTGAAATCGGAAAAATCATATGCATTGATATATTATGTTTTCAGTTATGATGAATAAAAAAAAGAGAAAAGAAAAGAAATAAATGAATAGGGAATAAAATCACCCCAATGCTAAGTTCAATAAAAAGATCAATGCACATGTGATGGAATTAAAAAATTGATGCATGAGTATATGAAACATATAAAAGTGAGATTTTGGGTAGCTAGGCATGATTTTAAAATTATATAGAGTGTGTGCGTGTGTTAGGTGAGAACTTAGGTTAGTCAGGAATGCTAAAGAACTTGAGCTGCTTTAGCTGAAACAAGGCCAGATGACTGTCACGAAGTATACTAGTAAGTTTGAAAAGCTGTGCCGATTCTCCTGCATCTGTCAAGGTGCTCCAGAGAATTTTGCTGAATGGAAGTGTATCAAATATGAGGGAGGCCTTAGGAGCGATATTCTGAGCTCCATTGCACCGATGGAGATTTGAACCTTCTTTGAACTGGTAAACAAAACCAGAGTTGCTGAGGAATGTCTGAGAAAGGCGGCATGCAAGACCAAAACAGGGTGCAAAAAACCAAAGGCCCTTCTCTTCTTTTAAGTTCCTCCCAGATACATGGCTTACATACCTGGCTTAACATTCTTGGAAAATAATCGAATTGAGGGTCCGGAGGAGAATTGGCCATTCAATCTTGTAAACTCATTAAGACCGCAATTGGAAAAAGAGATACGAACGGAGAGGAATAACCAATCGATGAAAGAACATGAAACCATTCAGTTTTAATAGAGACACGAGAAATGGTTGGGGGAAATCAAGTAGAATAGAGTTCCAGGGCATCCGCCGAAATATCTTATTATGAGATTGCCGTTCCCATCCAGTCTGATAAAGTATAAGCAAGTCAGGCAGAAGCCGAGGATTAGGATTTGATTACCCTGTAAGGAATAGATATTGAATATAAGGCTGTAGGCTCCAATTAAGCAGTAAAGGAATGAACTCTTGGCACAAAGTTTAGAAGTTTCTACATCAAATAGATCTGTCTTGGATTAGGTCGGCATTTGCCTTAGCCTCTTTCGCTCTCTCTTTGTAAGCTGGTCGGACTTATAGCTTTCTTTCTCGCCTTTGAAGAAGAATCAGAGAATAGGCTTTCAAAGCTGTAAGCAAGAGAATAGCCAGGACTTCAGTCAACTAATTAGGCCCAGTAAATTAGAATAGAATGGATTGCTTTCAGATCCTACTTCATTTACTCAGATAGATCATGGATTTGGCCTTCTTTTTCTAGATGCAGTAGTCTGAGTTTGAAGCTAGCTACGTCCGGCTTCTGTTATTTAACTTTAAAGATAGAGGACTTGAGGCAGCTATGACTTCTTTCCTCCGAAGTGGGAATAATGAAAGTGGTGGGCTCTTCGCGCCCGCAACTAATTGATGTTTTCTTCTTCCCCTGGGAACTCAAGATAATGACTGACTTAGAGTTCAATCCCGTCGTACTCATCTTTCTGCCTTTCTTCTGACGACCCTCCAGTGCTTCCATTTTTCCTTGCTTCTGCTGTAATGTCCTTAGAAGTGAGTAATAGGACAAAGGAAGATATTAGCCGGTATGAGCTCACAACTTCAACTGACTCAAAGATGACTACTGATGAATTTCTCAAGTGTTATAAGATCATCCCTTAGACTTGTAATGGATTCCAAGGTCAGAGCCCAGAAGGCAATAAGACGGATTTCTTGTTTTCTCCCCTCTCTTTCACCCCAGCAAGTATCCTCATAATCCATAATCTATCTTTCTTACCTAAGTTTTGGGGGAATTGATTGGATGATCTTCTTAGGCATTGACTCAGTACGTTACCATCCTAGGCTTTAGTAAGTGATTAAGACTGTCTTGGAATCGATTAAGCGGGACTTGGTTGATAATCAATAGGCCTAGCATTGTAAGATTCTTTCTTTCGAACTGCTTTTCTTCCCTCTCTGACTTCCAGAGCTTTATCATTTATCAATATTAAAGTGAAGTCCCCGTCAACATACAAAATTTCATTCTTTCCTAGCTTTTCAGATGCAGCACTAAAGACTAATAGAAAGTAAAGAGTAAAGTTGTTAAAGTAGCTCTGGTTGCCTTATCTGTCTTCCGTTATACCTTGTAATCTAGTTTGACTAGTGAACTTACTTCAGGGAAAAGACTGTAACGAAAAAAGAGAGAAAGAGAAGTCAATATTCTTGGATTAGAAAGATAGGACTTTTTGGAGCCTACTTCATTTGCTCAGTCAGCAGCTTCTTTAAGGCTTTAGTCAGACTTCCCGCTTATCTCTCACAGGATTGGGGGAATATGTAAGAGCTCATCTCAGGCAGGCTTAAGTAAGAGAAAAGGCTATCAGAGTCCAAAATCTTAGGCTACTAATTAGGTCTCATCTTCCTAGGGCTAGATAAGAGTGACCACCAAAGCTCTGTTAGGGAAGATCACAGAAGAAATTTTGTGCCTAGAGGTTAATATTTCAAGTGAGGCGAAAATATTCCACAGCAACATCAAGGCCAGAATAGCTTCCAGAGGTTCAATAATAACAATAACCAGGGAAGAGGATGCGGAAAACAGGCTCAGTTTCTGCATGACGACTTGACTTGCAGGAGGTGTGGAAGGTACCACCCGAACACTCCGTGTAGGGCCGGTTGGGATGTCTACTATTACTGTGGAAGAGCCGGGCATATGTCCTAGAATTACCCAGAAAAGAAGAGTCAGGATGCTAGGAGAGCTCCACAGGCGGGACGGGTATACACTATGATGGTGGATGGCGCTGAGGGCACAGATGCTCTGATTAGAGGAAATAATGAATTAGTAATTAAAATTTTGACTTCTTTGCATGATGATGACCTATAACACTTATCATAATCCACCACCGGGTTGGGAGAATTATGACTTCCAAGGGAATGATTAAGAGATTACTTTTAATTACTAAGATAAAATGGCATTTGGTTGACTTTGAGGGAGTGACTAGGTTCTTGAAGAGTAATAACTAGAGTTATGTAGTAAAAGAGGATTGGAAGGGTAAGCATACAACTTGAGTCATAGGTTAGGGATCGAGAGTGTTGAGAGTGGTGCGACGACGCTATTAGAATTGATGGGACTCAGAAGCTTGAAGGATAATAAAATAGAGGACGAGATCCGTTCAATCAAGTGTTCCCAGTATGAAATACTAATTAGACCAAAGAGCGCATTAATAAATCCTTCCAAGTTTACTTAACCTTCTTTTGTAGCTTACAATAAAATTCTACCCCGAACTTCTTCTTAAATAATAAATGGATCAACTCCTAATCCTATCCCTGACTTGCACGAATCTTGCTCCTTCCAAATGAATCCGACTTTGTCTTGTCATAATAATGTAAATTCGTGAATCTTAGGAACTTGCCGCGAGTGGAACTGCTCTCTTTTGTAAAATTGGTAATCCGTTGACGTCAGCTAAGGTTTATTTAATTTGGTGCGCTATATATTTTCCTCAACCAGCTTGAATTTCAATTCCTTTCTGAGAGTGCACCTTAACTCCTTCTTGTATATCTTGTTAATCTCTAAGAACTTGCTGTACCCACCATATAGAGCATCCCTTTATTTTACAACAAATACCGTTTCAGTAATTCAATCACTTCTGGGTTTATTATCTTTTCAAGCTTGAGTTAGCATCATGTATAATACCTAACCATACCCATTAAGAAACGTCGGTCCCTTAATATTCTTCAGTACCTTAGAAAATATTACTGTTTTGACGCTTGAGAGCAGAAACGGCTTTGAACTTCCTTGAGAGAAACTAGTTACGCACTATTAAATATTACTTTGATAGTCGGAGCACAATTAAGACTAAAGAATTAAAACTGGGATATATTGTTCCATTTATAATGTTAATATAGATTAAGAATTAAAATGGGAGAACACACCTGAGAACTTGAACTCGAGAATAGAAACGACCAATGTGCCTATCTCAGATTACTAAACTTGAATATTGAGGGCAAAATTCCTAATTTGGTGGGTAGGTTGTAAACCCCGCTAAATTAGCGAATAATAAGTCAATAAATTAAATTTTAATAAAGAAAATTAGAAATGTAAA
This sequence comes from Arachis ipaensis, assembly GCF_000816755.2. Taxonomy (NCBI): domain Eukaryota; kingdom Viridiplantae; phylum Streptophyta; class Magnoliopsida; order Fabales; family Fabaceae; genus Arachis; species Arachis ipaensis. The sequence goes on from NC_029794.2 coordinate 98,015,864, forward strand.
TTTAATAGTAAAATAGGATAGAGCTAATTAAAATGAGAATTTTAACACCAATTTTAAAGGATTTGACCCAAGATTGGGCCGAACGGGCTGAACCGGGCAAACCGGGCCCGTATTACGTCCAAGGCCCAACACAATCAGCCCACCCACTTAAATAACACAGCTTCTCGTTCCTCCTTCATTTCATTCACGCTGCCAACAGCTTTGGAAGAAGGAAGGACAACACCAAAACCCTAACCTCACCTTCCAACCACCATAACTCCTTATTCCGGGCTCCGATCGCCGCATCGTTTGTGGCCACGCGACCACCGCGTCGAGCTCTACGATTCTATCAGAACAATTTCATAGTTAAGCCCTATCTCTCATCTTAGCCTCTCCTTCTCTTGGAAATTTAAAAAATTGGGGCTTTGGTTATTGAAAATTTGATATCTTGATGTTTAGGCTCAAATTAGCTCGAGAAATTTGTGGGCCTTTGCTCAATTAAGATATAGATAAAGTGAGGATTCTCAAATTCTACAAATTCTAGTTTATGAGATTGGGTATTGAAATTTGGGTGTGATACATGTGAATTAGGCTTGTATATGTGTATGTTGAAGTTGATTGAGTACATTGGAGGCTTGGTGAAAGATTGGTGCTAAAGCTTTATTGAATTTGAACTTGTGGGGGGCTGTGTTGGTTGATGTTTTGCCTTAGTTAATATGTGGAGAGCGGCCAAGGTATGGTTTAGGTTTCGCACATATAATATATAATGCTCTGTGAAAACTTAGGCTAGACGACCATAGGATAAGCTGGAATGGTTGTGTGTATTGGATGTTTAGTAACATTGATATGGTTTGAACATGTGTGGTGTTTTTTTGGTTGTGTTGGTGTTATGATGAATGATGATGTGATGGTGATGTTTGAGGAACTTTTGAATTAGGCATTATGTAATTATAGGTTGGTTTGTTGATGTTGATGATAAACTTGTGAAGGTTAGGTTGATATATGATATTGTGGAGTTGAGTTACGCTAGTCATGAGAGGATTATTGTGATGATGGTAAGGTAATGTTGTACTGATTTTGGTGCATGAGATATTAGGTTGAAACAGAATTTTTAAGGAAAATGAGTTTTTGAAGCTTTTGTAAAATTTGATTTTTGGCCGAACTTCAGCGACACATAACTTGGCTTCTGGATGCCCAAATGGTTTCAAACTGGCTTTGTATGAAAATTGGATTCATGAAGTTTATGCCGTTCAAAGAACGGGGGAAAAATGTTTTGAGACAGAAAAGTTATGCGTGCCGGAAGTTCGGGATTTAAAATGGCAAAGCTGCAGTTTCAGGCCTGGTGAAAAAAATTTTGGAAAATCGTGCATCCACACGTACACGTGGCTCCGATTTTCTGCAAAACTGGTTTATGTGTTTTAAAATCGAATTTCAAACTTCCAAACCTCTATTTTCATTCTTTTAGTCATATAAAGTGATATTAAACCTAGTAATTAGTTGAAGCTAGGAAATGGAGATAACTTGGGAATGAAGTAAAAGTTAAAAATATTGAATTGTATAAGAAGGAGTTGTATATATGAATGAATTATGACGTTAAGGCTTGAATGATTGATTTTCTATATTATGAAATGTATGAGGCAAGTAAGAGAGTAATGTAAGAAATTGAGAATTGATGATGTTAATTAATCACGAATCATAAAATGTATGATCAATGGGTTAAGTAAAAGTGAGAATGATGAGATGAGATATGAATTAGTATCGAGAATGAAAGCAATGATTATGAGAAATGATTGAATAATTTGAGCTTGGGGTATCATTTTCCCCATGTCAGCTTGGGGTGTTGTCTCTTCTCCCCATGTCAGCTTGGGACTCGTCCCATGGATATTATTGAGCTTGGGGCATTCTCTTCCCCATGTCAACTTGGAGATTCTCCCCATGGTATATTTTTGAGCTTGAGAACATGTCGTGGTGGCTACGTAACCGACAGTTGATATCAGTAGCTATAGGACAGGCATGCATCATGTGCACAATGTTTGTTTGCTTATTTGTGAACTATTTGGGAATGCCTACGTGATTATAACATGCTATTTGTTGTATTTGTTATCTGTATTACTTGTAAGTTACTTGTGTTACCTTGTTTGCTTATCTGTCTATGTAAACTAATCGGTGATGGAGGAGTGGAGGAAAGGTGGATCAGTTTAGGGATAAGGTTAAGCTTAAGTAGTTATGTTGAGAATTCCGTAGAACACTACCCTTTTATGGCTTCTTCTTAGAGTTTTAAGTTTTATAACTATATGTTGGCGTTCTAGGATTGCCTCTGGTATTTCCAGGACCTTATGTATTATGTGCATGGCACCTTTAAAACGAATGATTGACGGTTTAGAATTCAGAATAAATTCCCGTTGCAAGTATAGTTTCTAAACCAAGCAATCATCCTTTCTTACAAACGTTTTGGTTATCACAAGTAACAAACCCAATAAAATTTATAAACCGAAGTATTCAAACCTCGGGTCGTCTTCTCAAGGAATTGCAGGGAGGTGTTCTTATTATTAGTTATGGAAAACAGTGTTTTTGGGTTTTGAAAGGTTTGAACAAGCAAAATAAATTGCAGGAATTAATAAATTAATATCTAATAAAACTCTAGGCAAGGTATGAAAATTCGGAAGTCCTATCCTAGTTATCCTTATGAGAATTGAGTTTAATCCCACTTAGTTAACCTTTACGAAAGCAAGGGAAAGTCAAGTGGACTAATTAGTTAGATCCCTAAGTCCTAGCCAACTCCTAAGGAAAGACTACAGTTAGTGGAATTCAATTCAATTAGCAAAAATAACAATTAACAATCATGATAAGTTTGATAACTCAAGAGCCTCCAGTTAATAAATTAAAGCCAAGAATATAAAAAGCTAAATAAGAATCATAAATCTGAAATACCTCAATTTATATCAAATAAAGAAAATCCTAACATGAATGGTTCATAAGCCCATTTGGCAACATAAGTAATTAAATAAAAGCATTAAAGTATCTGAAAAGTAAAAGAGAAATACAAAGTAAAAGGAATATTGAACCTGAGAGGAAGTTGGAATAATAAGTTGAAATAAGAAATCCTAATTCCTTTAAGAGGAATCCTAATCCTAAAACCTAAGAGAGAGGAGAGAACCTCTCTCTCTAAAAACTACATCTAAACTATGAAAAGTGAATAATCGGAAGGCCTCTCATGAATGGATGCATTTTCCCATTTTATAGCCTCTAATATGAGTTTTCTGGGCCAAAAACCGGGTCAAAAACAACCTAGAAATCGCCCCCAATGATTTCTGTTACATTCAGGTCGTGGCAAAGTGACGCGGAGGCGTCGTCCACGCGTTTGCGTGGATTGCGTTTCTGCCAGGTCACGCGTCCGTGTGATCCACGCGTTCGCGTCACCTGGCTTCGGGGTAGCTATGACAAATTATATATTGTTGTGAAGCCCCAGACGTTTGCTTTCCAACGCAACTGGAACTGCATCATTTGGACCTCTGTAGCTCAAGTTATGGTCATTTTAGTGCGAGAGGGTCAGGCTGACAGCTTTGCAGTTCCTTCAACTTGTATTCCTTCCACTTTTGCATGCTTCTTTCCATCCTCTAAGCCATTCCTGCCCTGTAATCTCTGAAAACACTTAACACACATATCAAGGCATCGAATGATAATAAGAGATGATTAAAATACACAAATTAAAGATTCTAGGAAGCAAGTTTTCAATCATAGAATAAAATCAAAACGTAAACTCATGCAAATAGTATAAATAAGTGGGTAAAGAGTTGATAAAAACCACTCAATTGAGCAGAAGATAAACCATAAAATAGTGGTTTATCAATGAGTCTTTTAGAGATTTTAAAAACTACTATTTCAAGGTCCAAGCTGTTGAAAGAGCTCGGCTTTTTTTCTTGGATGAAGATAATGAACCCACCTTCCCTTTATGCTGGCAAAAGAATGTGGTAGTGGCTAGGTATTCTTGGAAAAGCCTGGATGAGATCGAGCAGGCCTTTGTACATGTGTTGGAGGAAAATTGGGGGGAGCCTCCTCATCTCGACACAGAGAAATTTTTGGGAGATCCTTCCCTCCTTCGGGCTGAATTGGGTAGTTCCAGACCTCTTTTAGCTTTTCTTTATTTGTTTGTTTGTCAATCCATTCCTTTCTTACTTGCAACTTGATTTTGCTGCTTTCTTTTTCCAGAAATGGTGAAAATCACAGATTCCATGAAGGCCTTTAAACGGGCCAGGAAAGCAACTACGGCTCAAAACATCTCGAAAAAATGTTCTGGAGAGGGATCTTCCAAAGTTTCTCTGAGGAAGTCGACCTCGGATACTTCTGGGCCGAGGAAAGTCATCCCGACTCCCCAGGTTTGCTTGGTTTCCTCTGACCCTCTCCAGCTAACCCCTGGTGTTTCCTCTTCCCCCACTGCCGGTCCTCCTCCAAAAAGCCAAAAGACTATTGATCCATATGACTTGGATGCCCCTGATTTTGATGCCGTGGGGTTTGTTGATAACCAAATTGCTCCTTTTGGCCGACTTCCTATGGACGATGTGTCCATCCTTCACCAGTAGTAGTGTTCGGATGGCTCACATGGGTGCGGCTTTGTTCCGTACTGTCCAAGACTCTCCTGTCCATGCCACGAAAGCCTTCATGAAGGATGCCAAATCCGAGTTCAATAGGATTAAGGCTCTAAAGGATGAGATTGACGCTAAGGTGACCAAGTTGGAATTGGATGTGGAGAAGGAGAAATCCAGAGCTATTGCTGCGGAGGCTGCTGCAAATCTAGCCGAGGAGGTGGCCAAGAAATCAAAGGAGAGTTACACTCATACTTATGGCGAGCTGTTGGAGGCCAGGGAGAGGCTGGATTCTGCTCATGCTGATTATGCTGAGCTCAGGTTCGAGTTCTTGCTCCCGAGCTCGATCTGACTCTTTTCAGTTTGGATAACATCATGGAAGATAGTAAGATAGTTCCTGCCCCGGATGAAGATGAAGAAGAAGGTCATCCCCCTGTGCCGCTAGTTAAATCTTCTGCTGCCACGACTTCTTCAACCCCCGCTGCTGAGGTCGGTCATTCTGATCCTGAGGTTCAAATTTTAAATCGGGAAGATGGGACTGTAGATGCAACCCCCTTGAAGACCGTCCCTCCCTCTTCTACTCAGGATGCTGCTACTGAGGAGACCTTGGACCCCTTGTGATTTCTTATGTATTTGTACAGCCCGGCTTGTGGGCTTTTGAATTCTAGTTTTTGTAATTTTGTATGGTGTGACTTGACATTCGGTTGCTTTTCTTAGCAACAGAAATACTTTTGAACTCTGAAGGTTGACTTGCAGATGACCTTCTGTTCCGAGGGTTACCTGAAACTGTAGGTCGATCTCAGACAAGATCTTCTATGCTGGTCAGAGATGACGTGTCTGGCTGGTGGGTAGCGGCCGGAGCTGTCATGTCCGACTTGTGGGACTGGCTGCACTGCTGATCCTTCGTCACCGGAGGGTGGGGGGTACCTACAAGAGACTCCGATGCTTAAGTTAGCATGGGTATTAAACAGGTTTTTAGTAGAATCAGAGTATGAGTTATACCTGGGTGCTCCAGTGTATTTATAATAGCGTGGGCGGACCTTCTTAGATAAGATAAGTTAGTTATCTTATCTTATCTTTGGGTGAGGTCAGCTTATCTTCAAGGGAACTGCCTTTATCTCTATAGGCTTGAACTGCCTTTGGACTTGGGTCGTGTTCCTCTATTTGGGCCCTTTACTGGGCTTTCCTGACAGTTTGGCCGAGCTCTTTGGGAAGAGGTCGGATAGTCGGACCTGAAGAGGTCGGTCGCCTTGTCGCTAAACATCCCGGGTCGGATAGCTTGACCTAGGGTATGAACAGTGCCCCTGCTCGAGCTCGGTCTTTCTTTTTGAGGTCGAGTCTTAGTTTTAGGACTTCGATCCTTCTCTTGGTGAAGCCGAACTCGAGCATTTGTCGACTTCTTTCTTTGTAGAGTCTTCCTTTTTGAATGTGGAACGTTTTTTTCTAAAATCGCGCGCTTTTCTCTTAGCGCTCTGTTCTTGGGAACGTGCGAGGGTTTAATACCTTTATTAATTGTTTTTTAGTGCTCCGTTTCCCTTGGCTCATTTATTTTGAATTTCACACACGAAAAATGGTTTCTCTTCTTCATTTTTGTAACTCCCCCCTTTACTCTCTCGCTTTCTATTTTTGCCTGAATTTTTCATTTTTTGCGTTGCAGTGTCATTTGGCAATTTTTGGGCAATTCTGTCTCTCCATCTTCAATCTCCTTCGAAGCTTCCTCCTTTGTTCAGGTTGGTTTTTCTTTCCTTGTACTTCTTTCGTCGTTTTTGCCTTCGGCTTTTGATAGAGTTTCAATTTTTCTCTTGACGTCTCATCTTGGAAAATCTGAATCTTTTCATATCACTGTGCGCCTGCTTGTTTAGTGTTTGGGGGATTTCTCTTGCTTTTGAAATGGTCCCTTTGTGTTCTAGGGTTCATACTGCTTATTTTCTCGAAAGATTGTTCCTTTTTGTCATGCTGAAAGCTTTTGCTGATGAATTTCGTGAAAGATAACAACTATTTCTTCGTGTTATTTTGCTTTTTCTGGGGAATTTATTTCTCTGAAAAAAGGTGGCGTCTTTGATGACTTCTTCTTGATATGTTTTGCTATTTTGCTTGATAAGCTGAGACTGCGAATTTGGAAGGTAGCTACTTCGGTTTTGTTTCATTTGTAGCTTTCTGGGGACGCTGCTTTTTTGAGAAAGGGTTTATCTCTGTCTTTGACGCGAGTTTTGTTGGGACGTTAGTTTTGTAGGTTTTTCTGAATTCTTGTTCCCTGATTGCCTCCAAAGAATGCCCCTGGACCTTCTGTGTGGGTCCTGGGGTTTTCCTTTTGTTGTTTGTGCTGTCTGAATCATACTAGCCGAGTTGTTTTGTCTTTTGTCCAAGATGTTTTTTAGTAATCCGATCTTCTTTTCTTGTTTGTAGGACTAGTTGGCCATGTCTTCTCACAAAAATATTGTTGAGGCGTCTTCTAAGGTTCCCGAGGGGATGTCTGATTGGTTGGACTCCCTAGTGTTGCTGTGTGTTTCTTTAGCCAATTCTGAATTTTGCGTAGAGCTTAGAAAACATCATCGTCTCTGCAAGAGTAGAGATCAAAAGAGGAATTATGAATTGGTGGCACCTGACTCCGAGGAGAAGGTTTGCTTTCCTGTCCCGACCCAAGGGGAGTGCCCTTTCTTTTATGCTTATGACTATTTTTTCAGCCAGTTGGACATCACTTTTCCCTTTACCTCCTTTGAGACCGATTTGCTATGGTCGTGTAATGTAGCTCCATCCCAGCTTCACCCGAACTCCTGGGGTTTTATTAAGATTTTTCAGCTTCTTTGCCAAGAATTGGATGTTACCCCTTCTCAAACTCTTTTCCTTTATTTGTTTGTTTTAACTAAGCCCGGGATTTCTTCGAAAAAGAAAGCCTCGTGGGTTTCTTTTAGATCTGCACAAGGACATAAGGTTTTTACCATGTATGATGAGTCCTTCAGGGACTTCAAGAATTATTTCTTCAAGATTCGAGCTGTTGAGGGAGCTCGCCCCTTTTTTCTGGAGGCGAATGATGAGCCATCCTTCCCTCTGTGTTGGCAGCAGAATGTAGTAGTATCCCGATATACGTTGGAAATGCTTGACGAGATTGAGCAGGCTTTTGTAACTGTTTTGGAGGACCTATGGGGGGAATCTCCTCATCTAGATACTAAAAAATCCTTGGGGGACCCCTCCCTTGTTCGAACTGTACTGGGTATTACTTGATATATATTGCTTCTTGTTTTTACTTTGCTTTCCTCTTTTCCTGGTCTGTAAAACTACTGGTTTCTATTTTACAGAGATGGCCAAGAATAATGACTCGATGAAAGCTTTCAAGAAGGTGAGAAAGGCTGCTGTCGCTCAGAACATCTCGACCAAAACGGATGGGGAAGGATCTTCACAGGTGACATCAAAACCGTCCGTGCCGAGCTCTCCTGGCCCGAGGAGAATGATCCCTACTCCTCAAGTTCGTGTAGTGGATCCTCCACCGTCTTCTGCTGCTGTTGCATCTTCTCCTCCGGTCGTTCCACCTTCCAAAAGACCTTGAACTATTGAACCCTTCAATCTGGATGTCCCAGACTTCGATGCTGTTGGGTTTGTCGACCAGCAGATCGGTCCTTATGGTGCCCTCCAGATAGATGATGTGTCACTCCTTCACCATTTAGACTTTATAACTCGGAGTAGTGTCAAGATGGCACATATGGGGGCGGCCTTATATCGGACTGCCCAAGATCTTCCTCTTCATGCTACGAAGGCCTTCATGGAGGAGGCCAAATTAGAGTTTGATTGGATGAAAGGTTTGAAGGAGGAGCTCGAGGTGAAGGTGACCAAGCTGGAGAAAGAGTTGGAGGGTGAGAAGGCTAGTTCTATTGCCTTGGCAGCTTCTGTAAAGTTGGCTGAAGACACGGCTTTGAGGCACAAGGATAGCTATGTTACAGCCTACAGGGAGGTGATGCGTCTTAGGGAGGAGTTGGAGTCTGCCCGGGTTGATTATGCCGAGCTCTAGAGTCATCTTGTAGGCAGCGTAAATGCTGCTTATGAGAACCTGAAGGAGCAGGTTCAAGTTCTTGCACCTGAGGCCAACCTTACTCTCTTTAGCCTGGACAATATTTTAAAGGATGGCAAGATTGTTCCTGATGACCCTGATGATGACGATGTTGAACCCCTTCCTGTGCCGGTCGCCAAAGCCACTGTCGTGCCGACTTCTTCAGCTCCTCCCGCTGTAGTTAGTCATCCCGAGCCAAAGCCTGATTGCCAGATATTAAATCGGGATGACGGGATGATGGATGCAGTGCCCCTTCAGACTCCCCCTTCCTTCACCTCGTGCTGCTGCGAAGAATTTGGATCCTCAATGAATTTTTTATATGTTTGTGTGAATACCCTGGTTTGTGGGCTTTTTGAACTCTTTATATTTTGTAAATGGTTGTCCTGACTAGTGCTACATTCCTAGTTGCTTGTTTAGCAACTTTATTTTGAAAAACAAAGTAATTTCCAAGCTCTTGGGGCTAGTTTTGGTAGCCTCTTGAGTTTGTTATTTTTATAACTTGTGTTTTTCGTAACATGTCTGTCTGCACTCGTCTTGGTACCTTTCTAGGTTTTGGGAGTGTTGGAATTTTCGTAGTCTGACCTCTTTGGATTGGCTTGATTCCTTTGTACCTTTGCCTGATGTTATTTCTAGTAATTCATTTTGTTTGGACCTTGTTTAGGTCTCTATTAGGAATTACTTTGTATAACGCTAAGGTTTTTGAGAGGCTGATTTCGTCATGTCGGTTTCGTCCAAGTTGCTGTTAGTAACCCTTCTTTTTTGGACCTTGTTTTGGGTCTCCTTCAGGGATTACTTTTGTAACCTTGTGTTTTGGGACCGACTTCATCATGTCGGGCTCTTTTAAGTTATTTTTGTAATCCTCTTTCTTGGACCTTGTTCAGGTCTCTTTTAGGGATTGCTTTTATAACTTTTATGTTTCGGGCCAACTTCATCATGTCGGGCCCTTCTAAGTTATTTTTATAATCCTCTTTCTTGGACCTTATTCAGGTCTCTTTTAGGGATTACTTTTATAACTTGTTTGTAGGAGACTGACTTCATCATGTCGATCTCTTCTAAGTTATAGCAATCCTCTTTTATAGGGTTGGCCAGACCTCTTTCCAGGAATTTACTTATAACTTGGGTTATTGCGACTGGTCCGACTTCTTTATGTCGGCCAGTCTTTAAGTTATTATTTAGCAACCCATTTTTATTAAGACCTCGTCAGGTCCTTTCTATGGATCACTTTCGATAACTTCTTGCATTATTCTGTTTTCATCTTTGCCAATTTTGTAGAAATTGGGTTTAATCCCCGTTTGGTCGACCTTTTAATGAATTTGGTTTTCATCTCTGTTGGTCTTTATCGTGATCGTTCAGTGAATTTGATTTTCACTTTCTATCAATCTGTAGCTTTGTAATCGGACGATGAATGTGTCAGATTAATGCGTCTTGAGAATTTGTAGAAGATCTAATAGATTTTAATCAAAAGAAAAATGCAAATATATACATGTGGGAGCTTTATCCCTCTAAGTCGGGCAATTTATAGGTCTTAGCTTGGTGCCTCATTAAAAAACATTTTCAGGAAAAAGAATGCGCCTTATCCTAAGATCCTTTATCGTCCCTGACTATAGTACCTTCTTAGGTTGCAGGCGTGCCATGACCTAGGAAGTTCTCGCCCGTCGAGTTCGGACAGTCTGTAGTAGCCCTTTCCAAGTACCTCTATGACTCGGTAGGGTCCCTTCCAGTTTGCTGCCAGCTTTCCTTCTCCAGGTCGAGTTGTTCCGATATCATTTCGGATTAGGACGAGGTCATTCTCAGCATATCCTCGCGGCACCACCCTTTGATTGTATCTCGAAGCCATTCGTCATTTTAATGCCTCTTCCTTGATCCGAGCTCTTTCTTGGACTTCTGGGAGTAGGTCGAGTTCTTCCCTTTGAAATTGGTTGTTGGCTTCTTCATTATAGTGGATCACTCTAGGCGACCCTTCTTCAATCTCTACTGGGATCATTGCCTCAATTCCATATGTTAATCGGAAGGATGATTTCTTTGTGGTGGAATGTTGCGTTGTTCGGTATGCCCATAGGACTTGTGGGAGCTGCTCAGCCCAAGCTCCCTTTGCATCCTGTAATCTCCATTTTATCCCAGCCAATATGACTTTGTTGGCAACTTCGGCTTATCCATTGGCTTGGGGATATTCTACGGAAGTGAATTGTTGTTTTATATTCAAGTCGGCCACTAACTTTCTGAAGCCTGCATCTGTGAATTGGGTGCCATTGTCTGTGGTGATGGAGTATGGAACCCCAAACCTTATGATAATAATCCTATATAGGAATTTTCGACTTCTTTGAGCAGTGGCATTAGCTAGGGGTTCTGCCTTGATCCACTTTGTAAAGTAGTCTACCCCTACTATAAGGAATTTAACTTGTCCCGATCCCTGAGGGAAGGGTCCGAGAAGGTCGAGTCCCCATTTTGCAAATAACCATGGTGAGGTCACGCTGATGAGTTCCTCTGGTGGGGTGATGTGAAAGTTGGCATGTTTCTGGCATGGTAGACATGTCTTTACAAACTCTGTAGCTTCTTTTTGTAGAGTTGGCCAATAAAATCCTACTCGGAGTACTTTTCTGGTGAGAGCTTGTGCTCTGAGATGATTGCCACAAATGCCGCTGTGTACTTCTTCTAGAACTTCCTTTGTGTTGGAAGTCGGCACACATTTTAATAATGGGATTGAAATCCCTCTCTTGTATAGAGTATTGTTTATCATGGTGTAATGTTGTGCCTCTCGTTTTAACCTCTTTGCCTCATTTTCATCTGTAGGGAGTGTTTCTGTTTTGAGGTAGTTAATTATGGGAGCCATCCATCCTTGATCCTGACCTGTTATGGCTAGGACTTCTTCTTCCAAGATTGACGGACTCTGCAGTATTTCTTGGATGAGGCTTCTATTGTTGCCCCCTCGTTTGGTGCTGGCTAGCTTTGAGAGTGCGTCAGCTTGGGCATTCTGTTCTCGGGGTATGTGACGGACCTCATATTCTCCGAGTTGTCCGAGATGTTCCCTGGTTTTTTCCAAGTAATTTTTCATGGTGGGGTCTTTGGCTTGGTAGCTCCCTGCTATTTGTGAAGTGACTACTTGTGAGTTGCTGAAGATGATGAGTTTTTGAGCTCCAACCTCTTTAGCCAGCTTTAAACCAGCTAGTAGTGCCTCATATTCAGCTTGGTTGTTTGAAGCAGGGAACCCGAATTCGAGAAAAAGTTCGAGTTGGGTTCCTTGGTCACTTTCAATTATCACACCCGCGCCACTTCTAGTCTTATTTGAGGAGCCATCCACGTAGAGATTCCATTCTATGGGGGTTTCTGGGGTGTCTGTAAATTCTGCAATAAAGTCGGCTAAGTATTGTGATTTGATGGCTGTCCGAGATTCGTATTGAAGGTCGAATTCGGACAACTCGACTGCCCATTACAAGATTCTGCCTGCTAAATATGTTTTCTGCAATATCCCTTTTATGGGCTGGTTGGTCTGAACCTTAATAGTGTGAGCTTGGACGTATGGGCGAAGTCGTCGAGATGTTAGTATGAGAGCATAGGCAAATTTTTCTATTTTTTGGTAGTTCAGCTCGGATCCTTGTAGCGCTTTACTGATGAAGTATACGGGTTGTTGCCCACTGTCGTCTTCTCGAACCAAGGATGAAGCTACTGCTCGACTTCCTACCGCGAGGTATAATATGAGTGGTTCTCCTTCTCGTGGCCGAGATAAGATAGGTGGTTGTCCCAGGAATTTTTTGAAATCTTGGAAGGCTTGCTCGCACTCGGTAGTCCATTCAAATTTCTTCCCCTTCTTTAGAGTGGCGTAGAAGGGAAGGGATCTTATTGCCGATCCGGCTAGAAATCTGGACAAGGCTGCTAACCTTCCGTTGAGTTGTTGTACTTCTTTGACACAAGTCGGGCTCTTCATGTCGACTATGGCCCAGCATATTTCCAGATTTGCCTCGATTCCTCTTTGTGTGAGCATAAAACTCAAGAATTTGCCAGCTTCTACTGCAAAGGTGCATTTTAAAGGATTAAGTTGCATGCCCTGCCTTCTTATAGTGTCGAATACTTGGGTGAGGTCAGATAGTAATGTCTCTTCACTTTGTGTCTTTACTAACATGTCGTCCACATAGACTTCCATGATTTTTCCGATGTGATCCGTAAAGACCTTATTCATTAATCTCTGATAAGTAGCTCCCGCGTTTTTAAGACCGAAAGGCATGACGATGTAGCAATAGTTTGCTTTTGGGGTTAAGAATGAAGTTTTTTCTTGGTCGGGTGGATACATTGGGATTTGATTGTATCCCGAATATGCGTCCATAAACGAGAGGTATTTATATCCGGATGAGGCATCTACCAGAGCGTCGATACTTGGGAGTGGATAAGGATCTTTTGGGTAGGCTTTTTTGAGATCAGTGTAGTCGGTGCACATTCGCCACTTCCCATTTGATTTTTTCACCAAGACGACGTTAGCTAAGCATAGTGGGTACTTGACTTCTGTTCCGAGGGTTACCTGAAACTGTAGGTCGATCTCAGACGAGATCTTCTATGCTGGTCAGAGATGATGTGTCCGGCTGGTGGGTGGTGGCTAGAGTTGTCGTGTCCGACTTGTGGGACTGGCTGCATTGCTGATCCTTCGTCACCGGAGGGTGGGGGTACCTGCAAGAGACTCCGATGCTTAAGTTAGCATGGGTATTAAACAGGTTTTTAGTAGAATCAGAGTATGAGTTATACCTGGGTGCTGCAGCGTAATTATAGAGGTGTGATAGTGACCTTTTTAGATAAGATAAGTTAGTTATCTTATTTCATCTTTGGGTGAGGTCAGCTTATCTTCAAGGGAAACACCCTTCTCTCTGTAGGCTTGGGCTGCCTTTGGATTGGGCTGTGTTCTTTCGTTTGGGCCTTCTTGGGCCTCTGTGGCGTTTTGTCCGAAGAGGTCGGTCGGCTTGTCGCTAAACATCCCGGGTCGGACAGCTTGACCCAGGGTATGAACAGTGCCCCTACTTGAGTTCGATCTTTCCGTGAGATCGTGCTTTTCAGAGATTCGATCTCTTTGGAAGTCGTGCTCAAGCATCTGTCTGGTTTGTTTCTTCATTGCTTTGCAATCTTTGCAGATTTTCTAGAGGTTTGGTACTTCATAGTCCAACCTCTTTCGAGTGGTAGTGTGGGTTTTCTACCCTTGCCTTCTGGATCACGTCTTGCTTTAAGTTTGTGTTGACAACCCTCTGCTTTGGCGAAGTTATCCCTGCGGCTTGATATCCGGACTTTTAGTGACTTGTCCAATGACTTTTTAGTTTTCTTTATATAGAACCTTTTTTAGTCTCGGATGACGTTTATAGCCCTGTTTGAGATTATGCCTTCTTTGAGTGGAGTTGTATCCCTTTTGGCTAAGCACATTTGAGCCTTAAGTTGTTTCCCAACATTTTGGCTTGTTCTTTTTTGAGATCGTACTTGCACCTCTTCTTTAGCTGACGTCGACCTGTATGACTTTGCCCCTGCTTGATTTCGGACCTTTCCGTGAGATCGTGCTTTCAGAGCTTCGATCTCTTTGAGGAAGTCGTGCTCAAGCATCCTGACTTTGGTCGATCTTGAGTAGTTTCTCCTTGTGCGAGTCTAGTATTGCCCTTTTTTTAGTTTGTTGGGAGGTCTTTTCAGCCTTCTTCCGACTTGTTTGTCTTCACTGCTCGGGCTTTTTAGTCATAATCCAACAACTTTTTAGGTAGTGTTCTGATGGGGAACCTTTTTATAGTTTGTTTGGAGGACCTTTTAGCTCCGTCTTGGAGGTCGTGCTTTTCGCTTTTTAAGTAGTGTCTTTTTTCAAGACTTCGTACTTTTCAGCGAAGCACTTCTGGTTTTGGTTTTTTGACCTTTCCTTGGCCTTTGTGAGATGTTTATAGAGTGTTGGTACTTTGCTGTCCAACCTCTTTTTTATTAGATCTTTTTTAGTCCGTCTTCTGTTTAGGCAGGATGACCTTTGGCTAACTTGTCCGACAACTTTTTAGTGTTCTTGGTAGAACCTTTTTAGTTGGTCTGAACAATTTTGATAGCCTTGTCATGGAGCCGTGGCTTTTTAGACAAAGCTGTGTCCCTTTTTTAGCGCACGCTTTTTTCGTTAGTCTGCCTTCTCTTGTCGATCCTTCTTTAGCTTTCGTTGGTCCGACTTCTCTTGTCGGTCCAAGCTGTAGCTTTTGTTGGTCTGACTTCTTCTTGTCGGTCCGAGCTGTAGCTTTTGTTGGTCCGACTTCTTCTTGTCGGTCCAACCTGTAACTTTCGTTGGTCTGACTTCTTCTTGTCGGTCTAAGCTGTAGCTTTCGTTGGTCTGACTTCTTTTTGTTGTTCGCTTCTAAGTTATTTCTAGTAATCCATTTTATTTGGACCTTGTCAGGTCTCTTTTTATGGATTGCTTTTTATAACTTTTTGTAGTTTTGTTGGGCCGACTTCATCATGTCGGTCCCTTCTAAGTTATTTCTAGTAATCCATTTTTAGTTGGACCTTTGTCAGGTCTCTTTTATGGATTACTTTTATAACTTTGTGATTTTGTTGGGCCGACTTTATCATGTCGGGCCCTTCGAAGTTATTTTAGTAATCCTCTTTTTTGGACCTTGTTCAGGTTTCTTTCAAGGATTACTTTTATAACTTTATGTTCTGGGCCGACTTCATCATGTCGGGCCCTTCTAAGTTATTTTTGTAATTCTCTTTCTTGGACCATGTTCAGGTCTCTTTCAGGGATTACTTTTATAACTTTTATGTTTTGGGCCGACTTCATCATGTCGGGCCCTTTTAAGTTATTTTTGTAATCCTCTTTCTTGGACCTTATTCAGGTCTCTTTCAGGGATTACTTCTATAACTTTTATGTTTTGGGCCGACTTCATCATGTCGGGCCCTTCTAAGCTATAGTAATCCTCTTTTATAGGGCTGGCCAGACCTCTTTTCAGGGATTTACTTATAACTTTGGTTATTGCGACTGGTCCGACTTCTTTACATCGGCTAGTCTTTAAGTTATTATTTAGCAACCCATTTTTATTAAGACCTCGTCAGGTCCTTTCTATCGATCACTTTCGATAACTTCTTGCATCATTCTGTTTTCATCTTTACCGATTTTGTAGAAATTGGGTTTGATCCCCGTTTGGTCAACCTTTTGATGAATTCGGTTTTCATCTTTATTGGTCTTTATCGTGATCGAGCAGTGTTCCGAGGGTTACCTAAAACTGTAGGCCGATCTCGGATGAGATCTTCTGTGTTGGTCGGAGATGACATGTCCGGCTGGCTGATGACGGCCGGAGCTGTTGTGTCCGACTTGTTGGACTGGCTTCACTTCTGATCCGTAATTACCGGAGGGTGGGGGGTACCTGCAAGAGACTCCGATGCTTAGGTTAGCACGGGTGTGAACAGTGCCCCTGCTTGAGCTCGGTCTTCTTTTTTGAGGTCGAGTCCTTGACTTTGGTCCTTCTCTAGTAAAGCCGAACTCAAGCATTTAGTCGATTCCTTCCTTTGTAGAACCTTTTTGAATGTGGAAGATTTTTCTTCTAAAAGCGCGCGCTCGTGTATTAGCGCTTTGTTCTTGGGAACGTGCCAGGGTTTAATACCTTTATTAATTGGTATTAATTGCCCCGTTTTCTTTGGCTTTATTTTGAATTTCTGCATTCAGAAAACGGTTTTTCTCCTTCATCTTTCTTTGTAACTTCTCCCTTCATTCTCTCGCCTTCTGCTTTTCGCCTACATTTTGCCTTTGCAGCGTCATTCAGCGATCCGGCGATTCTGTTTTTCCCTCTTCAACCCTTCTGAAGCTCTGCTTTTTTCCAGGTTGGTTCCATTTGCCATTTCTTCTCGTCTTTGTTGCTTTGTCTTTAATTTTGTGGTGAAGTTTTGATTTTGCTTGGAGAAAGTTTGGATCTTTCTTTCTTGTCGCGCCTGTTTGTAATGTGCGTTTCTGAAAGTTTCTTCGTCCTTTGCATGAACCTTTTCGCCGGCTTTGCATGTTCTACCATCGCTTCTGATACCCAGAAAAAATGTGTCTTTACTTACTTAATCGAAGATTGCTCCTTGGTTTTTTGCCCTGTTTGATAGCTTTCCCTATTTGCTGCGATATTTGTTTTGGTTTTTGTTTGATTCTGAGAAAAGGTTGCGCCTTTGACGATTTCCGCTTGGCGTGTTTGATGCTTTTTGCTGATAGACTGTAAAAAGATAGTGACATTTTGTGTTCTGACTTCCTTTTCCAAAATGTCTGTTATTTGAAATCTTTTCTTGTTTGAGGGATGCTGGAACGTAAGCTGTGGATTTTTCCTGAAACCTTGCTTTGTTACTGCCTCCAAAGGATGCCCCAGGACTTTGGTTTGAGTCTTGGGGTTTTCCTTTATTTGTTCTTCTGTATATTAGTTGAGTTATTTTGCCCCTCGTCCGAGATGTTTTTTAGTAATCCCATCTTTTTTTCTTATTGTAGGATTAGTTGGCCTCATGTCTTCTCGCAATAACATTGTAGAGATGTCTTCTAAAGTTCCCGAGGGGATGTCTGATTGGCTGGACTCTCTTGTCTTGATGTGTGTCTGTGGTGGACGCTGATTTTTGTGTAGAGCTGAGAAAACGTCATAGGATTTGTGGTAGCAGTGCCCGGGAGAGGGATTATGAGCTTGTAGTGCCCGACTCTGATGAGAGGGTTTGTTTTCCTACTTTGGTCGAGGGGGAGCGTCCCTTTTTCTACGCCTATGAATATTTCTTCAGCCAGTTGGACATTGCCTTTCCTTTTACTGCTTTTGAGACCGATTTGTTGTGGTCTTGTAATATTGCCCCATCTCAGCTTCATCAGAATTCCTGGGGTTTCATCAAGATTTTTCAGCTGCTTTGCCAAGAGTTAGGCATAACACCTTCTCAGACTCTTTTCCTCTATCTTTTTGTTTCTGCCAAGCCCCGAGGGTCTTCCAAAAAGAAAGCTTCCTGGATTTCTTTCAGGTCGGCCCAGGGGCATAAAATTTTTGCCATGTATGATGAGTCTTTTAAATATTTTAAGAATTATTTATTCCGAGTCCGTGCTGTTGAGGGGACCCGCCCCTTTTTTCTTGATGAAAATGATGAGCCTGCATTTCCTCTAGAATGGCAAAAGAATGTGAGAGTGTCTCGCTATACATGGGAGATGCTTGACGAGGTTGAACGAGCTTTTGTAGTTGTTCTTGAAGATTTATGGGGGAAACCACCCCTTCTTGATACAAAAAAGTTTTTGAGTGATCCGTCTTTGATTCGAACTGCTTTGGGTAATGTCCGACTTGTTTCTATACTTGTTTCTTAGTTTTGCTTCTTCTGAATTGTAACTCATCACTGTGGTCGATTCTGTATTTTCAAAGATGTCGAAAAACAATGATTCCATGAAGGCCTACAAAAAGGAAAAGAAGGCTGCTGCTGCTCAAAATATTTCGGCCAAGGTGGCGGGAGAGGGATCTTCTCAAGTTCTAATGAAGCCGCCCACGCCGAATTCTCCTGGGCCGAAGAGGGTGATCCCCATTCCTCGAGTTCGTCTGGCTGACCCTCCATAGACTTCTGTCGCTACTTCTGGTGCTCCTCCCAACAAAAAACAAAAAATGATTGAGCCTTTCAACCTTTACGCTCCTGACTTTGATGCGGTGGAGTTTGTTGACCAACAGATCGGTCCTTATGGTGTCGTCCCTACTGACGATGCCTCTCTCCTTCGCCATTTGGACTTCATAACTCGGAGTAGCATCAAGATGGCCCATATGGGGGCTGCCCTGTATCGGATTGCTCAAAATCTTCCTCTTCATGCCACCAAAGCTTTCATGGAGGAGGCCAAACAAGAGTTTGATCGGATGAAGGGCTTGAAGGAGGAGCTTGAGGTGAAAGTAGCTAAACTGGAGAAGGATCTGGAGAACGAGAAGGCTAGCTCTCTTGCCCTGGCAGCCTCTGTGAGGTTGGCCGAGGACACTGCGTTGAGGCATAAGGACAGTTACGTCACATCTTATCGGGAGGTAATACATCTGAGGAAGGAGTTGGAGTCTGCCCGAGTTAACTACTCCGAGCTCCAAGGTCATCTTGTCGGTAGCGTAAATGCTGCTTATGATAATTTAAAGGAGCAGGTTCAAGTTCTTGCTCCTGAGGTTGACCTTACTCTCTTCAGTTTGGACAACGTTGTAAGGGATGGTAAGATTATCCCGGACGACCAGGATGATGATGACGTCGGGCCTCCCCCTGTACCTGCTACTAAAGTGTCGACTTCTATAGCTCCTCCTGCTGGGATCGTTCGTCCAGACTTGGATCCTGATTGTCAAATTCTGAATAGGGACGACGGTACAGTGGATGCAGTGCCTCTCCAGGCTCGTCCTCCTTCACCTCAGACTGATGCTGTCGAGAAGACTTCTGATCTTAGCTGAATTTTCTTGGATATTTGTGTAGATAGCCCGACCTGTGGGCTTTTAAAACTCTTTATTTTGTAGTCTTTTATGCTGACTGTTGATACTCCTTTTGGTTGCTTGTTTAGCAACTTTTGATTTGAAAAAACAACAAGTAGCTTTCAAGCTTTTTGGGTCTGACCCTGAAGCTTGTTATAATATTATATATTATGCTTGTTTGCACTTGTCTTGACGCCTTTTTGGGTTTTGAGAGTGTTAGAGCCTTGCTGCTTGGCCTCTTCGGATTGCTCTGTACTTATTGCTTGTAGCTTGGATCCTTTGAGGTTGTGGATATTGTGGGTCCAACTTGTATTTCGGTTTTCTCGCTTTTATTTGTATTTATTACTACGTAACCGATTTCGTCACGTTGGTCCGCTTTCCAGTTATTTTTGTAATCCTCTTTCTTGGACCCTTATCAGGTCTCTTCCAGGGACTACTTTTATAACTTGTTTTTTTTTTTATGGAGACCGACTTCGTCAGGTCGATCTCTTCTAAGTTATTTTGTAATCCTCTTTCTTGGACCTTTGTCAGGTCTCTTTCAGGGATTACTTTTATAACTTGTTTTTTTTTGTAGGAGACCGACTTCGTCAGGTCGATTTCTTCTAAGTTATTTTGTAATCCTCTTTCTTGGACCTTTGTCAGGTCTCTTTCAGGGATTACTTTTATAACTTGTTTGTAGGAGGTCGACTTCTTTACGTCGTCCTCTTCTAAGTTATTTTTTGTAATCCTCTTTCTTGGACCTTTGTCAGGTCTCTTTCAGTGATTACTTTTATAACTTGTTTGTAGGAGGTCGACTTCTTTACGTCGTCCTCTTCTAAGTTATTTTTTGTAATCTTCTTTCTTGGACCTTTGTCAGGTCTCTTTCAGGTATTACTTTTATAACTTGTTTTTTGTAGGAGACCGACTTCTTTATGTCGATCTCTTCTAAGTTATAGCAATTCCTCTTTTATAGGGTTAGCCAGACCTCTTTCTAGGGATTTGCTGATAACTTGGGTTGACTTGGTCCGACTTCTCAACGTCGGCCAGTCTTTAAGTTATTATTTAGCAATCCATAAGACCTCGTCAGGTTCTTTTTTCGGATCACTTTCGATAACTTCTTGCATTATTCTGTGTTCATCTTTGCCAATTTGTAGAAGGTGGTTTCTGTCTTTCTTTGGGTCGACCTTTAGATGAGTCGCGTTTTCATCTTTATTGGTCTTTTATCGTGATCGTACAGTGAATCTATTTTTCACTTTCTGCCGATCTGTTGCTTTATAATCGGACGATGAATGCTTTAGATTAATGCGTCTTGAGAATTTTTAGCATATCTAAAGTATATTTTATTCAAAAGAAAGTGAAAATATATACATGGTGGGGTTTTTCATCCTTTTAAGTCGGATAATATCTGGATCTCAACTTGGTGCCTCATTAAAAAACTTTTTCAGGAAAAAGAGTGCATCCTATGATGAGATCTTTTACCTTCTCTAGCTATAGTACCTTCTTAGGTTGCAGGCGTGCCACGATCTGGGAAGCTCTTGTCCTTCGAGTTCGGACAGTCTGTAGTAGCCCTTCCCGAGTACTTCTATGACTCGGTAGGGTCCTTTCCAGTTTGCTGCCAACTTTCCTTCTCCGGGTCGAGTTGTTCCAATATCATTTCGGATTAGGATGAGATCATTCTCCACAAAACCTCTTGGCACTACCTTTTGATTATATCTTGAAGCCATTCGGCGCTTTAGCGCTTCTTCCCTGATCCGAGCTCTTTCTTGGATTTCCGGAAGTAGGTCAAGTTCTTCTCTTTGAAGTTGGGAGTTGGCTTCTTTATTGTAGTGGACTACTCTAGGCGACCCTTCCTCAACCTCTACTGGGATTATTGCCTCCACTCCGTACGCTAATCGGAACGGTGATTCGTTTATGGTGGAATGTGGCGTAGTTCGATATGCCCATAAGACCTGTGGAAGTTCTTCAGCCCAAGCTCCCTTCGCATCTTGCAGTCTCCGTTTCAACCCAGCCAATATGACTTTGTTGGCAGCTTCGGCTTGCCCATTGGCTCGAGGATGTTCGACGGAGGTGAACTGGTGCTTTATGTTCAAGTCGGCTACTAATTTCCTGAAGCTTGCATCTGTGAATTGAGTGCCATTGTCTGTGGTGATGGAGTATGGAACCCCGAACCTCGTGACAATGTTCCTATATAGGAATTTCCGGCTTCTTTGAGCAGTGGCATTGGCTAGGGGCTCTGCCTCGATCCACTTTGTGAAATAGTCTACTCCGACTATGAGGAATTTGAGTTGTCCTGATCCTTGGGGAAAGGGTCCGAGAAGATCGAGTTCCCATTTTGCAAATGGCCAAGGTGAAGTTACGCTGATGAGCTCTTCTGGCGGGGCAATGTGAAAGTTGGCATGTTTCTGGCATGGGGGACATGTCTTTACAAATTTTGTAGCTTCCTTTTGTAGAGTTGGCCAGTAAAATCCTGCCCGAAGTACCTTTTTAGTGAGAGCTTGTGCCCCGAGATGATTGCCACAAATGCCGCTGTGTACTTCTTCTAAAACTTCCCTTGTGTTAGAGGTCGGCACACATTTTAACAATGGTATTGAAATCCCTCTTTTGTATAGGGTGTTGTTTATGATGGTGTAGTACTGAGCCTCCTATTTTAACCTCTTTGCTTCCTTCTCATTTGTGGGGAGTGTTTCTTTTTTAAGGTAATTAATTATGGGGGTCATCCATCCTTGATCTTGACTTGTTATAGCTAGGACTTTTTCTGCTTCCGAAATTGACGGGTTCTGTAGCATTTCCTAGATGAGGCTTCTATTGTTGCCCCCTGGTTTGGTGCTGGCTAGCTTTGAGAATGCATCAGCTCGGGCATTTTGTTCACGGGGTATGTGGCAGATCTTATATTCTCCGAGTTGTCCGAGCTGTTCCTTGGTTATATTCAAATACTTTTTCATGGTGGGATCTTTGGCTTGGTAATTCCCTGTTATCTGTGAGGTGACTACTTTTGAGTCGCTGAAGATGTTGAGTTTTTGAGCTCCAACTTCCTTAGCCAGCTTCAAACCAGCTAGTAACGCTTCATATTCTGCCTGGTTGTTTGAGGCCGGAAACCCAAATTTGAGGGAAAGCTCAACTTGGGTTCCTTGGTTGCTTTCTATTATCACACCTGCGCCGCTTCTAGTCTTATTTGAAGACCCGTCTACGTAGAGATTCCATTCTGTGGGGGGTTTTTGGGGTATCTGTGAATTCTGAAATGAAGTCGACCAAGTATTGTGATTTAATGGCTGTCTGAGCTTCATATTGGAGGTCGAACTCGGATAACTCGACTGCCCATTGTAAAATTCTGCCTGCTAGATCTGTTTTCTGTAGTATCCCTTTTATGGGCTGGTCGGTCCAGACCTTAATGGTGTGAGCCTGGAAGTACGGGCGTAGTCGTCGAGATGTCAGTATGAGAGCATAGGCAAACTTTTCTATTTTTTGGTAGTTCAGCTCGGATACCTGTAGCACTTTACTAATGAAGTATACAGGTTGTTGCCCTTTGTTGTCCTCTCGAACTAGGGCTGAGGCTACTGCCCGACTTCCTACCGCAAGGTACAATACGAGTGGTTCTTCCTTTCGTGGTCGAGTTAGGATAGGTGGTCGTCCCAGGAAACTTTTGAAATCCTGGAAGGCTTGCTCACATTCCATTGTCCATTCGAAGTTCTTTCCTTTCCTTAGAGTGGCATAAAAAGGAAGGGATCTTATCGCTGATCCCGCTAGGAACCTAGACAAGGCTGCCAACCTCCCGTTGAGTTGTTGTACTTCTCTGACACAAGTTGGGCTTTTCATGTTGAGTATGGCCTGGCATTTATCCAGATTTGCCTCAATTCCTCTTTGTGTGAGCATGAAACCCAAGAACTTGCCTGCTTCTACTGCAAAAGTACATTTTACGGGATTGAGGCGCATGTTATGCTTCCTTATAGTGTCAAACACTTGGGCCAGGTCGGACAATAATGTCTCTTCACTTTGTGTCTTTATTAACATGTCATCCACGTAGACCTCCATGATCTTTCCGATATGATCTGAAAAGACTTAATTCATTAGCCTTTGATACGTAGCTCCCACAATTTTGAGACTGAAAGGCATTACAATGTAGTAGTAGTTTCCTTTTGGCATCAAAAACGAGGTCTTTTCTTGATCTGGTGGATATATGGGAATTTGGTTGTATCCGGAATATGCATCCATAAACGAGAGGTATCTATATCCGGATGAAGCATCTACCAGGGCGTCGATACTTGGGAGTGGGTAAGGATCTGTTGGGCAGGCTTTGTTGAGGTCGATGTAGTCGGTGCACATTCGCCATTTTCCATTTGATTTTTTCACCAAGACGTCGTTAGCTAGCCATAGTAGGTACTTGAATTTTCTTATGAATCTTGCCTCCAGTAGTGCTTGTACCTGTTCTTCCACAGCTTGGGATCGTTCTGGCCCAAGTTTTCTTCGTCTCTGCTGTACCGGCCGAGATCCTGGATAGACCACCAACTTGTGACTCATTAGCTTGGGGTCTATGCCTGGCATGTCTGCAGCTTTTCATGTGAAGAGATCGACATTATCTCGTAAGAACCGTACTAGTAATTCTCTTGCGTCTCCCTTCAAGATCGTGCCGATATTAGTTGTTTTGTCCGAGGTATCCCCGATCTGAACTTTCTCTATTTCTCCTTCGGGTTGTGGAAGGAGTTCTTCACGTCTCTGAACACCACCGAGCTCAATTGTATAGAACTCTTCTCCTTTGCCTCTGAGGTTTAGACTTTCGTTATAACAGTGGCGTGCCATCTTTTGATCTGCTTTTATTGTAGCTATCCCTTCTGTAGTTGGAAATTTCATGCATAGATGTGGAGTTGAGACTATTGCGCCGAGTTGATTTAGTATTGTCCGACCTATTAGGGCATTGTAGGCTGAACTCACATCGACCACGATGTAGTCTATCTTGAGTGTTCTGGATTGGTTCCCTTTTCCGAAGGTTGTATGTAGTGGCACGTATCCCAGCGATTGTACTATGGTATCTCCCAGTCCGAACAGGCTGTTAGGGTATGCTCTAAGTTCCTTTTCTTCTAAGCCGAGCTTGTCGAAGGCAGTTTTGAATAAGATGTCGGCGGAGCTCCCTTGGTCTATTAATGTGCGGTGGAGATTGGCGTTTGCCAGTATGATGGTGATGACCATGGGGTCGTCATTTCCTGAGATGATACCGGATGCATCCTCTTTGGTGAATGTAATTGCAGGGATGTTGGGAGCTTCCTCTTTTTCTTCAACATGATATACTTCTTTGAGGTATCTTTTACGGGATGATTTGGAGATTCCTCCTCCTGCAAATCCTCCGTATATCATATGGACATGTCTTTCTGGCGTACGAGGTGATCGCTCGATTCGTCCGACATCTTCATCCCTTCTTCTCTTTCTTTGATCATCATCTCGGGTGGCCAGAAATCGATCTAGTTTTCCTTCTCTTACTAATTTTTCTATGATGTTTTTTAAGTCGAAGCATTCGTTGGTGGAATGTCCTCGGACTCGGTGATATTCGCAGTATTTATTCCGATTTCCTCCTCCTCTTTTACCTTTGAGTGGTCGGGCTGGGGGTATCTTTTCCGTATGGCAGACTTCTTTGTAGACATCTACCAGGGATACCCTAAGAGGGGTGTAATTATGATATTTTTTAATTTTCTCCCCTTGTCGATCTTCCTTCTTTTTGGATTCTTTATCTTTGTCTCGGTAGGAGAATCCGGATTTTGAGGTTTCTCCCAACTGAGAGTTTTCTTCCATGTTGATATATTTTTCCGCTCGCTCCTGCACCTCATCCAGAGACGTGGGATATTTCTTTGATATAGATTGGCTGAAAAGTCCCTCTCGTAGGCCATTGATGAGGCCCATGATGGTGGCCTCTGTTGGCAAGTTTTGTATGTCTAGGCATGTTTTGTTGAACCTCTCCATGTAGTTGCGAAGACTTTCCCTCTCCTTGCTTGATTCCTAGTAGACTGGGGGCGTGCTTGGCCTTGTCTTTTTGGATGGAGAATCTGGCCAGGAATTTTTTAGCTAGGTCGTCAAAGCTTGAGATGGACTTAGGAGGTAAGTTGTCGAACCATCTACTTGCTGTCTTCGTGAGGGTCGTTGGAAAAGCTTTGCAGTGAACTACGTCCGAGGCATCGGTGAGGTACATTCTGCTTCTGAAGTTGCTGAGGTGATGGTTGGGATCTGTAGTGCCATCATACAGAGTCATATCCGGGAGTTTGAAGTCCTTAGGAATTTCGGTTTTCATGATTTTCCTAGCGAATAGATCTTGATCTTTGCGTGAATTATCCTCAGGGGTGGTCCGGGTAGCCTTTGCTTTGAGATCGGCTTCGAGTTGTAGGATTTTATCTTCTAGCTCTCGACGTCTCCTTACCTCTCTTTGTAGATCCTTGCCAACTTCTTGTTGATGCTGGCTTTCTTTTTCAAGTTGCTTTAGACGATCTTGAAGCGCTTCTATTACTCCCGGATCTGATGAGTTTTTGTCTCCGTTAGATTCCGGAGTATCTTTTGGTGTAGCGTCCGCGTTTTTGTGCGGCGTTCTGTCCTCTAGGTCTAAATCATGGTCGTTGTCATGGTCGTCTGCCATAATGATGGGATGACTTCCAGGTCCCCAGCAACGGCGCCAATGTTCCGAGGGTTACCTAAAATTGTAGGCCGATCTTGGATGAGATCTTCTGTGTTGGTCAGAGATGACGTGTCCGGCTGGCTGATGACGGCCGGAGCTGTTGTGTCTGACTTGTTGGACTGGCTTCACTTCTGATCCGTAATCACCGGAGGGTGGGGGTACCTGTAAGAGACTTCGATGCTTAAGTTAGCACGGGTATTAAGCAGGTTTATTGTAGAATCAGAGTATGAGTTATACCTGGGTGCTCCAGTGTATTTATAATGGTGTGGAGTGACCTTTTTAGATAAGATAAGTTAGTTATCTTATCTTATCTTTATCTTTGAGTTGAGGTCAGCTTATCTTCAAGGGAACCGCCCTTATCTCTGTAGGCTCGGACGGCCTTTGGACTTGGGTCGTGTTCCCCTATTTGGGCCCTTTATTGGGCTTTCCTGTCGATTTGGCCGACTTCTTTGAGAAGAGGTCGGATAGCCTGACCTGAAGAGGTCGGTCGCTTTGTCACTGAATATCTCGGGTCGAATAGCTCGGCCCAGGGTGTGAACAAGCAGTGAATTTGATTTTCACTTTTTGCCGGTCTGTAGCTTTATAATCGAGCGATGAATTCTGCTTTCACTATTTTGCCAACCTTGTCAAAATCGGGCGATGAATTCTGGTTTCATTTTTGTCGACTTTTATCGTGATCGGGCGGTGAATTTGGTTTTCACCCCGCCGACCTTGTCGTGATCAGGCAGTGAAATTTTGCACTTAGATTAATGCGTCTTGGTAGAGTAGTGAATTTGGTTTTGACTTTGTCGACCTTTGTCGAAATCAAACGATGAATTCGGTTTTCATCGTGGTCGGGCGGTGAAGTTGGTTTTCACCTTGCCGACTTGTCACTTTGTAATCGGACGATGAATTTGGTTTTCATCTTGCCGACTTTGTCATGATCGGGCGGTGAATTTGGTTTTCACCTTGCCGACCTACTGTAATCGGGCGTCTTGGTAGGAAACTTTTTAGGGAATCTGCAATCTTTTAAACAATAAAATGAAGATAAGAGTGTGTATATGTTAGTACTTACCCTTCTAGGTCGGGCAATCTCTTAGATCTTGGCCTGGCGCCCTTCTTAGATTGCAGGCATGCCATGACCTTGGTAGCTCTCGCCCCTCGAGGTCGGACACTTTGTATCTTGAGGCCATTCGATGTTTTAATGCCTCTTCCTTGATCCGATCTCTTTCTCGAATTTCTGGAAGTAGGTCGAGTTCTTCCTTTTGAAGTTGGGAGTTGGCCTCTTCACTGTAGTGGATCACTCTGGGCGATCCTTCTTCGACCTCCACCGGGATCATTGCCTCCATTCCGTAAGCTAATCGGAAAGGTGATTCCTTTGTGATGGAGTGTGGAGTTATCCGATGTGCCCATAGGTCGTGTGGGAGCTCTTCTGGTGGGGCTATAGGGAAGTTGGCATGCTTTTGATGTAAAGCTTTGACTTTGTATTTGGGTTTTTGCTCTGAAGAACTTTGGTTCTTTCTGTAAAAAGTTTGCGTCTTTGATCATTTTTTATGACTTTTATTTTATCGTTCGCCTTTGAGAAGAATGTGGGCTTTGCTTAGGGTTTTGTTGCTGTTCCTGTTTTTCATCGTTGCCTGACTCCTTTTGTACAAAAGTTCTAGCTTTTGTTTTGACCCTTTGTTTGAGAGGTGTTCAGACTGTTTAGGTATAGATTGTCGACTTCTCTTCTCCGTGTTCTTGTCCTGTTGTTGCCTCCAAAGGATGCCCCTGGACCTTTTGTGTGGGTCCTGGGGTTTTCCTTTTGTTGTTTGTGCTGTCTGAATCCTACTAGCCGAGTTGTTTTGTCTTTTGTCCAAGATATTTTTTAGTAATCCGATCTTCTTTTCTTGTTTGTAGGACTAGTTGGTCATGTCTTCTCGCAAAAATATTGTTGAGGCGTCTTCTAAGGTTCCCGAGGGGATGTCTGATTGGTTGGACTCCCTGGTGTTGCTGTGTGTTTCTTTAGCCAATTCTGAATTTTGCGTAGAGCTTAGAAAACATCACCGTCTCTGCAAGAGTAAAGATCAAGAGAGGAATTATGAATTGGTGGCACCTGACTCCGAGGAGAGGGTTTGCTTTCCTGTCCCAACCCAAGGGGAGCGCCCTTTTCTTTTATGCTTATGACTATTTTTTCAGCCAGTTGGACATCACTTTTCCCTTTACCTCCTTTGAGACCGATTTGTTATGGTCGTGTAATGTAGCTCCGTCCCAGCTTCACCCGAACTCCTGGGATTTTATTAAGATTTTTCAGCTTCTTTTCCAAGAATTGGATGTTACCCCTTCTCAAACTCTTTTCCTTTATTTGTTTGTTTTAACTAAGCCCGGGATTTCTTCAAAAAAGAAAGCCTCGTGGGTTTCTTTTAGATCTGCACAAGGACATAAGGTTTTTACCATGTATGACGAGTCCTTCAGGGACTTCAAGAATTATTTCTTCAAGATTCGAGCTATTGAGGGAGCTCGCCCCTTTTTTCTAGAAGCGAATGATGAGCCATCCTTCCCTCTATATTGGCAGCAGAATGTAGTAGTATCCCGATATACATGGGAAATGCTCGACGAGATTGAGCAGGCTTTTGTAACTATTTTGGAGGTCCTTTGGGGGGAACCTCTTCATCTAGATACTAAAAAAACCATTGGGGGACCCCTCCCTTGTTCAAACTGCACTGGGTATTACTTGATATATATTGCTTCTTGTTTTTACTTTGCTTTTCTCTTTTTTCCTGGTTTGTAAAACTACTGGTTTCTAATTTACAGAGATAGCCAAGAATAATGACTCGATGAAAGCTTTCAAGAAGGCGAGAAAGGCTGCTGCCGCTCAGAACATCTCGACCAAAACGGATGGGAAGGATCTTCACAGGTGACATCGAAATCGTCCGTGCTGAGCTCTCCTGGCCTGAGGAGAATGATCCCTACTCCTCGAGTTCGTGTAGTGGATCCTCCACCGTCTTCTGCTGCTGTTGCATCTTCTCCTCCGATCGTTCCACCTTCTAAAAGACCTCGAACTGTTAAACCCTTCAATCTGGATGCCCCTGACTTCGATGTTGTTGCGTTTGTCGACCAACAGATCGGTCCTTATGGTGCCCTCCCTATGGATGATGTGTCACTCCTTCACCATTTAGACTTTATAACTCGGAGTAGTGTCAAGATGGCACATATGGGGGCGGCCTTATATCGGACTGCCCAAGATCTTCCTCTTCATGCTACGAAGGCCTTCATGGAGGAGGCTAAATTAGAGTTTGATCGGATGAAAGGTTTGAAGGAGGAGCTCGAGGTGAAGGTGACCAAGCTGGAGAAAGAGTTCGAGGGTGAGAAGGCTAGTTCTATTGCCTTGGCGGCTTCTGTAAAGTTTGCTGAAGACACGGCTTTGAGGCACAAGGATAGCTATGTTACGGCCTACAGGGAGGTGATGCGTCTTAGGGAGGAGTCGAAGTCTACCCGGGTTGATTATGCCGACCTCCAGGGTCATCTTGTAGGCAGCATAAATGCTGCTTATGAGAACCTGAAGGAGCAGGTTCAAGTTCTTGCACCTGAGGCCAACCTTACTCTCTTCAGCCTGGACAATGTTGTAAAGGATGGCAAAATTGTTCCTGATGACCCTGATGATGACGATGTTAAACCCCTTCCTGTGCCGGTCGCCAAAGCCACTGTCGGGCCGACTTCTTCAGCTCCTCCCGCTGGGGTTAGTCATCCCGAACCAGAGCCTGATTGCTAGATATTAAATCGGGATGACGGGACAGTGGATGCAGTATCCCTTCAGACTCGCCCTCTTTCACCCCGTGCTGCGAAGACTTTGGATCCTCAATGAATTTTTTAGATGTTTGTGTGAATAGCTGATGGGAAAATTTATGGAAAAACGAATTTCCAAAACACCCAAATCTCACCGGCAAGTATACCGGGTCGCATCAAGTAGTAAAACTCACGTGAGTGAGGTCGATCCCACAGGGATTGATGGATCAAGCAACTTTAGTGGGTGATTAGTTTAGTCAAGCTAACATTGAAGTGAATTGTGTGAAATTGTAGCCAACAGAAAGTAAATGACAATGAATTTAAAGTTGCAGAATGTAAATTGGCAAGTAACTTAAAGAGCAAGAAAGGTAAATTGCAAGAATCTTAAATTACAAGAAAAGTAAATTGCATTAAATGTAAAGGGGAGTGGGTGCAGGGAAATTAAAGAAAGCAATAGATTAAGCAACTAGAAATTTAAATTGCAGAAAATATAAAAGGAACTGGGTGATGGGAGCAATGTAAACAGAGAAGCAAAATTTCAGTGAATAAGAACTTAAAGCACTTGCAAGAAATGTAAATTGGAGGCAATGCAACAGAAAGTAAAAATGCTTGAAAGATTAAAAACAGAAAATGACTGATGCTAAATTACAGCAATTAAAAGGATGTTGAAGATCTCAGGGGTGGAGGAGACTAGAAAACAAGTCTAGACCTCAAGTCCTTCCTTGATCCAACAGGAGAAAAGTTGCAGAGAATTAAAAGAGAGATTTCGGAAGAAGTAAAGAGACGTCGCAGATGGAGAATGAAAACAGAATTCCTTCCAATCTCAATCTAAAATTTCAAAACAGAAAAGAAAACTCAGAAAGAAAGCAAAATGAAAACTAAAGAGTGCACCCCTCCCTATTGGAGCTAGCCTCTTTTCTAATCGAGCTCTCCTCCTAAAATGAAAATGATGCCTTTTTATAAGCTTTTACAAACATGACAAATGAAAATCAAATTGAAAACAAATTACAAAGAAAATGAAATTCCTAATCAAATTGTTTCTTGTGCCTTTGAGTGATGTCAATTGGGCTTTTGCTCTTGATGGAATTGGGTTGACAAAAGCCTCTGTTGATTGCTCTTGGAGTTGGAGAGAAACCCACTTGTGAACCGGGCCATGAACCATTAAAGCTTGAGTCAAAGTTTGAGGCAAACTTTGACTCAAGCTTTTCATATCAGCTTGCCTCCTTTTGCTGTCATCCACGTTTGAGCCAAAGTTTGAGGTCAAACTTTGAGCCAAACGTGGATCCCTCTTGCACGCCTCTTGGGATGCTACTTTGTCTGAATCTTAAAGTTGCAAATTTCATACTCACTATAGACTATTATATATGGTTGGAAAGCTCTGAATGTCAGCTTTCTAACCCAATTGGAATCACCTTAATTGGACATCTACAACTCAAGTTATGCTCATTTGAAGAGGACAGGGTCGCTGGCTTTGGTGTGCAGCATTTGAGGCGACGTTTACCTCAAACGTGGACGAAAACGCCAGGTTATGGAAGCTCAAATGCATTGTCCACCCCATACTATTATATATTGTTGGAAAGCCCTGAATGTCTACTTTCCAATGCCATTGGAAGCGCATCATTTGGAGCTCCACAGCTCGAGTTATACTCCGTCGAAGGTGCAGAGGTCAGTTGGCCTCATTGCAGGTTGCCACCATGTTCGTTTATGCATATTTCGGGGCAGTTTTCTCCCTCAATTTTAGTGTCCACCATGCAGTGCCATATATTCTTTGATATCTCTCGATTCCTACTTTCCATTGCTTTTTGAATCATCTCATTTGGAGCTCTGTAGCTCAAGTTATTCTTGTTGGAAGTATACCCCTTCAGGTTGTTGTGGCGCCAACGTTTGACTCAAAGTTTGAGGTCAAACGTTGGCGCAAGCTTTTGCTCTCTCCAGGGTGTGTTTGTTATGGCGCCAATGTTTTCCTAAAAGCTTGAGGTCAAACGTTGGCGCAAGCTTTTGCTCCCTCCAGGGTGTAGTCAAGCTCCTCCAAAAGTTTGAGCTAAAGTTTGAGGCAAACTTTGGCTCAAGCATTTTGTCCTCTCTTGTTCTTTGCCATTCCTTCTTTCTTCAACCTTCTTCAAAGCTCTTTTCACCTATCATCAATCAATCAAAACATCAAAGCTATGCTCAAAATCATGAGATTGTTTCTCTTTCATAATATACGACAATTATAGCACAAAATCTCATGAAAATGCATTAATTTATCCATGGTTGATTGAATCAAAGGAAACATGAATTCCACCCAAATGGCTTACTTATTACATAAGAATGCATGAAACCAAGTAAAAAAACTAGTTAAAAAGCATAGGAAAACATGACATGGTGACATGTCATCAATAGCCCGATTTGTGGGCTTTTTGAACTCTTTATATTTTGTAAATGGTGGTCCTGACTGGTGCTACATTCCTAGTTGCTTGTTTAGCAACTTTATTTTGAAAAACAAAGTAATTTCCAAGCTCTTAGGGCTAGTTTTGGTAGCCTCTTGAGTTTGTTATTTTTATAACTTGTGTTTTTCGTAACATGTCTGTCTGCACTCGTCTTGGTACCTTTCTAGGTTTTGGGAGTGTTGGAATTTTCGTAGTCTGACCTCTTTGGATTGGCTTGATTCCTTTGTACCTTTGCCTGATGTTATTTCTAGTAATTTGTTTTGTTTGGACCTTGTTCAGGTCTCTATTAGGAATTACTTTGTATAACGCTAAGTTTTTTGAGAGGCCGATTTCGTCATGTCGGTTTCGTTCAAGTTGCTGTTAGTAACCCTTCTTTTTTGGACCTTGTTTTGGGTCTCCTTCAGGGATTACTTTTGCAACCTTGTGTTTTGGGACCGACTTCATCATGTCAGGCTCTTTTAAGTTATTTTTGTAATCCTCTTTCTTGGACCTTGTTCAGGTCTCTTTCAGGGATTACTTTTATAACTTTTATGTTTCGGGACGACTTCATCATGTCAGGCCCTTCTAAGTTATTTTTGTAATCCTCTTTCTTGGACCTTGTTCAGGTCTCTTTCAGGGATTACTTTTATAACTTTTATGTTTCGGGCCGACTTCATCATGTCGAGCCCTTCTAAGTTATTTTTGTAATCCTCTTTCTTTTTGGACTATTTAGCTTTATCCCGAGAGGAGTAGGTGAATCCAAATTTTGAGGTCTCTCCTAGTCGAGAGTTCTCCTCCATGTTGATGTACTTCTCTTCTCGTTCTTGAACCTCATTCAGAGACGTGGGGTGCTTTTTTGATATAGACTGGCAAAAACGTCCCTCTCGTCAGCTATTGATGAGGCCCATAATGGTGGTCTCTGTTGGTAGGCTTTGTATGTCGAGGCATGTTTTGTTGAATATTTCCATGTAGTTGCGAAGACTCTCCCGCTCTCCTTGCTTGATTCCTAATAAACTTGGGGCGTTCTTAGCCTTATCTTTTTGGATGGAGAATCTGGCCAGAAACTTCTTAGATAAGTCGTCGAAGTTTGAGATGGACCTAGGAGGTAGATTGTCGAACCATCTAATTGCTGTTTTTGTTAAAGTAGTCGGAAAGGCCTTGCAACGAACTGCGTGTGAGGCGTCAATGAGGTACATTCTACTTCTGAAGTTGCTGAGATGATGGCCGGGATCTGTAGTGACATCATACAGAGTCATGTCGGGAAGTTTGAAGTCTTTTGAGATTTTAGCCTTCATGATTTCTTTAGTGAATGGATTTTGGTCCTTGCGGGGGTCATTTTCGAGACCAGATCGAGTAGTCTTGGTTTTGAGATCGACTTCGAGTTTTAAAAGCTTGTCCTCTAACTCACGGCGTCGTCTAACTTCCCTACGTAGATCTCTCTCAGCTTCTCGTTGATGCTCCACCTCCTTTTCGAGTTGCTTCAAGCGATCTTGAAATGACTCCACTGCTCCCATACTTGGTGAATCATTGTTTTTGTTAGGTTAAAGGGTATCTTTTGGTGTAGTGTCTGCGTTCTTGTGCGGCGTTCTATCTTCTAGATCTGAATCATGATTGTTGTCATGGTCGTCCGCCATGGTGGTGGGATGACTTTCAGGTTCCCCGGCAACAGCGCCAATGTTCTGAGGGTTACCTGAAACTGTAGGTCGATCTCAGACGAGATCTTCTATGCTGGTCGGACATGACGTGTCCGGCTGGTGGGTGGCGGCCGGAGCTGTCGTGTCCGACTTGTGGGACTGGCTGCACTGCTGATCCTTCATCACCGGAGGGTGGGGGCACCTGCAAGAGACTCCGATGCTTAAGTTAGCATGGGTATTAAACAGGTTTTTAGTAGAATCAGAGTATGAGTTATACTTGGGTGCTCCAGTGTATTTATAATAGCGTGGGCGGACCTTCTTAGATAAGATAAGTTAGTTATCTTATCTTATCTTATCTTTGGGTGAGGTTAGCTTATCTTCAAGGGAACCGCCTATATCTCTATAGGCTTGAACTACCTTTGGACTTGGGTCGTGTTCCTCTATTTGGGCCCTTTACTAGGCTTTCCTGACAGTTTGGCCGAGCTCTTTGGGAAGAGGTCGCATAATCGGACCTGAAGAGGTCGGTCGCCTTGTCGCTAAACATCCCGGGTCGGATAGCTCGACCCAGGGTATGAACACCTTCTGAGTTTTTAATGTTCTTTATAATAGCCGTGTTTTTTTGATGTGTTGATTGCCTTTTTGTGACTTCTGTGGATCCTTGTAGAGTGTCGATACTTTGTTGTCCGACCTCTTTTTGTTTGTCGAGGTGATACTTTTGGGGCTAACCTGTTTGACAACTTTTTAGTGTTCTTGTAGAACCTTTTTAGTTAGTCTGAATAGTTTTGATAGCTTTGTTGTGGAGTTGTGGCTTTTTAGGCAGAGTTGTGTCCCTTTTAACGCACACTTGTTTGTTGGTCCGACTTCTTCTTGTCGGTCCTTCTGAAGTTATTTTTAGTAATCCATTTTTAATCAGACCTCCTCAGGCCTCTTTCTATGGATTACTTCTTATAACTTTTGTCGCTTTGATCGATTTGGTCCGACTTCTTCTTGTTGGTCCTTCCACAGTTATTTTTAGTATTCCATTTTTAATCAGACCTCGTCAGGCCTCTTTCTATGGATTACTTTTTATAACTTTTGTCGCTTTGATCGATTTGGTCCGACTTCTTCTTGTCGGTCCTTCTTAAGTTATTTTTAGTAATCCATTTTTAATCAGACCTCGTCAGGCCTCTTTCTATGGATTACTTTTTATAACTTCTTACATTAATCTATTTTTGTCGCTTTTATCTTGCCGACCTTGTTGTAATCGGGTAGTGAATTTAGTTTTCATCTTGCTAATCTTGTCGTAATCGGGCGATGAATTCTTGCGCTCAAATTAATGCGTCTTGGTAGAAAAACTTTGTAGAGAATCTGAAAAACTTTATTCAAATAAAATAGGCATATAGACAAGAATATATACATGTAGGTGCTTACCCTTCTAAGTCGGGCAATTTTTGCAGATCTTGGCTTGGTGCCTCATTAAAAAACCTTTTCAGGAAAAAGAGTGCACCTTGACCTAAGATCTTTATTACCTCCTAACTAGAGTACCTTCTTAGGTTGCAGGCATGCCATGACCTTGGTAGCTCTCGCCCCTCGAGGTCGGACACCTTGTAGTAGCCTTTTCCTAGTACCTCTACAACTCGGTAAGGTCCTTTCCAGTTAGCTGCTAGCTTTCCTTCTTCTGATTGGCCTGCTCTGGTGTCATTTCGGATTAGGATGAGATCGTTGTTGGCGAAACTTCGTTGGACTACTTTCTGATTGTATCTTGAGGTCGTTCGATGCTTTAACGCCTCCTCTCTAATCTGAGCTCTTTCTCGGACTTCTGGAAGTAGGTCGAGCTCTTTCCTTTGAATTTTGGGAGTTGGCCTCTTCATTGTAGAGGATCTGTTCATATATCGGTTCGAGCTATAAAAGACCGGGTTGGCCGACCTCTTATAAGGTTGGCCCATTACCGACCTCTTCACAAAGAGCTCGGCCAAATCGCCATAAGAGGCCCAAACAGGCCCAAACGAAGGAACACAGTCCAAATCTAAAGGCAGCCAAAGTCCAGAAAGATAAAGGTAGTTCCCTTAAAGATATGATGACTTCACTCAAAGATAAGATAAGATAAGATAACTATCTTATCTCCAGAAAGGTCATTCTACACCATTATAAATACACTGGAGCACCCTGGTATAACTCATACGCTGATTCTACTAAAAACCTACTTAATACCCTTGCTAACTTAGGCATCAAAGTCCCTTGCAGGTACCACCACCCTCCGATGACGAAGGATCAGCACCACCACCAAGTCCAACAAGTCGGACACGAAAGCTCCAGCCACCATCATCAAGTCAGACACAATAGCGCCGATCGGTACAGAAGATCTCGTCCGAGATCGACCTACAGTTTCAGGTAACCTTCAGAACATTGGCGCCATTGCCGGAGAACCTGGAAGTCATCCCATCATCATGGCGGACAACCTTGACAATGACCACAACTCTGGTTTGGTGGACAGAACGCCAAACAAAGACACAGACGCCACCTCCAAAGACACACCTCAAAACAGGGGAGATAAGCAAGCCCCAAACACAGAAATTTTGGAAGCTATCCGTAAGCAACAGAATTGCCTTAAACAGCTGGAACAAGAAGTTAAACATCGACGGGAAGCCGAAAGAGACCTTCGGAGAGAAACAAGATGACGTCGAAATATAGAGGACAAGCTTTTAAAGCTCGAAGCCGATCTCAAAACCAAGACTGGTCGATCCAATCATGAACAGTCACGAAGATAGCCCCCACAAAGATCAAGACCCATTCACCAAAGAGATCATGAAAACTAAAGTCCCAAAGGACTTCAAAAGCTCCCGACATGACCCCGTACGACGGCACATCGAATCCAAGCCATCATCTTAGCAATTTCAGAAGCAGAATGCATCTCACTGACGCCTCGAACGCTATTCGATGCAAAGCCTTCCCGACTACCCTAACAAAAACAGCAATAAAGTGGTTCGACAGTTTGCCTCCTAGATCCATAACAAGTTTTGATGACTTAGCCAAAAAATTCCTCGCTAGATTCTCCATCCAGAAGGACAAAACCAAACACTTCCCGAGCTTACTAGGGATCAAGCAAGGAGATTGGGAAAGTCTTCGCAACTACATGGAAAGATTCAACAAGCGTGCCTGGACATACAAAGTCTACCAACAGAAGCAGCTATGGGTCTCATCAATGGCCTACGAGAAGGACCTTTTAGCCACTCAATATCCAAGAAGCACCAACATCTCTAAACGAGGTACAGGAATGGGCAGAAAAATACATCAACATGGAGGAGAACTCTCGACTAGGAGAGAGCTCAAAAACCGAATTCTCCTAACCCACCACAGGACAAGGATAAAGAGTCCAAGAAAAAAGAATATCAACCCAGTGAGAAGCCTAGAAAATACCACAATTACACCCCTCTTCGGGTGTCTCTTGTGGATGTTTACCGAGAAATATACGACACAGAGAAAATCCCACCATCTCGCCCAATCAAAAGCAAAAAGGAAGAGGAAATCAGAGAGAATACTGCGAGTACCACCGAATCTACGGACATCCTACCGACGAGTGCTTCGACCTAAAGAATGTCATAGAGAAATTGGCAAGAGAAGGGCGATTAGATCGGTACTTAGCCAATAAAGCGAAGGAACCAAGAAAAAGAAGAAAAGCCGAAGAGGTCAGACGAGTTGAACGTCCACCTCACACCGAAGAGGTCGGACGAGTTGAATGTCCACCTCACACCGAAGAGGTCGGACGAGTTGAACATCCACCTATCACCGAAGAGGTCGGACGAGTTGAACGTCCACCTCACACCGAAGAGGTCGGACGAGTTGAACGTCCACCTCACACCGAAGAAGTCGGGCAAGTTGAACGTCCACCTTACACCAAAGAGGTCGGACGAGTTGAACATCCACCTCACACCAAAGAGGTCGGGCAAGTTGATCGTCCACCTCATACCAAAAAGGTCGGGCGATTTGAACGTCCACCTCACACCAAAGAGGTCGAACGAGTTGAACATCCACCTCACACCGAAGAGGTCAGACGAGTTGAACATCCACCTCACACCCCTGAGAGACATGTTCATATGATAAATGGAGGATTCGCAGGATGAGGGATCTCTAAATCATCTGGCAAAAGACACCTCAAAGAGGTATATTAAGGAAGGGAGAGAGGTTTGGAAAGGACAACAGAGTGCGAATAAGCCTTCCGAGATTTCAAAAATTCTTGGGGTAACCACCCATTCTTACCAGACCATGGGAAAGTGAAGAACTCATATTATATCTCGCAGTGGGAATGAAAGTGGGCAATAACCCGTCTACTTCATCAGCAAAGCTCTACAAGGGGCCGAACTAAACTATCAAAAGATAGAAAAAGTTCACCTACGCCCTCATACTCACCTCTCAACGACTCCACCCATACTTTCAAGCTCACACTATCAGAGTTCGGACCAACCAGCCCATAAAAGACATCCTACAGAAAATAAACTTAGCTGGAAGAATCCTACAGTGGACAGTCGAGTTATCCCAATTCGATCTTCAATATGAAAAGCTCGGACAGCCATCAAATCACAGTATTTGGCCGACTTCATTACAGAGTACACTGACACCCGGGAACTCCCACAAAATGGAATCTCTACGTGGACGACTCTTCAAACAAAACCGGGAGTGGTGCAGGTGTAATTATAGAAAGCGATCAGGGAACCCAAATCGAGCCAAATAACCAAACTGAATACGAGGCACTACTGGCTGGTTTAAGGCTGGCTAAGAAGGTAGGAGCTTACCGTGTCCAGTGATTCACAAGTAGTCACCTCACAAATAGAAGGGAGCTACCAAGCTAAGGATCCCACAATGAAAAAATACCTCGGACAATTCGAGGGACCTTGGACAAAAGCAGCTCGGATAATTCGGGGGACCCTGGACAAAACCAGAGAACATCTCAGACAATTCGGGGGATATAAGGTTCGACATATACCTCGGGAATAGAATACTCGAGCAGATGCACTTTCAAAACTAACCAGCACCAACAGCTCGGACAATTCAGGGGACATGAGGTCTGACATATACCTCAGGAACAGAATGCCCGAGCTGGTGCACTTTCAAAACTAGCCAACACCAAACCAGGGGGCAATAATAGATGCCTCATCCAAAAAACACTGCAAAATCCATCAATCTCGGAGGAAGAAAAGGTCCTAACCATATCAGGTCAGGGTCGTTCCCCCGGAGTCAAGGAAGGAAAACAAACCCTCTCCTCAGGGTCCGGCGACACCAACTCATGATTCTTCTCCTCATCCCTATCCCTACAAATTCTATGGAACCTCCTAAGTCGCACATAGTACTTAGGAACACACATTAAAACTATGGAATCCAGCCAGTCAGACATGCCGTCCGGGATCTTAGTAGACATCTTAGCAATATTTTTGTGGGAAGACATAGGTCAAATATTCCTACAGTAAGAAAAATAAAAATGGGGTTACTACCAAACAACTTGGGCAAATAAGGAAACAACTCGGACAATAACAGCAAAACATCAGGTGTCAGATACAACAGTAAAAGAAAAACCCCAGGACTCACACGAAAGTCCAGGGGCACCCTTTGGAGGCAACAACAGAGCAAAAACCCAAATACAAAGTCAAAGCTTGACATCAAAAACATGCTAACTTCCACATGGCCCCACCAGAGGAGCTCATCAGTGTAACATCACCTTGGCTGTTCGCAAAGTGGGGACTCGACCTCCTCGGACTATTTTCCCAAGGATCGGGACAAGTCAAGTTCCTCATTGTAGGGGTGGATTACTTCACAAAATGGATTGAGGCAAAGCCCCTAGCTAATGCCACTGCTCAAAGAAGTCGGAAATTCTTGTACAGAAACATTGTTACAAGGTTTGGGGTTCCTTACTCCATCACCACAGACAATGGCACTCAATTCACGGACACAAGTTTCAAGAAGTTGGTGGCTGACTTGAAAATAAAGCACCAATTCACATCCGTAGAACACCCACAAGCCAATGGACAAGCAGAAGCTGCCAACAAAGTCATACTAGCTGGGTTAAAATGGAGACTACAGGACGCAAAGGGAGCTTGGACTGAAGAGCTCCCACAAGTCCTATGGGCATATCGGACAACTCCACACTTCACCACGAGAGAATCACCCTTCTGATTAGCTTACGGAATGGAGGCAATGATCCCAGTAGAGATCGAAGAAGGATCCCTCAGAATGATCCTCTACAATGTAGAGGTCAACTCCCAACTCCAAAGGGAAGAACTCGACCTACTTCCAGAAGTCCGAGAAAAAGCTCGGATTAGGGAGAAGTGTTAAAACATCGAATGGCCTCAAGATACAATCAGAAGGTTGATACAAAAATCGTTGTCGGTCTAGATTTTCTTCTTAAAGAAAAGAATCACTTCGTTGTAAGCATAGCTCCAAACTAACAAACAACTCTTACATCAAATTAAAATTTGGTTTTGTCACAAGTACAAACCCCAATAAGAATTAACCGAAGTATTTGAACTCCAGGTCGTCTCATAAGGAATTGCAATGAAGTGCTCAATTATTGGCTATGAAGATGCAAGGGGATTTGATTTGGAAATTGACAAGAAAAATAAATGACAAGAAAGTAAAATGTCAAGAACTAATAAAATAAAGAAAAAGTACTCTTGGCTAAGACATGGGAAATTGAGATCACCATCCTTGTCAAGAAACCATATATTGATAATTATGAGAGACCAACCTATTAAGTCTACTTCCAAAAGTCTTAAGTACGTAATATCTACTCCTAGGCTTGAAGTACGTCAAATAGGTTTAATCACATCAACCCATAAGTTCTAACCTATCTACTAATTAGATTAGTAGTGGGTTAGTGTCAATGGATATCAAATTGATCACCAAGGGTTCTCAAATCACCAAACCAATTAGACCCAATGGCTCAAGTTTACCCAATTCCCTTAGCCTAGACCAAGAGTAAAGAGAACTACTCAAAAACTAATAGAAACATTTTATCAAACACCTAGTGTGCAAGAAGAGTAAACATCATAAAGTGCAAGAATTAACAAAACCCATAACTATCATAAGCAAGAGATC
This sequence comes from Arachis ipaensis, assembly GCF_000816755.2. Lineage (NCBI taxonomy): Eukaryota > Viridiplantae > Streptophyta > Magnoliopsida > Fabales > Fabaceae > Arachis > Arachis ipaensis. The sequence goes on from NC_029794.2 coordinate 98,056,335, forward strand.
AACAATAACAATGAAGATAAACATAGAAGAGCATGGAAACATAAAATTGCATTAAAAAAAATTAAGATCCAACAATGGTTCATCAACATAAAAAAAGAGTAAAACAAGAAATCAACAAGAGAAACTAAGAAGATTGAGATAATAGAATACTAAAATATAATGAGAACTAAAATCAAAACAAGAATTGAAAGAGAAATTTGAGAGTGATTAACCTAACTTTACCCTAATTAGTATCCTAAATCTAGAGAGAGGAGAGAGCCTCTCTCTCTAGAATTCTATCCTAAAACATGGTGAAAACTCATCTATGACTACTTGGTTCATTCCCCCTTCAATCCTTGGGTTCAATAGCATCAGAAATGAGTTGGATTGGGCCCAAAATAAGATACAAATTGCCCCCAACAAGTTGCTTAAAGTGGACCCACACTGCTCCATCGGCGCGCACGTGTACAGTGCACGTGCGCATCCCTAGACGTCAGGAAACTATGGCAAATTTTATATCATTTTGAAGCCTCGGATGTTAGCTTTCCAACACAACTAGAACTGCCTCATTTGGACCTCTGTAGCTCAAGTTATGGTCGATTGAGTGCGAAGAGGTCAGGCTTGACAACTTTACGGTTCCTTCATTTCTTCATGAGTTCTCCCACTTTGCATGCTTTTCTCCTCACTTCTTCCATCAAATACTTGCCTTATGAACCTGAAATCACTCAACAAACATATCAAGGCATCGAATGGAATTAAAGTGAGTTAAATTTAGCTATTTTAAGGCCCAAAAAGCATGTTTTCACACTTAAGCACAAATCTAGGGAGAATTACAAAACCATGCTATTTTATTGAATAAATGTGAGAAAAGGTGATAAAATTCCCCAAAATAAGCACAAGATAAACCACAAATTGGGGTTTATCAAAGGTAATCCAGCAAAGTTTCGCCAACAACAATTTCATCCTAATCCAAAATGACATCAGAACAGATTGGTCAGGAGAAGGGAAGCTAGCAGCCAACCGGAAATGACCATACCAAGTTGTTCAGAAGTACTGGGGAAAGGTCACCACAAAGTGTCCAACCTTGAGGGGCGAGAGCTACCAAGGTCATGGCATGCCTGCAATCTAAGAAGGGCGCCAGGCCAAGATCTAAGAGATTGCCCGACCTAGAACGTTTGCAGATTCTCTACAAAGTCTCTTTATCAAGACGCATTAATCTGAAACGCAAAAAATTTATCGCCCGATTACAAAGCTACAGATCGGTAGAAAGTGAAAATCAAATTCATTGCTCGATCACGACAAATACCAACGAAGATGAAAACCAAATTCATCAAAAGGTCGACCAAACGAGGATCAAACTCAATTTCTAAAAAATCGGCAAAGATGAAAAGTGGCAAAAACAGAATAATGCAAGAAGTTATCGAAAGTGATCCATAGGAAAGGACCTGACGAGGTCTTAATAAAAATGGGTTGCTAAAAATAACTTAAAGACGGACCGACGTAAAGAAGTCGGACCAGTCGATCACAATAACCAAAGTTATAAAAAGTAAATCCCTAGAAAGAGGCCTGGCCAGCCCTAAAAAAGAGGATTACTAGAAATAACTTAGAAGGGACCGACATGATGAAGTCGGCCCAACAAAATCACAAAGTTATAAAAGTAATCCATAAAAGAGACCTGACAAAGGTCCAAATAAAATGGATTACTAGAAATAACTTAGAAGGGACCGACATGATAAAGTCGGCCCGACAAAACTACAAAAAGTTATAAAAAGTAATCCATAAAAAGAGACCTAACAAGGGTGCAAATGAAATGGATTACTAAGAAATAACTTAAAAGGGACCGACATGATGAAGTCGGCCCAACAAAATAACAAAGTTATAAAAGTAATCCATAAAAGAGACCTGACAAAGGTCCAAATAAAATGGATTACTAGAAATAACTTAGAAGGGACCGACGTGATAAAGTCGGCCTGTCAAAACTACAAAAAGTTATAAAAAGTAATCCATAAAAAGAGACCTGACAAGAGTCCAAATGAAATGGATTACTAAGAAATGACTTAGAAGGGACCGACATGATGAAGTCGGCCCAACAAAATCACAAAGTTATAAAAGTAATCCATAAAAGATACCTGACAAAGGTCCAAATAAAATGGATTACTAGAAATAACTTAGAAGGGACCGACATGATGAAGTCGGCCCAACAAAACTACAAAAAGTTATAAAAAGTAATCCATAAAAAGAGACCTGACAAGGTCCAAATAAAATGGATTACTAGAAATAACTTAGAAGCGACCGACATGAAGAAGTCGGACCAGACCGATTAAAGTGACAGAGTTATAAAAAGTAAATCCATAAAAAAGAGATCCGGCGAAGCCTGATTAAAAATAGATTACTAAAAATAACTCAGAAAAAATCGACAAGCGAAGTCGATCAACGAAAGCTACAGCTTGGACTGACAAGAGAAGTCGGACCAACGAAAGCTAAAGAAGGATCGACAAGAGAAGTCGGACCAACGAAAAAAGTGCACTAAAAGGGACATAGCTTTGCCCAAAAAGTCATGGCCCACGACAAGGCTATCAAAATTGTTCAGACTAACTAAAAAGGTTCTACCAAGAACACTAAAAAGTTGTCGGACAAGTTAGCCTCAAAGGTCATCCCGCCTAAACAGAAGATAGACTAAAAAAGATCTAATCAAAAAGAGGTCGGACAGCAAAGTACCAACACTCTATAAACATCTCACAAAGGCAAAGGAAAGGTCAAAAGGCCAAAGCCAGAAGTGCTTCGCTGAAAAGTACGAAGTCTTAAAAAAAAACACTACTTAAAAGGCAAAAGCACAAATCAGAATGGCGCTAAAAAGTCATCCAAACAAACTATAAAAAGGTTCCCCATCAGAACACTACCTAAAACGTTGTTGGATTATGACTAAAAAGCCCGAGCAGTGAAGACAAACAAGTCGGGATAAGGCTGAGAAGTCCTCTCAACAAACTAAAAAGGGCAATACCAGATTCGCACAAGGAGAAACTACTCAAGATCGACCAAAGTCAGGATGCTTGAGCACAACTTCCCCAAAGAGATCGAAGCTCCGAAAGCACGATCTCACAGAGAGGTCTGAACTCAAGCAGGGGCAAAGTCGTACAGGTCAACGTTAGCTAAGAAGATGCGCAAGTACGATCTCAAAAAAAGAACAAGCCAAAAAGTTGGGAAACAACTTAAAGCTCAAATGTGCTTAGCTAAAAGGGATACAACTCGGCTCAAAGAAGGCACAATCTCAAACAGGGCTACGAACGTCATCCGAGACTAAAAAAGGTTCTATATAAAGAACACTAAAAAGTCATTGGACAAGTCACTAAAAGCCCGAATATCAAGCCGCAAGGATAACTTCGCCAAAGCAGAGGGTTGTCAACACAAACTTAAAGCAAGGCGTGATCCAGAAGGCAAGGGTAGAAAACCCACACTACCACTCAAAGGAGGTTAGACTAGGAAGTACCAAACCTCTAGAAAATCTGCACGGATTGCAAAGCAATGAAGAAACAAGCCAGACAGATGCTTGAGCATGACTCCCTCAAAGGGATCAAAGCTAAGAAGCACGACCTCACAAGGAAGATCGAAGCTCAAGCAGGGGCACTGTTCATACATGGGTTCGAGCTATAAAGGACCGGGTTGGCCAACTTGTTAGAAGGTTGGCCCATGGCCGACCTCTTAGAAGGTTGGCCCATTACTGACCTCTTCACAAAGAGCTCGGCCAAATCGCCATAAGAGGCCCAAACAGGCCCAAACGAAGGAACACAGCCCAAATCTAAAGGCAGCCAAAGCCCAGAAAGATAAAGGCGGTTCCCGTAAAGATAAGATGACTTCACTCAAAGATAAGATAAGATAAGATAACTATCTTATCTCCAGAAAGGTCACTCCACACCATTATAAATACACTGGAGCACCCAGGTGTAACTCATATGTTGATTCTACTAAAAACCTGCTTAATACCCTTGCTAACTTAGGCATCAGAGTCCCTTGCAGGTACCACCACCCTCTGGTGATGAAGGATCAGCACCCCCACCAAGTCCAACAAGCTGGACACGGAGGCTCCGGCCACCATCATCAAGTCAGACACAACAGCGCCGACCGGTATAAAAGATCTCGTCCGAGATCGACCTACAGTTTCAGGTAACCCTCGGAATAGGATCGTTCTGAGGGATCCTTCTTCGATCTCTACTGGAATCATTGCCTCCATTCTGTAAGCTAATCAGAAGGGTGATTCTCCTGTGGTGGAGTGTGGAGTTGTCCGATATGCCCCTAGGACTTGTGGGAGCTCTTCAGCCCAATCTCCCTTTGCGTCCTGTAGTCTCCGTTTTAACCCAGCTAATATGAATTTATTGGTAGCTTCTGCCTGTCTGTTGGCTTGTGGGTGTTCTATGGATGTGAAATGGTGCTTTATTTTCATGTCATCTACCAATTTCCTGAAACCTGTGTCAGTGAATTGAGTGCCATTGTCTGTGGTGATAGAGTAAGGAACTCCAAACCTTGTGATAATGTTTCGGTACAAGAACTTCCAACTTCTTTGGGCAGTGACATTAGCTAGGGGTTCTGCCTCAATCCATTTCGTGAAATAGTCTACCCCTACAATGAGGAACTTGACTTGCCCCGACCCTTGGGGAAAGGGTCCGAGGAGGTCGAGTCCCCACTTTGCAAATGGCCAAGGTGACGTTACACTGATCAGCTCCTCTGGTGGGGCGATGTGGAAGTTAGCATGCTTCTAACATAGTGGGCAAGTCTTAACGAACTCAGTTTCTTCTTTTTGCAAGGTTGGCCAAAAAAATCCTGCCCGGAGTACCTTCTTGGAAAGAGCTCGGGCCCCCAGGTGGTTGCCACACATGCCACTGTGTACTTCTTCTAGGACTTCCCTTGTATTGGAAGTCGGTATACATTTTAGGAGGGGTGTTGAGATCCCTCTTCTATATAAGATGTCACCCATTATGGTGTAGTACTGCCCTTCTCGCATTAGATTCTTTGCCTCCTTCTTATCAGTGGGAAGTATCTCGGACTTGAGGTAGTTAATTATGGGGGTCATCCACCCTTGATCCTGACCTGATATGGCTAGGACCTTTTCTTCCTCCAAGATTGATGGGTTTTGCAGTATTTCCTGGATGAGGCTTCTATTATTGCCCCCCTGGTTTGGTGCTGGCTAGTTTTGCGAGTGCATCAGCTCGAGCATTCTGTTCCCGAGGTATGTGGTGGACCTCATATTCCCCAAGTTGTCTGAGCTGTTCTCTAGTTTTATCCAGATACTTTTTCATGGTAGGGTCCTTAGCTTGGTAGCTCCTTGCTACTTGTGAAGTGACTACTTGTGAGTCACTAAAGATGATAAGCTTTTGAACTCCAACCTCCTTAGCCAGCCTCAAACCAGCTAGTAATGCCTCATATTTGGCCTGATTATTTGAAGCAGGGAACTCGAACTTTAGGGAGAATTCGATTTGGGTTCCCTGATCACTCTCTATTATCACACCTGCGCCACTCCCGGTTTTGTTTGAAGAGCCGTCTACATAGAGATTCCATTTTGTAGGAGTTTCCGAGGTGTCAGTGTACTCGGCAATGAAGTCGGCCAGATACTGTGACTTGATGGCCGTCCGAGCTTTATATTGAAGATCAAACTCGGATAACTCGACTGCCCACTGTAGGATTCTTCCAGCTAAGTCTGTCTTCCATAAAATGCCTTTTATGGGCTGGTTGGTCCGAATCTTGATGGTGTGAGCTTGGAAATATGGGCGAAGTCGTCAAGAAGTAAGTATGAGTGTGTAGGCGAATTTTTCTATCTTTTGATAGTTCAGTTCGGCTCCTTGTAGAGCTTTGCTGATGAAGTAGATGGGTTGTTGCGTACCTTCGTCTTCTCTAACTAGTGCGGAAGCTATTGCCCAATTTCCTACTGCGAGGTATAATACGAGTGCTTCTCCTTTCCGTGGTCGGGTAAGGATGGGTGGTTGTCCCAAAAATCTTTTGAACTCTTGGAAGGCTTGCTCACACTCTGCTGTCCATTTAAATATCTTTCCCTTCCTTAATGTTGCATAAAAGGGAAGAGATCTTATGGCTGACCCGGCTAGAAACCTGGACAGGGCTGCCAGTCTTCTGTTGAGCTGTTGTACCTCTTTAACGCGGGTCGGACTTTTCATGTCGAGTATGGCCCGAAATTTATCCGGGTTTACCTCAATTCCTCTCTGTGTGAGCATGAAGCCCAAGAATTTCCTAGCTTCTACCGCAAAAGTACATTTTGTGGGATTAAGTCGCATGCCATGCTTTCTTATGGTGTTGAACACTTTGGTGAGGTCGGACAGTAATGATTCCTCACTTTGTGTTTTTACCAACATGTCATCCACATATACCTCCATTAGTTTCCCAATATGGTCTGCGAAGACTTTGTTCATCAATCTTTGATAGGTAGCTCCTGCATTTTTGAGTCCAAATGGCATGACGACATAACAGTAATTTGTTTTTGGGATTAGGAATGAGGTTTTTTCTTGATCAGGTGGGTACATCAGAATTTGATTGTATCCTAAATAAGCATCCATGAAGGAGAGGTACTTGTATCCAGAGGAGGCATCCACTAGAGTGTCTATACTTGGGAGTGGATAAGGATCTTTTGGGCAGGCTTTATTGAGATCGGTGTAGTCAGTACACATCCGCCACTTTCCATTTAACTTTTTCACCAAGACAACGTTGTCTAGCCATAATGGGTACTTGACCTCTCTTATGAACCCTGCCTCCAGTAAGGCTTGTACCTGTTCTTCCACAGCTTGGGATCTTTCTGGTCTGAGCTTCCTACGCTTCTGCTGCACTGGCCGAGATCCTGGGTATACCGCCAGTTTGTGGCACATTAGTTTGGGGTCTATGCTTGGCATGTCTGCAGCCTTCCATGCAAAGAGGTCGACATTATCCCTTAGGAATTGTATCAGAGGCTCCTTTTCGTCTTCTTTTAAGGTTGCCCCAATATTTGTTGTTTTACCCAGGGCATCCCCGATCTGGACTTCTTCGATCTGGCCTTCAGGTTGTGGGCGAAGTTCCTCGCGACCTCAAACTCCCCCGAGTTTGATAGTGTTGATTTCTTCTCCTCTTCCTCTAAGGTTCAGACTTTCATTATAACAGCGTCGCACAGGTTTTTGGTCTCCTTTTATCGTGGCGATCCCTTCTGGAGTGGGGAACTTCATGCATAGATGTGGGGTCGAAACTACTGCGGCCAGCTGGTTCAGTGTTGTCCGACCTATTAGGGCGTTGTAGGCTGAGCTCACATCGACTATGATGTAGTCTATGTTGAGTGTCCTTGATCGGGTTCCCTTTCCAAAGGTCGTCTGTAATGAGATATATCCAAGTGGTTGGATTGGAGTGTCTCCTAGTTCGAACAAGCTGTTCGGATATGCTCTGAGCTCTTTATCTTTAGGTCGAGCTTGTCAAAGGCGGATTTAAACAAGATATCCGCAGAGCTTCCTTGGTCTACCAATGTACGGTGGAAATTAGCATTGGCCAATATGATAGTAATGACCATGGGATCATCATGTCCCGGGATGATGCCTGCTGCGTCTTCTTGGGTAAATGTAATAATAGGGAGGTCGGACGGCCTCTCTCCTTCCCCAACATGATATACTTCTTTAAGGTGCCTTTTACGAGATGATTTTGAGATCCCTCCTCCTGCGAATCCTCCATTTATCATATGAACATGTCTCTCCGGGGTGTGAGGTGGTTGTTCAGCTCGTCCGACCTCTTCGTCTCTTCTTCTTTTTCTAGGTTCATCCGCTTTGTTGGCTAAGTACCGATCTAGTCGCCCTTCTCTTGCCAATTTATCTATGACATTCTTTAAGTCAAAACACTCGTTGGTAGGATGTCCGTAGATTCGGTGGTATTCACAGTATTCTGTCCGATTTTCTCCTCCTTTTTTGCTTTTGATTGGGCCACGTGGTGCGATCTTCTCAATGTGGCATATTTCTCGGTAAACATCCACAAGAGACACCTGAAGATGGGTGTAATTGTGGTATTTTTTAGACTTCTCTTCGTGTTGATCTTCTTTTTTTTTTGGACTCTTTATCCTTGTACCGAGGTGGGTAGGAGAATCTAGGTTTTGAGGTCTCTCCTAGCCGAGAGTTCTCTTCCATGTTGATGTATTTCTCCGCCCGTTCCTATACCTCATTTAAAGATGTGGGATGCTTTTTTGATATGGAGTGGCTAAAAGGTCCTTCTCGCAGGCCATTGATGAGACCCAAGATGGCTGCTTCTGTTGGCAAACTCTGTATGTCCAGACACACTTTGTTGAATCTTTCCATGTAGTTGCGAAGACTCACCCGATCTCCTTGCTTGATCCCTAACAGGCTTGGGGCGTGTTTGGCTTTGTCCTTCTGGATGGAGAATCTGGCAAGAAATTTTTTGGCTAAGTCATCAAAACTTGTAATGGATCTAGGAGGCAAACTGTCGAACCACTTAATTGTTGTCTTTGTTAGGGTAGTCGGGATGGCTTTGCATCGAATAGCGTCCAAGGCGTCAGTGAGATACATTCTGCTTCTAAAATTGCTAAGATGATGGCTTGGATCGGAGGTACTGTCGTATGAGGTCATGTCGGGAGCTTTAAAATCCTTTGGAACTTTAGCTTTCATGATTTCTTTGGTGAAGGGATCTTGATCCTTGTGGGAGCTGTTATCGTTACCAGGCTGAATGGTTTTGGTTTTAAGGTCGGCTTCAAGTTTTAGGAGCTTGTCCTCTAATTCTCAGCGTCGCCTAGTTTCTCTCCGAAGGTTTCTTTCGGCTTCGCGCTGGTGTTCGGCCTCCTGTTCGAGCTGCTTGAGACGATCCTGCTGTTCTCGGAGAGCATCTAAAATTTCTGTATTTGGAGAACGTTTGTCTACGTTTGGTTGAGTGTTATCCTTTGGTGTGATGTCCGCGTTCTTATGCGGTTTTCTGTTTTCCAAATCAGAGTTGTGGTCATTGTCAAGATTGTCCGCCATGATGATGGAATGACTTCCAGGTTCCCCGACAATGGCACCAATGTTCCGTGGGTTACCTGAAACTGTAGGTCAATCACGAACGAGATCTATGGTGGTGGTTGGAGCTGTCGTGTCCGACTTGTTGGACTTGGTGGTGCTGCTGATCCTTCATCACCGGAGGGTGGTGGTACCTGCAAGAGACTCCGATGCTTAAGGTGCTTTTGGCAGGTTTTTTAGTAGAATCAGAGTATGAGTTATACTTGGGTGCTTCAGTGTATTTATGGTGGTGTGGGCTGACCTTTCTAGATAAGATAAGTTAGTTATCTTATCCTATCTTTAAGTGAAGTCATCTTATCTTTAAGGGGAACCGCCTTTATCTTTCTGAGCTTTAGCTACCTTTAAATTGGGCTGTGTCCCTTTGTTTGGGCCTGCTTGGGCTTCTTATGACGATTTGGCTGAACTCTTTGGAGAAGAGGTCGGGGATCCTGACCTGAAGAGGTCGGTTGCTTTGTCTTCAATCAGCCCGGGTCGGATAGCTCGACCCAGGGTATGAACATGAAAGTTAAAAAATTAGCTACATAAGTGTCATAATATACCAAATGAAAATGTCCATCTAAATTCTACAATATATATTCTCCCATTTCAGCAGAAATTGGAACACTCAATTGACTACAATCACTGCATATGTCTCAAATCAAGCTTAGGTTCCCAAAATCCATCTTAAAATTCACAGGTAATTCAAGTTATTGATTTAATCAACAAAGCAATTTAAAATCATAAGAATAATCCTCTCTTGAGAATACTCTGCTCGCTTTAAAAGTGAAATTTAAACAACAAAAAATCAACAACAAACAATAATAACAAAAAAAAGAATAATAATTCAGCTGACACATGGTGAAATTTACATTGGTGATTTTAGTTTGATCTGGCATTCAACAAATAAACAACGCAGAATATAGAAGCTAAAACCCCTAATTAAAAACCCTAAAATCAAAACACAAAACCTCCCAAATTTCACAGAACCATAATCATCATCAGGCGATTACCTCGCTTGTTAGGGATCGATGTTGTGCCTCCTCGGAAACCTTGATGCTTCACAGCAGAGCAGAGAAGGGGTCATGAGAGTGCACACAGTTTCTTTGACACAGCACAGAGAGGGCAAGTTGATTAGCGAATTGTCATGTCGGTATAGAATTTCTCAAATAAATTCTCGTTGCAAGTATAGTTCTACACCAACAAACAATCCTCCCAATCAAAAATATTGAGTTGTCACAAGTACAAATCCCAATAAGAATTAACCGAGGTATTTAAACTTCGGGTCGTCTTACAAGAAATTGCAATGAAGTGATCAATTATTGGCTATGAAGATCAAGGGGGGTTTGATTTTTGTAATTTGCAAGAAAATATAAAAGCATAAAGTAAATGACAAGAAAGTAAAATAACAAGAACTAATAAAATAAGAGAAAAGAACTCTTGGCTAGACATAGGTAATTTGAGATCACCATCCTTGTCTACAAACCATACATTGATAATTATGAGGAACCAAGCTCATTAAGTCTACTTCCAAAAGCCTTAAATACGTAATATCTACTCCTAGACTTGAAGTACATCAAATGGCTTTGATCACATCAACCCATAAGTTCCAACCTATCTACTAATTAGATTAGTAGTGAGTTAGTGTTAATGAGTATCAAATTGACCACCAAGGGTTTTCAAATCACCAATTCAATGAGACCCAATGACTCAAGGTCACTCAATTCTCTTAGCCTAGCCCAAGAGTCAAGAAAACTACTCAAAAACTAGAGGAAACATTTTATCAAATACTTAGTGTGCAAGAAAAGTAAACATCATAAAATGCAAGAATTAAAGGAAACCCGTGACTAACATAAGCAAGAAATCAATAGTAACAATGAAGATAAACATCAAAAGACATGGAAATATAAAATTGCATCAAAAGAAATTGAGATCCAACAAGTGTTCATCAACATAAAAGAAACATAAAAGAGAAATTAACATGAAAACTAAGAGAATCAAGTATAGAAGCATGAAATTGTAAAGAAAACAAGATGAGAACAATAATCAAAACCTAGATCTAAGATGCAAATATCCTAAGAACCCTAATTCTAGAGAGAGGAGGGAGCTTCTCTCTCTAGAAATTAACCTACCTGATGCCAAAACTACAAACAATTGCTCCCCCTTACCCAAGCTTGGATTCTGCATGAAATAGCATTAGAAATGAGTTGGATTGGGCCCAAAATGCTCTAGAAATCACTGGCCATGATTTCACTTTAGTGAACCACGTACTCAATCGGCGCACTCATGTACATGGTGCGTGCGCGCCCCTATACGTCAGGAAACTATGGAAAATTTTATATCATTTCGAAGCCCCAGATGTTAGCTTTCCAACGCAACTAAAACCGCCTAATTTGGACCTCTGTATCTCAAGTTATGGTCAATTGAGTGCGAAGAGGTCAGGCTTGACAGCTTTACGGTTCCTTCATTTCTTCATGAGTTCTCCCACTTTGCATGCTTTTCTCCTCACTTCTTCCATCCGATACCTGCCTTATGGACCTGAAATCACTCATCAAACATATCAAGGTATAAAATGGAATTAAAGTGAATTAAAATCACCAATTGTAGGGACTAAAAAGCATGTTTTCACATTTAAGCACAAATCAAAGGAGAATTACAAAACCATGCTATTTCATTGAATAAATGTGAGAAAAGGTGATAAAATCCCCCAAATTAAGTACAAGATAAACCACAAAATTAGGGTTTATCAAATCTCTCCACACTTAAACCAAGCATGTCCTCATGCTAAGAATAAAGAAGGACAAGAAAAAGGGGTATGAACATTTATTCAATGCAAAGAAACTATATGCACCTATCTATATGCATGCAACTAAATGCAAGATGATTCTACCTACTGGTTAAAAGTAAATCAATCCCCAAGAACACATATGCACATGTAGGGCTTAAGTAGTATGATGATTCATGAATCCTACCAATTCAAATATCAAAATGAAGTTCAAATAGACTTGCAAGAAGAACGCTCATGAAAGCCGGGAACAAGGAATTGAGCATCAAACCCTCACCGGAAGTGTATCCGCTCTAGTCGCTCTAGTGTATAGGGTCAATCACTCAATTCTCTTCTAATCATGCTTTCTATGATTTGTTTTTCATTTAACAATCAACAATTATTCAATGCATGCATACATTCATCATGAGGGCTTGTTCATAGGTTGTAATGGGGCTAGGGTAAAGGTAAGGATGCATATGGTCAAGTGAGCTTGAAATTTGAATCTTTGATTAACCTAAGCTATATATATATGTTCTTTTTCTTTTTCTTTATCATTTTTTTAAAGTATATACAAACATATCAATTCATATGGTTTAATGCATAAGCATACACCTAATTCCCAAAATTTTCAATAAAAATACAAATTACACTTCTACCTCAACCAATGTCCCAAGTTTCCCATACCCAAATGATACACACCCTCACTAGCCTAAGCTAATCAAAGATCCAAATTAAGGACATTTATTATTTTTCGCTTATGGGTAGTGATGGGCTAACATTAAGAACAAAAGGGATTAAATAGGCTCAAAATTTGGCTAACAATGGTTGATGAAAGGTAGGCTATTTGGGTAAGTGAGCTATATGAAATGATGGCCTCAATCATATAAATGCATGTATACATGGAATAATGGACATAAAGAATCAAACAAATCAAAGATTACAATCATAGAGAGAGAATAATACACACAAGAATGAAAATAAGTGGTTATATGATGTAACCACACAATTGGGCTCAAAACTCACATGCTTGTGTTCTTAGCTCAAAAGCCATGTTCCAAAATAAATTCTTCAAGCAAGTTCAACACAAAAAAATTTTCCAAATTGGTAGGGTGCCCTAAAACAATATTTCTTGGAAAAGAAATCATCATCCTAACCAAGTAGTCCTAACAGAAAAAGAAGTGGTAAAATATGTACAAATTCTATCTAATCATGCAACCTATCATGCAATGCAACAACTAACTAACAAAGAAATTAGTGTTGAAAAAGGAGGTTGTTACCCATGGAGATCGGTCGGACGACCTCCCCACACTTAGAAATTTGCACCGTCCTTGGTGCATGCAAAGAAGAGCAAGGTGGACGGGTTGCTACAATTGATGAGTTTCTTCAAAGGGTTGTGCGGGTGAACTTATTTGTTGCCCCATTTAAAAGCTTTCTCATTCCTTTCCTTCTTGGTGGCCAACCTCAAAGGAGAGAAAAAGAAAGAAAATTAAGCCTGCAACAAAGATATGAAAGCAATTAGAACATAGGCGGGGCTAATGCCAAATAAGAGTAAGGTTCTCACTACATGTTAGCTACGCATGTAAGTGAGAGAGCAATATAGGAAAAGGGCATATCAACTAATACTTGATGCAAGAGTAAAGTCAAAGCATAGGTACATGACATGAAGAGCATGTTGCATCAAGTCTAATCAATAATTGACACAAACAAGATTAGTGATAAGCATGAGAGCATTTGGCCCTATCCTAACTCAATGATGATGAGATATAAAAACAAGGGATCATGAGTCAGGAAGGACTAAAGCACTAATCTTGTGTGTAGAGAAAATATTACAATTAATGCCAAACAAGTCACAAAGCACCAAGATTAACCAAGAAATTCTCAACAATTGAGTAAGAAAATTCAACACCATTATTGAAAGAAGAGACTTAGAAAAAAATTGAAAACAGGCTATAGAAACAAAATTGAAATATAAAGAATAGAAGTATACGAATGCGATAAACAAAAGAAAATGGAAGAGGAGAAAAAAATCTTTTTTTTCTATCAACGCGGACGCGTCATGCACGCCCACGCTCCGATGCGCAGATTGGCAGAAGGGACAAGCGACGCGGACGCGCACAGTACGCGTACACGTGCTTGATGAAGTTGGCGACCGGCGCGGACACGCCAAGTACGCCTGCGCGTCAGTGCAGGCACAGAATAGGCACAACTTGGGTACAACTCTCTGGTTTTTATACTAGGAGTGTGAAATGCACCATCGGCGCGCGCGCGCACAGCACGCTCGTGCGCGGATGCCCCTTTTTTTTTAAGAAGCATAAAAACAGAATTTAACACTCTCCTAACCTATAAACATTCTAAAGCAACCACAAATCAAATTTAACAACAAATATTTTTAGTTTTTGAAAAATTTTCAAACATACTAAAAACAAAACTTATACTACAAACAAAATGCAATTTAACAACAACTATTCTAATCAAAGCATGAATGCAACAAACAACCTATCAATAAAAGCAAAATGCATAAGTGTATAGAAAATAACAAAAACTAACTACAATGGCAACTCAAATCATTTATTAACCAAATCTAAAAGAGAGTGGAAAGACTTTACCATGGTAGGGTGTCTCCTACCTAGCACTTTTAGTTTAAGTCCTTAAGTTGGACATTTGGTGGGGGTCCTTGCTAGGGTGGTTTATGCTTGAATTCATCCTTGAATCCCCACCAACATTTGCATCTCCAATGTCCACCGAGATCCCAAATTAGGCGCACAAGGCCTTCAAGTAAGCTTAAGTAGATGGCAAGGCCCCAAGAGTTTTGATTGTTGAAATGAATTCTGGGGTCCCAAACCTTGTTCTTGCACCCATCTTCCCGTTGACTACCATAGTTAAATTTGGGTGATAAGGCTTGTGAATTCTCGTGTGAGCACCAAAGCATTCTCCTAGACCCTTTTAGTTGAGAATTATACCAACCATTGTACTTAGACTTTAAGCTTCCAACCATAAGGAACCTTGATTGGAATTTCCACCCACTAATCAATTTCCTTTTGTTCTTAACCCCACAAAGAGCTCTAAGTTGCCCATCATTTTCAATCAAACCATATTCAAGTGGGAAAGTAAAGATTAGAGATAAGAATTTTACCCACTTAAATGTTATGTTGGATGGTGACTTAGGAAGGGATGTCTCCAATGGTCTTGTAAGTTCCAATCCCTTGTGCTCTTCTTTGATTACCTCCACCTCTTGGCAAGCTTCTTCAACTTCAGCCTCTTCCTCTTGACAAAGTTTTTCACTTTCAACTACCTCTTCACCAACTTCTTCTACCTCTTCCCCACTCTTCATGTCACAACATGGAGGTAATGTGGAACTTATCTCAACATCCACCTCAATTTCAAGAGGAGAAGATTCCTCAAATACCAAAGAATCATGTGTTGGTGTGGGCTCATCTCCAAGAGGACGATTTGTTATTTGCTCACCTTCTTCCAATTCTTCATCATTCATTATATGCTTAGGAGGTTGCGCACCCTCCTTAACATCAAATACAAGCTCATTGGAAGAGGGTTCAACAACTTCCACAAAATCATTAACAACACCATTTGATGTGGAGATGTTCTCAAACTTGGACTCCACCTCTTGTTCAACTTTGCCTAGCTCTTCAACCACTTCTTCTTCATTAACAATCTCCTCACTCTCCACTTGTTGCAAGACGTACTCCATATCCTTATCCTCATGTTGAGATTCTAAAATCTCCTTCATACTCCTTTCTTCGGTTGATTTCTCACATTCATCCGTGGAGATGCTTTGCTTGTTGCATGAGTCCAATGATTCCAAGATAGCAGTAATGTTAGCAAACTGAGCCGTGATTTTTTCAAATATGGGAGGTGATTCATCTTGTGGTTGAGAGTTCTCATACATTGGAGGTGTCTCATCTTGGTAATAACATGGAGGTGGTGGTTCTTGAGGGTATTGGTGGTGGAATTGGGGTGGTTCTCCATATGGTTCATATGGCTCATAAGATGGTTGGTATGGTGGATATGGGTTGGGGTCATATAGAGGTGGTTGGTGGTATGAGGCTTGTGAGTATGATGGTTCAAAATTATGTTGAGGAGGTGGTTCATAGATATATGGTGGTGGTTGTTGACAATCACAATAAGGGTCACCACATCCATTAGATTGATATGCATTAGGATTGGAATTATACCCATAAGAATCCGGAGGTTGTTGTTGCCAAGAAGGTTGATCCATCCCTTGAGGCTCCTCCCATCTTTGATTGTTCCATCCTTGATGCACATCCTCATTGTAGCTTCCATTCCCTACAACATAATTTGAGCCAAACTCATAGCCAAAGAGGTGAGAATTCATAATAGCAAATAAAAACAAAAGCTACAAAAAGAAGCAACAAGTCCTAAGCCTAACAAAAGCAAATAAGCAAGCAAAAGACAAACATATTCACATATTCACAATAGCCAATAACATAACACCATTGTAATTCCCCGGCAACGACGCCATTTTGATTAGCGAATTGTCGTGTCGGTATAGAATTTCCTCAAATGAATGAATTCTCGTTGCAAGTATAGTTCTACACCAACAAACAATCCTCCCAATCAAAAATATTGAGTTGTCACAAGTACAAACCCCAATAAGAAGTAACCGAAGTATTTAAACTCCGGGTCGTCTCACAAGGAATTGCAATGAAGTGATCAATTATTGGCTATGAAGATCAAGAGGAGTTTGATTTTTGTAATTTGCAAGAAAATATAAAAGCATAAAGTAAATGACAAGAAAGTAAAATAACAAGAACTAATAAAATAAGGGAAAAGAACTCTTGGCTAGACATAGGTAATTTGAGATCACCATCCTTGTCTACAAACCGTACATTGATAATTATGAGGAACCAAGCTCATTAAGTCTACTTCCAAAAGCCTTAAGTACGTAATATCAACTCCTAGACTTGAAGTACGTCAAATGGCTTTGATCACATCAACCCATAAGTCCCAACCTATCTACTAATTAGATTAGTAGTGGGTTAGTGTCAATGAGTATCAAATTGACCACCAAGGGTTCTCAAATCACCAATTCAATGAGACCCAATGACTCAAGGTCACTCAATTCCCTTATCCTAGGCCAAGAGTCAAGAAAACTACTCAAAAACTAGAGGAAATATTTTATCAAACACTTAGTGTGCAAGAAAAGTAAACATCATAAAATGCAAGAATTAAAGGAAACCCATGACTAACATAAGCAAGAAATCAATAGTAACAATGAAGATAAACATCAAGAGACATGGAAATATAAAATTGCATCAAAAGAAATTGAGATCCAACAAGTGGTCATCAACATAAAAGAAACATAAAAGAGAAATTAACATGAAAACTAAGAGAATCAAGTATAGAAGCATGAAATTGTAAAGAAAACAAGATGAGAACAATAATCAAAACCTAGATCTAAGATGCAAATATCCTAAGAACCCTAATTCTAGAGAGAAGAGGGAGCTTCTCTCTCTAGAAATTAACTTACATGATGCCAAAACTACAAAAAATTGCTCCCCCCTTACCCAAGCTTGAATTCTGCATGAAATAGCATTAGAAATGAGTTGGATTAGGCCCAAAATGCTCTAGAAATCGCTGGCCACGATTTCACTTTAGTGAACCACGTGCTCAATCGGCATGCACACGTACATGGCGCGTGCGCACCCTTATAATTCAGGAAAGTATGGAAAATTTTATATCATTTCGAAGCCCCGGATGTTAGCTTTCCAATGCAACTAAAACCACTTCATTTGGACATCTGTAGCTCAAGTTATGGTTGATTGAGTGCGAAGAGGTTAGGCTTGACAACTTTACGGTTCCTTCATTTCTTCATGAGTTCTCCCACTTTGCATGCTTTTCTCTTCACTTCTTCCATCCAATACTTGCTTTATAGACCTGAAATTACTCATCAAACATATTAAGGCATCGAATGGAATTAAGGTGAATTAAAATCACCAATTTTAGGGCCTAAAAAGCATATTTTCACATTTAAGTACAAATCAAGGGAAAATTGTAAAACCATGCTATTTCATTGAATAAATGTGAGAAAAGGTGATAAAATTCCCTAAATTAAGCACAAGATAAACCATAAAATCAGAGTTTATCACAAGTGAGACAGAGAAAGTGAGAGAATGAGCGAGAAGAAGAGAATGAGGCACATAATGCTTACTTGGTGAGCGCGGTGATGAGCGGCAACGGTGAAGAAGAGATTAGCGGCGATGAATCGAAGGTGAAAACCCTTGAAGAAGAGATGAGCGACGGCGACGAATCAAAGGAGAAGGCGAGCGAGTTTCTTCATGCAGCGTGAATTGGTGATGAATCGAAGAACAATATTCATTAGGCTCAGTATATAATACATTGTCGCGTATATTAGAAGACGTTTCTGAAAGCACACCCAAAATATAAATATTAGGTTACTCTTGAAAAGCGTTGTCTTTTGTATAAAAATTGTATCTATTGAGAGTAAGATAAGGCTACACTTTATAAGTGATTTTTTTACAATCTAAAGAGATACTTTTTAAGTGATGCCACAAATGTATTTCCTATTCTCCTACAAAAAAGAAACACGAAGAAAAGCGTAACCTACTCTAGGAATAGGCTACGCTTTTCAAATGTAGCTTAAAAAAGGTGTAGCTGAATGGGTGTTTTTCTTGTAGCGGTCTTCAAGGTATTAGCACAATTCCACTGTCTAATGTGTAAGAAGTTTGATATGCAATATTAGTTCGGAATAGTCAGTATATGGATCTGATTTTCATGATCTTTCTGTTCGCATGACAAAATGGTTGCACCTCATCAGATGTGTGACTATGATACAGTCTGTAATTCGATGCAGCAGCTGTCCTTTGGCAATATGTATCATATGTTTTAGTTGCTTTTCTTGCTCAGCAAAGTTGATAAACAACCCATAGATAAATTTTAGTTTGTTTGCTGGGTAAAAAGCCTCAATTCTTACGTTTTGTTCTTTTTCTTCGTTGGCAATACCACTTTAACATATTTTCAGACTTGAACATCAATCTGGTCTAAGCAAGAACTAATTTAGATAGATTTTGCTGCCACTGTGGGATTGCCTTTGCTATCTTAGGCTTGCTGCCTTATGCCAAGAATTGGTATTGGATAGAAGTTGAGTTTAAAATGTCAGTTTTCCCTTTTCTCCCAGTAGCAATGCTTCTGTAGTTATCAAACGTAGAAGTGATGTATCATCTCATGACTCTTGAACCCTGTGATGGTGCATATATTCCATGGATAAAGCCTAAAATAAAATTTCATTGATAATTCTCTAATGGATAATTATCTATCCACGGTTTGAAAGCGTTTAATGTTAGCTTTATTTTACGTCTTAATCTTCTGCTAATGCATGGTCACTTTTGTTTTTCCTTTGTAGATTTTTTTTATCTGTTTGGTTTTAAGAAAAATGATGTCATTGAGTTTGGAGAATTTGTTTGATCATTGGGTGAATTTCACATTAATTTTGGAAAATCCAATACTCAGTGATATAGTATTTTTAAAAATACAAGCACCTAGACAACAAATTATGGATAAACTAGAACCCATCATTTTAAAATTGGATATCATATATTTCACTTTTATCTCTTAAGAGTACTAATAGATTTTTCATTTGATACAATTTCTCTATAAATTGCCTTAAGGATGAATATCTCACCTGTTTAAATTTGATATGCTACTTTCTCCAAAGTGTATGTAGCAGATTAGGAAAGAGAACAATGTCTTGTGTAGTTGCTTATTTTTTTGTTCTTTTAATTTTGTAGATGATACCTCATAGAAGATAGAAAATTGGGTGGAGCCCAGGAGAAAAAATAGTGACCTGAACATAATCATATCATGCCTATTAGAGTTATTTATATCGTTTATTTTTAGTTTTCTTACATTTTTTTGTATGATGATCTTATCTACTTTATTTAATTTTGTGTGGGCTAAGATGATATTACTCTTTTCGACAAAGACTAAGGATCAAATTGTGCAAAATAAGCTCTAACTGAGCAGCCTCACTAAGTTGGTGAAAAATTTAACATGAATGAAAATACACACCAGCTTCAAAATTTAACAGAAAATTATTTTTCCAAGGACATCTTAGCCAGTGGTGCATCAATGGTGCACGGAATTGTGATCACACTTTTCACAACTCCGGTACAACTAACCAGCAAGTACACTGGGTCGTCTAAGTAATAAAACCTTACGCGAGTAAGGGTCGATCCCACGGAGATTGCTGGCTTGAAGCAAGCTATGGTCATCCTGTAAATCTTAGTCACGCAGATTCAATTGGTTATGAGTTTTGATAATTGAAAGATAAATAAAACGTAAATTAAAATAAGATACTATGTAATTCATTGGTGGGAATTTCAGATAAGCGTTTGGAGATACTTTGTTGTTTCAGAACCTCTGCTTTCCTATTGTCTTCATCCAATCATGTGTGCTCTCTTCCATGGCAAGTTGTATGTTGGTGGATCACCATTGTCAATGGATACTGATGAGCGGATAATTTATACGCTTTTTGGCATTATTTTTACATAGTTTTTAGTATGATTTAGTTAGTTTTTAGTATGTTTTTATTAGTTTTTAAATAAAAATCACATTTCTGGACTTTACTATGAGTTTGTGTATTTTTCTGTGAGTTCAGGTAATTTCTGGCTGAAATTGAGGGACTTGAGCAAAAATCTGATTCAGAGGCTGAAGAAGGACTGCAGATGCTGTTGGAGTCTGACCTCCCTGCACTCGAAGTAGATTTTCTAGAGTTATAGAAACCCAATTGGCGCGCTCGCAATTTTGTTGGAAAGTAGACATCCAGGGCTTTCCAGCAATATATAATAGTCCATACTTTGCACCAGTTTTGATGATGCAAACTGGCGTTCAAACGCCAAGTTCCTGCCCTATTCTGGAGTTAAACACCAGAAACAGGTTGCAAATCAGAGTTAAACGCCAGAAACAGGCTACAACCTGGCGTTTAACTCCAAAAAGAGTCTCTACACATGAAAGTTTAATGCTCAGCCTAAGCACACACCAAGTGGGCCCGGAAGTGGATTTCTGCATCATTTACTTATTTTCTGTAACCCTAGTTACTAGTTTAGTATAAAAACTACTTTTAGTGATTTATTTCACATCTCTGGTTAGTCTTTGACTAATTTTCTATTCTGAGATCACGTTTAGGGGGCTGGCCATTCGGCCATGCCTGAACCTTCATCACTTATGTATTTTCAACGGTAGAGTTTCTACACACCATAGATTAAGGTGTAGAGCTCTGTTATTCCTCATGAATTACTGCAAAGTACTATTGTTTTTCTATTCAACTCAAGCCTATTTCTTCTCTAAGATATTCATTCGCACATAAGAACATGATGAATGTGATGATTATGTGACGCTCATCACCATTCTCACTTATGAACGCGTGCCTGACAAACACTTCCGTTCTACATGAAAGCAAGCTTGAATGCATATCTCTTAGCCTCCTGATTTACGATCAGAGTCTTCGTGGTATAGGCTAGAATTATTGGCGACCATTCTTGAGATCCGGAAAGTCTAAACCTTGTCTGTGGTATTCCGAGTAGGATCTGGGAAAGGATGGTTATGACGAGCTTCAAACTCGCGAGTGCTGGGCGTAGTGACAGACGCAAAAGGATTACTGGATCCTATTCCAGCATTATCGAGAACTGACAGATGATTAGCCATGCGGTGACAGCGCATTTGGACCATTTTCACTGAGAGGACGGGATGTAGCCATTGACAACGGTGATGCCCAACATACAGCTTGCCATGGAAAGGAGTATGAATGGTTGGATGAAAGCAATAGGAAAGCAGAGGGTCAGAAGGAACAAAAGCATCTCCATACGCTTATCTGAAATTCTCACCAACGAATTACATAAGTATTTCTATCATATTTTAGATTTTAATTATATTTTAATTATCAAATCTCCATAACTATTTGAATGCGCCTGACTGAGATTTACAAAGTGACCATAGCTTGCTTCAAGCCGACAATCTCCGTGGGATCGACCCTTACTCACGTAAGGTTTATTACTTGGATGACCCAGTGCACTTGCTGGTTAGTTGTGCGAAGTTGTGAAAAAGAACTAAGATTAGGAACGTGCGTATTAAGTTGTTGGCGCCGTTACGAAGGAATGATCAATCACGATTTTGTGCACCAGCTACCATCCGTCCTCTCAGTGAAAATGGTCCAGGTACAGTTTCTGAGCGGCTAATCAACTGTCGGATCTGTCATCTTGGATGAAAAATACCAAGCACGGCTACCGCACGGCTAATCATCTGTCGGTTCTCACTTGTGTCGGAATAGGATCTCTCTATCCTTTTGTACACTGTCACTGCACCCAACATTCGTGAGTTTGAAGCTCGTCACAGTCATCCCGTCCCGGATCCTACTCGGAATACCACAGACAAGGTTTAGACTTTTCAGATCTTAGGAATGCTGCCAATTGGTTCTAGCCTCTACCACGAAGGTTCTAATCTCACGGATTCGAATGCTCTGTTGTCAGGAGAGGCAAGTCAAATCTGTGGATCAGAGACCCAAGAGACTATACTCTGGCTGTCATCTAATGACTACGTTGAACATCATGTAGATCGCTTGTGGTTGTCAGGCACGCGGATCTTGGCTAAGCGAGTAACGAATATAGTGGGTGATTGCCACGGGTCACCCATTCATTTTGACTTAACTGAATTAAGTACGAGAGTATATCTTGGAGAAGAAGTAAGCGTGAATTGAAAGAGAAACAATAGTACTTGCATTAATTCATGAAGAACAACAGAGCTCTGCACCTTAATCTATGAAGTGTAGAAACTCCACCGTTGAAAAATACATAAGAAAAAAAGGTCTAGGCATGGCCGAATGGCCAGCCTCCCAAATGTGAAAAATGGCATAAGATGATCAAGAGATCCGAATACAATAGTAAAGACTAGTATTTATACTAAACTAGTTACTAAGGATTACAGAAATTGTGTAACTAAGTGCAGAGAGTGCAGAAATCCACTTCCGGAGCCCACTTGATGTGTGCTTGGGCTGAGCATTGAGCTTTACACGTGCATAGGCCTTTTCTGGAGTTAAACGCCAGCTTGGATGCCAGTTTGGGCGTTTAACTCCAGTTCTGGCGTTTTACGCCAGAAAAAGGGTCTCTGGCTGGCGTTGAACGCCAGTTTGGGCCATCAAATCTCGGGTAAAGTATGGACTATTATATATTGCTGGAAAGACCAAGATGTTAGCTTTCCAGCCCAATTGATAACGCACCAATTGGACTTTTGTAGCTTCATAAAAACGTGTTTGAGTGCAGGGAGGTCAGACTCCAACAGCATCTGCAGTCCTTTCTCAGCCTCTGAATCAGATTTGTGCTCAGGTCCCTCAATTTCAGCCAGAAAATACTTGAAATTCCAGAAAAATACACAAACTCATAATAAAGTCCAGAAATGTAATTTTTGTATAAAAACTAATAAAAATATAATAAAAAGTAACTAAAACATACTAAAAACTATCTAAAAATAATGCCAAAAAACGTATAAATTATCTGCTCATCAATCAACATCTGGATCCATGGGAATCAGTAACCAACATAAAGGTTGCAATTCATATAAAGCCTTGCTAATCATGTTTGATTAATTTTCGAATAACTTGATTGATTATCATTTCCTTTTGATTGATTTTGACATTAAGCACACTGGTAATTTTTAATAGCACTGGAAGTGTTAGAACTAAAATTCTTTAGTGTCTAATGCTGAATACATGCAGTATTAATTTTGAGTGGTTGAAGTCTTTCTTTTCTCACTTTAAGCACTAAACTTGATTTAATGTGCATGCATTAAGTGCAGGAATCATTCACTTTTGTATTTTATTACATTACATGTTCAATGCTTCTTTGATTTGATAATTATAAACTGTAATTGTCATTATGTCATTAAAGAAGTGAAATTATAATTCTTGATACAAAATGTTGAAAGTGAAAGAAGATTTGGACTGCTCAGTTAGTTTGTTATTTAATAATAAATTCATCTTAGAGCTAACTTTGAGATATATCCATTATTCAATGTATTTGATGCTTTTGTTAATATGACTCTTTAATAAAATATAGGACTGGGAATATTATATCTAATTTTGAGCAAATAAAATCTACAATATCAGTTACTAAGGTTCATAGTTCTGTGAATGGCTCAAGTGATTAACCTGTGAACTCTAATATGATTGTATTTCTAATATGCTCGACTTAAACTTTTATAGGAGTTGTGATCTTTACTCTTCACCCTTTTAATGAGGCCCACATGTCGTAATAAGAAGTCTTTTACCATTAAAAATATTATATTATCTTTTTGCTTTTCATTAATTAGTTTAAGTGTTTTGTTGTGTAAAAAATGTAAATGCACATATGCAATGAGAAATTTCAATCAAAGAGAGTAGGTTATTAGTCAATGAGAGTAGACAATAATATACTTCTTTAACTTGTGCTTTAGTCTTCTTTCTCTTTCTCTTTTACAACCTAGAAAAACTGCCTTCAATAATGAGCTCTCAACTCATTACTTCATTCATTATAGAAAAACTTGAGGTCTTTTTAAGGCTTCCACTATACTACTTCATTTTCTTCTTCTTTATGTCTTCTTGAATTTTTTAATTTGGATTTTATTTTTGGGCGTTTAAGTGTGCATTTGTTCCCTAAGGTATTTGAAATTGAGATAGAATTTAATCTCTTCTTATGTCTTGAATTTTTTATTATCTTTTGATTTTTTCTTTATTTTTTCTATTTTCTAACATTGAAAAATTGACATATAAAAAACAACGCCTTTTTTTAGTTTAGAACTAGTATTTTTACCCGTAATAACATTACGGGAATATAGATTTTTAAAACTATGGTCCACTTTATTCTGACAATATAGATTATGCATAGCACAAAAGATTCATTAAATCAAACTACTTTTACAAAAAAAAGTCGTAGATTAACAAAATTCTCTGACTAAGAAGACCAAAGTATCTGTAGATAAAAAATCAAATAATAAGATTTTTAGTTATTATTTTTATATGAAAAAGTCTAATTTTTTATTAATAATTAATTTTAATAGTTGTTATCTAAAATTTAAAATAATTTAACATGAATACTTTTATATTTAATTAGGTGTTAACTGTTAAATCTGTTACACAAGTGAGAGTTTGTTAATTTTAGAAGAAAAAAATTTATTTTATTTGTCAAAAAATATTGAATGACATATTTTGATTTGTCAAATTACTAATATAAAATATAAATTATATATAGAGTAAAAATAGTAGAGAGAAAAAAAATAGAGAGAGATAGATGAGAGAATTTAGGAAGGGAGTTTATTAATTTTGAAAAAAAAAATATTCTCTCAATTTTAATAAGAGAGTGTCATGTGATACATTTGATTATTAAATTAGATAGTAATATATGATACATAATATAGATATATTTCAATTTCAATTTTAATATTTCAATTTTAATTTTAATGCAATTAAAGAATGTCATGTTGCACATTTTGATTGTTAAATTAGTAATTAGTCATTGATATTGATAATGATATATAAAATAGATAGAATGATTGAAAGAATGAGAGAAATATAGAAAGAAAGAGGGAGGAGGGGAGATCTCTTTAATTTTGGAGGGAAAGATTTGATTTCAATTGCAATGAGGGAGTGACATGTGGCACATTTTGGTTGTAAAATTAGTAAGGAAGAGTGAAGAATTCTTTAATTTTGGAGGAAAAGATTTAATTTTAATTACAATGAGATTGACATATGGCACATTTTTGTTGTAAAATTAGTAAAGAGGAAAGGAGAATTCCTTAATTTTGAAGGGAAAGATTTGATTCCAATTGCAATGAGAAAGTGACATGTGGCACATTTTGGTTGTAAAATTAGATATATATAATAGACTAGTATTTTTACCCGTAATAACATTACGGGAATATAAATTTTTTAAAATTCCGGTTAACTTTGTTCTGATAGTATAGATTATGCATGACATAAAAAATTTATAAAATCAAACTACTTTTACAGAAAAAAAGTCATAGGTTGACAAAAGTCTCTGGCTAAAAAGACCATGATCTCTGTAGATAAAAAATCAAATAACAAAATTTTTAGTTATTATTTTTATATGAAAAAATATAATTTTTTATTTTAATTATATTATTGTTAATTTTGTATTTTGTAAAACAAAAAGGTAGAAAAAATAGAGAATGAGAGAAAAGAGAGAGAAAGATAAAGATGAAGAGTGAGAATGAGAGTAAGAGTTTGTTAATTTTGAAAGAAAAAATTTTATTTTAATTGTAAAAGAATATCAAATGACATATTTTGATTTGTCAAATTACTAATATAAAATATAAATTATATATAGAGTAAAAATAATAGAGTGAAATAAAAAAATGGAGAGAGGTAGATGAGAGAATTTAGGAAGGGAGTTTATTAATTTTGAAAAAAAATATTTTCTCTCAATTTTAATAAGAGAGTGTCATGTAACACACTTGATTATTAAATTAGATAGTAATATATGATACATAATATAGGTATATTTTAATTTCAATTTTAATATTTCAATTTTAATTTTAATACAATTAAAGAATGTCCTATTGTATATTTTGATTGTCAAATCAGTAATTAATCATTGATATTGACAATGATATATAAAATAAATAGAGTGGTCGAAGGAATAATAGAAATAGAGAAAGGAAGGGGAGGAGGGGAGAAGTCTTTAATTTTGGAGGGAAAGATTTGATTTCAATTGCAATGAGGGAGTGACATGTGGCACATTTTGGCTATAAAATTAGTAAGGATGAGGGAAGAATTCTTTAATTTTGGAGCGAAAAATTTAATTTCAATTACAATGAGAGAGTGACATGTGGCACATTTTAGTTGTAAAATTAGTAAGGAGAAGAGGAGAATTTCTTAATTTTGGAGGAAAAGATTTTATTCCATTTGCAATGAGAAAGTGACATGTGACATATTTTGGTTATAAAATTAGAGATATATGATAGATTTTTTGAACAATTTTAGTTATAACTTATATAAACTTTGTTTATAGAGCAAAATATGTCATCTCAAATTTCTATCCACCTTACCTGTGTTTCTTTTAAATTTTTTATTATTTATTGTCTGTGCAAAATTTGAGCATCGTTTTTATTATTTATTGGTTGGCTGTGATGAGAAGTTGTGATATGTGTATGTATATGTATTTAAAGGAAAAAGATTGATGATTTGTGGTTGAAATTGGTGGAAAATTCATGAGGAATTTGTTGAATGGTTTATGTAGTTTTGAATGTTGATATGTGTGGAGCTAATGGAGGTATGTGATATTATGCGAGTATAATGTGTTC
>NC_029794.2:98083616-98089105 GCF_000816755.2 Arachis ipaensis
CCTAAGTGAACTTGTCGTAACGGTTCCGCTTTAAAAAGCAAAGGCCGTGGATAGAGAGTGATAAAGGGGGAGGGTTGTTTCAAGCTACGAAGTCGTTTTTGTGTTGAATTGGACCTGGTAGTGTCAACCTATCTTCGTTGGGAACTTTTACCAATAAGCGTTATTCGTTAGGCTACCTCTACGAATAAGGGAAAGTCCTACTCGCTTTGAAGCAGCGAAGGCAGGAATCGCGTGAACAGCAGAGATCCTTTCTCAACGTGGTGTATAGCACGAAAAACTTATACATATATATATATGGTGAAGATATTGAATTGATAAGGAAGCATTGGTATTTTAGGTAACTAAAGGGTTGATGAGTGAGGGATTAGTGTTTAATGAGTTATGATTTTGGTAAAATAGAGGTTTGAGTAATTTTGTGAAAATATGATTTTTGGCCAAATTTTAACTAGCCATAACTTGGCTTCTGGATCCCCAAATTATTTCAAGCTTATTTCAAACGAAAATTGGGTCTGTGAAGTTTACGCCATTTGAAGAATGGATGAAAAATGTTTTAAAAAGAAAAAGTTATGTGCGTCGGATGTTTGGAGTGCAAAGCTGAAAATTTTGCAGCATTCAGCATTTTTGCTATTCAGCATAACTTGTGTACGCGACCACTGCATGCGACGCGACCAACTTATTCGGGTTGGTTATCTCACATATGCGAGCAGGGTGCTTGCGTACGCGTGCACAGAAAATTGTACGCCCACGCGGACGCATGACCCCGATTTTCAGCAAAGTAGATTTTTATGTTTTAAAGCATAATTTTGAACCTCTAAATGTATGTTTGTGATACTTGGGTAGTAGCAAGGATGGTGGTTCGTCCTGCTTGTTCCAGGTTAATATTTGAGATTTGGTAACAATGATGATTGATTTAAACAGAATGAATGTATGTTTGAGATCCTGGGCAGTAGCAAGGATGGTGGTTTGTCTCGCTTGCTCCAAAGTCAGTGATTATGACGCCTGGGTAGTAGCATCAGTAGTGGATTATTCCACTTGCTCCAGGTTGAGCTTTTAAACACCTGCTTGGGTAGCAGTCGCAGTAGTGGTTATTTCACTGGCTTTGGGTTAAGCGGGTTGCAGTAAGGGGGTTGTAGCTCAAACCCACTTGCTTTGCATGGGTGTTTCAGTCCATGGTTAGCACCCAGGACATGTTGGATTCGCTATAAAACCGACAGATGATATCATTAGCCATAGGGCAGGCATTCATCATATGCATTTGTCTGTTTTGCTTGAGTTTGCATTTCTTGGGATTTCCTAATTGATAATTTATGCCTACCTGCTATATTTACTACCTGCTGTGTAATTGTATTCTAAATGTGTTTGTCTTCGCTTGTATTGTTTATCTGTGCAATAGTGAATCTGGAGGGTTGGAGGAGGTAGAAGGTGAATTGTAGAGTTAGAGTTTTTTAAGACAGTGAGTGGATTGTAATTTGAGAGATTAAGTTAGGATTGAGTTAGAACCTTAAGAACCTTAGATATCTACCCCTGCTTATGGTTTATGTTTTAGTCCCTTAAGATTGTCGGAGTTCCAGGATTGCCTCTGGCTTTCCCTGGACCTTATTTATTATATATATGGGCACCTTAACCATACTGAGAATCTCTGGTTCTCATCCCATACGATATTGTTGTTTTTCAGATAAAGGTCGAGATGCACCTCAGTGAGCGAATGGAGTTCCCTCTGGAAGCGAAGTTGGTTATCCTGGGATTACTGTATTTTATTTTATGTTTTGTGTATATGTATATAGATTCTCCACCCTTGTATTTTGTATTTTATCCCTCCTAGAGGTTGACTTGGAGAAACAGGTGTTTTGTCATATATTTGGGGTTACTCTTTTGGGTTATTTATATGTATATGTATATATTTACTTTGACCGGTTCTTGCTTCGCGAGCTGAGTCAGAAGCCTTGCTATTTATCATATTTACTTTGACCGGTTCTCATATTTATCTCTTACGCGAGTGATGTGATTTTCTATTTAACGCTTTGCTTAACTTTTCTTCACAAGCTTCTAGTTAAAATTCCTTTCAACTATATATATATATATATATACTTTTAGATGTTGTAATACCTTGCCACCTCAGCTTTATGACTTAAGCATAAGACTCTGTGTGGTAGGGTGTTACATTATGGTATCAGAGCAGTTCATTCCTGTAGAGCTTGGGGAATGGACTGACTATGCTTCTGAGCATACTCTGTTTGTGTGTACATGCTATTTAGGATGTCTGCTTGACATATATAGCATAAATATTCATGAGCATTATTTTTGGAGATTTGAAGCACTAGACTTTAGATATTAAGACTGATCACCTTAATATCAATTGTTCGGTATGGACAAGACCTAAATGCTGTCTCGTGAACGTGAGTGAGGTAATACTGTTGATTCTTTGGCTGCTGCTGAAGAGATGGAGCGAACAAACTAGAAATGGTGACAGAGACTGTAATGAACCTCGTAGTGGAGAAAACCAAGGACTCAGAACTTGTGCAACCAAAGCAAAAGTCAATGGCGTTAGTTAGAAAGGTAGAAAGATACAAGAAGATGTTTGGTGGAAGCAAGAGAAGGATTAAGTTCTTAGTAGTTGATAATCCAAGTGACGCTGTGGAAGCACGGCGATTTTGGTGGCTCTAGAATTGTATCGACGTGAGAAAGGAGTTTTAGGATATAATGGTGTCTTAAGGAATCAGTGTAGGATCGAGGAGTGAAAATGTGTGTGATTTAGGCTATAACAGATTGAATTAGACTAAGAAATTAGAAAATTGATTAGTGTTTGAGATAGTTGAGAAGGATTAGAGATCGATTTGGTTTAGATAGGATCCTTGGAGGATAAGGGAGTTTGTAGTCAATAAGAAAGAGTTAGACGAAACTAAGAATGAAATAGACGGGTTTAGCTTAGGCTTGAAATGGGAATAGGTGTTAAATTGATATTGGAGAATGACAAAATGAATGGTAAGAGATCGGTTGAATCTGAGGGAGCGTATATGGAGAATTAAGAGCAAATTTTTTTAGGATGAAAATTTCTGTTAAGGGGGTAGAATGTAAACCCCGAGTAATTAGTAAATAATTAGTTAATAAATTAATTATTAATCAAATAAATTAGAAAATAAAATTTTATAATTTAGTGAGGTATAACAAATTAAAATATGAATTTAGACTCTAATTTTAAAGAATTTGTCTCAAGATTGGACTGAACGGGCCGAACCGGGTGAACTGGGCTCGTATTAGGCCCAAGGCCCAAACCAATGAGGTTTTAATGAAGGGCAACAGACCTTCCTCCCCCATTTTCAACACAAAAACACACTGCATGCATTGGAGGAAGGGGGAGAGCATGTGAAATTCCAAAATCCTTTATGGTGATTCAAATCCTTGTAACTTTTGATCCGGAGCTCCGATCACCGCACCGTTTGTGGCCACGCGACCGCAGCGTCAAGCTCTACAAAGTTCGGTTGTTAATTTGGTAAGAAATCCACGTTTTTCTTTTCAATTTTCTCTTCTCCAATTTCGAATTCAATGTGTAATCATGTTGGATTTTGCTTGAATTCAGTGTTTAGGTTCGAATTAACTCACAGGTATTGTCGGGTTTAGCTCATTGGAACTGTGGGTCAGGTAAGCACCCTCAATTCCTTTGTGAAATGTTGAATTAGTGAACTCTATGTTGATTATAATGAATATTATGATGTTAGATTGAAATTGGTTGTGGATTTGACACAATTTGAGGAATTGAAAGCTTGAGGTCAAGTTTCGGATGCTGGGTTTCGTTGGTAAGGTTTTGGAATTTTGAAAACTTGTGGTGCGGGAACGCTTGAGGTGTTTCGGGTTTATCAGAAAAGATATGATTTTGGTTCTCGTATAAAATATATAATGTAACGTTAAAACTTAGGCTAGTTGACAGTAGGATAAGTTGAATTGGTATATAATGTATGTTAGTGGATATAGGACATGAATATTAAAGTTAATGTGGTTGTCAATGAATTAAAATGAATTGGTTGGCTGGGATGAGAAGTTGTGATATGTGTATGTTTATGTATTTAAAGGAAAAAGATTGATGATTTGTGGTTGAAATTGGTTGGAAATTCATGAGGAATTTGTTGAATGGTTTATGTAGTTATGAATGATGATATGTGTGGAGCTAATGGAGGTATGTGATATTGTGCAAGTATAATTTGTGTTGAAATGATTGTGGTGTAGTTTGAGATGGTGAAATTATTATGTATATATGTGAATATGATATTGAATTGATAAGGAAGTGTTAGAACTTTAGGTAACTAAAGGATTGATGAGTGATGGATTGGTGTTTGATGAGTTATGATATTGCTTAAAATAGTTTTAATTAGTATTTGGTTGGATTTGATTTGGAAATAAAATTTGAGTTTTGAGCTTTTGGTAAAAATAGATTTTTAATGAATTTCGACGGATCATAAGTTGAGCCTCGAATTTTGGATTTGAATAAAATTTGTTTCACATTAAAGATAATTTCAAGAGCTTTAAAACGGTATAAATTTTGTGGAAGTCGAAATTTTGTAGAAGAAATTATGGATGTTAAAAGTTAAGTGCCAAAAGCTGAATTTTCCCCAAGTTGCGAAAAACTAGAATTTTTGGTGTGCGTACACACGCACAGACCAATGAATGAGTGTGTTTGGGCTCGTGCATACGCACGAAGGGTGTGCGTACGGCGTACGCACAGGATGGGAAGGTCTCTGTTGTATGCGTACGCACACTTTAATAAAATTTGGTTGTGTGTGCGCACGCATACATGACGCATACGTATAATATTCTGTTTTACATATAAATTCTGTCTTTCACTGTTTAATTTTTTTGGCAAGCTTGTAAATTTTTGAAATTACTGTTTTGATGAAAATTTACTATTTTTAAATTATCAACTATTTTTCTGATTTTTCAAATTTTTGAAAACTTTATTTAAAGTTTATTAGTTAGGTTTTGAGTTATAAAGTAAGGTTTAGTGAGTGAAAGAAGATAAAATTGATACTGAAGGAGTTTAGAGAAGAGATAATTGATTTGATGAGATAATAAAAGTGATGAACGAGACCATTTTAAAAACAATGCAATCTTGATGAATAAGATATGATGAGATGATTGGGATATTATGAGATGATGATAAATGAATTTGATTGAGATAGATGATAATGACTAACTATGATTGAGATATATGTGATTAGATAAAATGCAGGTTATCCATTTGAAATAAGTAATACATTTACTATTTAGTGTTATATTTACAACGCATCAGGTTAAAATCCAAATCTTGACCCAACACCATTCTTTTTGACGTGGCATGCAGTATATTTTGTAGAGCCGCCAATATAATGTACAATGACCTTCCAATGCAGGATTTCTGATTTATCTTGGTATTCTTCTGTGGTAAAACAAAAAATGTTTCTGCAACATACAACAACGAAGAGAAGCATAATAATAATTACTTTATAAACTTTTTAAAT
>NC_029794.2:98089346-98092434 GCF_000816755.2 Arachis ipaensis
AACTTGTCGTAACGGTTCCGCTTTAAAAAGCAAAGGCCGTGGATAGAGAGTGATAAAGGGGGAGGGTTGTTTCAAGCTACGAAGTCGTTTTTGTGTTGAATTGGACCTGGTAGTGTCAACCTATCTTCGTTGGGAACTTTTACCAATAAGCGTTATTCGTTAGGCTACCTCTACGAATAAGGGAAAGTCCTACTCGCTTTGAAGCAGCGAAGGCAGGAATCGCGTGAACAGCAGAGATCCTTTCTCAACGTGGTGTATAGCACGAAAAACTTATACATATATATATATGGTGAAGATATTGAATTGATAAGGAAGCATTGGTATTACTAAAGGCTAAAGGATTGATGAGTGAGGGATTGGTGTTTAATGAGTTAAGAT
This sequence comes from Arachis ipaensis, assembly GCF_000816755.2. Lineage (NCBI taxonomy): Eukaryota > Viridiplantae > Streptophyta > Magnoliopsida > Fabales > Fabaceae > Arachis > Arachis ipaensis. The sequence continues at coordinate 98,089,725 of NC_029794.2, forward strand.
TTTGGTAAAATAAAGGTTTGAGTAATTTTGTGAAATTTTGGCCAAAGATGGTGAATATGATATTGAATTGATAAGGAAGCATTGGTATTTTAGGTAACTAAAGGATTGATGAGTGAGGGATTGGTGTTTAATGAGTTAAGATTTTGGTAAAATAAAGGTTTGAGTAATTTTGTGAAAATATTATTTTTGGCCAAATTTTAGTGAGTCATAACTTGACTTTCAAACCCCCAAATTATTTTAAACTTGTTTCAAATGAAAATTGGGTCCGTGAAGTTTACGCCATTTAAAGAACGGATGAAAAATATTTTGAAAAGAAAAAGTTATGTGCGTCGGAAGTTTGGAGTGCAAAGTTGAAAATTTTGCAGCATTCAGCATTTTTGTTATTCTGCATAACTTGCGTACACGACCACTGCACGTGACGCGACCAACTTATTCGGGTTGGGTATCTTGCGTATGCGAGCAGGGTGCTTGCGTACGCAAGCATGGAAAATTGTACACCCACGTGTACGCGTGACCCCGGTTTTCAGCAAAGTATATTTTTATGTTTTAAAGCTTAATTTTGAACCTCTAAATGTATGTTTGTGATACCTAGGTAGTAGCAAGGATGGTGGTTCGTCCTGCTTGCTCCAGGTTAATGTTTGAGATTTGGTAACAATGATGATTGATTTAAACTAAATGAATGTATGTTTGAGATCCTGGGCAGTAGCAAGGATTGTGGTTCATCCCGCTTGCTCTAAGTCAATGATTCTGACGCCTGGGTAGTAGCAGCATTAGTGGATTATTCCACTTGCTCCATGTTGAGCTTCTAAACACCCGCTTGGGTAGTAGCCACAGTAGTAGTTATTCCACTAGTTCTAGGTTAGGCGGGTAGTAGTAAGAGGGTTGTAGCTCAAATCCACTTGCTCTGCATGGGTGTTTCAGTCCATGGTTAGCTACCAGGACATGTCGGGTTGGCTATATAACCGACAGAATATATCATTAGCCATATGGCAGGCATTCATCATTTACATTTGTCTTTTTTGCTTGAGTTTGCATTTCTTGGGATTGCCTAATTGATAATCTATGCTTACCTGCTATATTTACTACCTGCTGTGTAATTGTATTCTAAATGTGTTTGTCTTCGCTTGTATTGTTTATTTGTACAATAGTGAATCTAGAGGGTTGGAGGAGGTAGAAGGTGAATTGTAGAGTTGGAGTTTTATGAGACAGTGAATGGATTGTAATTTGAGAGATTAAGTTAGGATTGAGTTAGAACCTTAAGAACCTTAGATATCTACCCCTGCTTATGGTTTCTGTTTTAGTCCCTTAAGATTTATAATCTAAGTGTCGGAGTTCTAGGATTGCCTTTGGCTTTCCCAGGACCTTGTTTATTATATATATGAGCACCTTAACCATACTGAGAATCTCTGGTTCTCATCCCGTACGATATTGTTGTTTTTCAGATGCAGGTCGAGATGCACCTCGGTGAGCGTATAGAGTTTCCTTTGCAAGCGAAGTTGGTTATCCTGGGATTACTGTATTTTGTTTTATGCTTTGTATATATGTATATAGATTCTCCACCCTTGTATTTTCTATTTTGTCCCTCCTAGAGGTTGACTTGGAGAAACAGATGTTTTCTCATATATTTGGGGTTACTCTTTTGGGATTTTTTTCATTTATAAAATAAAAAAAATTATTATTTTTCCCAACATAATTTTTGGACTTTAATTTCCCAAATACGATTTTTTTTTTGGGCATTTAAGCAAGTTTGCCGGACCCGCCGGCGAACTCTATAAAAATTGGCAAGTTCGCCTAACCCCGACGAACTCTAAATATTTTATAGAGTTCGTCTAACCCCTGGCGAACTCCCTTTTAACATTTTTCAATTCCGCATTTTTAATCCATTATCATCTCCAAATAGTATATAAATCAACAAACAGTGTATAGAAATACACAAAAATACACGAACAACAAGCATGACTTCTTTAAGGATTTTTTAATTATAAATTAAAAAAATAAGTCATATTTAACAATGACAACCATTGTTATCGTCTCTAAAAATACATAGGTACACCGGAATAAGTCATATTTAACAAAAAAAATTTAATTATAAATTAAAAAAATAATTATTTTCCAAAAATAATCCACTTCAAATATATCATATTGAAAAGTTAATAATGGTAACCATTATTATCCTTTCCAGAGTACATAAGAAGAGTACACATAAAGTACACAGGATAGCAATCGTTGTTATTTTCGGAAAATAGTTATTTTTTTAATTTATAATTAAAAAAATTCTTGTTAAATATGACTTATTCCTGTGTACCTATGTATTTTTAGAGATGATAACAATGGTTGCCATTGTTAAATATGGCTTATTTTTTTAATTTATAATTAAAAAAATCCTTAAAGAAACCATACTTGTTGTCCGTGTATTTTTGTGTATTTCTATATACTGTTTGTAGATCTATATACTATTTGAAGATGATGATAATGGATTAAAAACGCAAAATTGAAAAAAGTTAAAAGGGAGTTCGCCATGGGGATTATGCGAACTTGCCAATTTTTATAGAGTTCGTCGAAGTCCGACGAACTTGTTTAAATGCCAAAAAAAATCGTATTTGGAGAATTAAAGTCCAAAAATCATGTTGGGAGAAATAATAATTTTTTTTATTTTATAAATAAAAAAATCCAAATATAGGAGTCAGATTTGTAAATATTTAATTATAGT
>NC_029794.2:98092557-98094845 GCF_000816755.2 Arachis ipaensis
TAAGACTCTGTCTGCTAGGGTGTTACGCAATTTATTGAGATTTTTATCCAATTTTTTATAACTTGAGACTATTACTTTTTTTTTTTCTCTTTTATTAACGATATGAAATCACTAACTAAATTCTTCAATAGCTTAATTTTTCTTTGACTTTTACTTATTGAGATAGAATTATGATTTGTTAATTATAATATGTCATTAGTTAGATAATGTTAGTTCCTTTTGGAGAAACACGTGTAACTTATTTTGATTATTATCAAATTCGTTTTGTTTCTGACTTTTTTTTTTATAGCATCATTTTTATTGCTCAGTATTTTTACAATGTTCAATTAGTGATGTTTTGTTCAATGATGTAAGTGTCTCTTTTCATTTTTGTAGGTCTTGCAATGATAAGCAAATTAGCTAGGAGCACACTTTATCAATTAGACTGTAATTTTGATGATAGATCAATTAACTTTGATTATGTTGATATAGCCAAAATTACATTACAGTATATTATCTAGTCCAAAATAATTATTTATTTAGATAAACTGGTATCTATTAAACTAGAAATCAATGAGTTGAATGTTATATGGAGTTTTCTTAGAATTTTGAGTCTATTTTTTATTAGATTGATGATAAAAGGTTTTCTTATTTTATATATAGTTGTAATTTTGCAGGTAGGTTCAAGTTAAAAGTTATCATGTATTAAGATATATATTTAGTTTTAGGGGTTAAATTTTATGTCATCTCAAACAATTCAAATTTTTAACTATTTTTTTTATGATTTTTAGAGAATTTCTTATTTTGAGATTTTCGTGTTTGTTATTTATAAAATAAATATTTTATTTCATTGAGAATATAAACCGTAGAGCAGAAAAATTATAATGAAAGACGAAAAAAAAAGTTGTAAAAAATAAATAATTTTTCCACTTTTATTTGGCTTTTGTATTTAAAAAATTTTCCCTTTTAAGAATATAATATTGATATTTATTTCTAAATAATGTGTATGTTCTATTTAATTGTTTTAACAAAATAACCTGACAGACATTCATGATTAGTTAGTGTATTAAAACATGTTTGATTCTTTTAGAATCATTACAATTTTTATTATATTGATGTCGAAACTCATGTACAAATATAATAAGAAGGCTCTAGAAATAATTAAAAAAAAAATAAGAATTATATAATGTGAAGTCTTTTTCATTTTATATATATATATATGATTGGAGGATTTAGTAAAGTCTTTTACATGATCATCAATTGAGATATATTTATAAATAGAGTAAGTATTCCTTGGTTGAGTTAGATCATTTCATCTCTTTCTAGCTTATTGTGTTGTTTTCTTATAAAGTTTGTTTAATATTTGTTTTAGTTAAGTTTTAATTTTAATTCTCAAGATAACTTTAATTTTAGAATTTGTCAGGACCTAGAAGTTCAATTAGTTGAAGAGAATGAGAAATGTACAAAGTATTATATCTTTTCTATATGTATATGTTGATTTTTAATTAATAACCCCTTACGTTGATCATTCATTGCTAATAATGTTTCTCTTTTTGGTATTTTTCTTTTGCTTACTGAAAAATTCAGAATCAATTCAAGAATAAGAAAATTTATTAAAGTACAAAAAATGAGTTAAATAAACACTATTATGAGAAAATTCTCTCTTTTATATAGGATTAAAAAATTTTTTCTTAATATTTTGGTGTAATTTTTTTTTTCATAGTGATATGATCTTGTGAATTGTGAGTGTTTTTCTATTGATACTTTAAAATTTTTACATCATATTTTGTCTCATTTTTATTTATTTATTTATTTTTGTTCTTCCCTCCCATTTTTGCATTTCTCTTTTTTTTTTTTATTTTTACAAAATTCTCTTTGGTATAAGCTTTTACTACTATTAGCAGTATTTGGATTCTCAAAGCAATTTTTTGTTCACCGTGAGTTTTGGAAAGAAGTGAAATATGGTCATTTTGAATACACTTTCTCTGCCAATATTCAAAAAATGATCTTCAAGGGCCATGAGGTTGCTATCAAAAGCAAAAGTTTCAATTTTATTTTTATTTTTATTTTTATTATTAAAGCTTTGATTTAACTTTTATTTCTTTTTCTGATTTTTTGCACAGAAAAGAATTTGGCCTAATTTAGGTTTTTGCCATTTTTTTCCTTCTAATTTAAATTGTGTTTTATCTTACTAACTGAATTTCATTTGTATAATAAGCACTGTTATTGTGAATTTTATATATAATGATACATGTACACCACTTGAGTTTTACTTGGATGCTATTTAGAATTTTTTTTTTTTTTACTTA
>NC_029794.2:98096353-98103037 GCF_000816755.2 Arachis ipaensis
TAGAGTAGCTTATGGCTTGAAAGAAGCTTTTTGAAAAAGTTAAGGTAGGTAATACTACTACTTGCTTATCTATAACAATAGCAACAATAGCACTCGCATCCTTTTTTCTTCGAGCTGGAGAGCTGCCCGCATTTCACGCCAATTCGCATCCAAGATAGAACTTTACGAAATTTATAGAGTAGCTTATGGCTTGAAAGAAGCTTTTTGAAAAAGTTAAGGTAGGTAATACTACTACTTGCTTATCTATATATATATAAACAATAGCACTCGCATCCTTTTTTCTTCGAGCTGGAGAGCTGCCCGCATTTCACGCCAATTCGCATCCAAGATAGAACTTCCTTTTCCTTACGAAATTTCCTCTTCAATAGTGCACGTGTTCGTTTATCATTCGGCTACTCAGGTGACAACTCTCCGGATTTTCTCCCGCATGTCGCTGTTTTTAGGTATTTAGTGCCCCAGATCATGATAACTTCGAACTTTAACTCCGATGGTTTTCTCTCCCACTCTTCTTTTCTCCCTCTATACGTTACCTTTCATTTGCGCCATCACATCCTCCCTCTACCTCGCTCAAAACCCTAAAGCCCATCTTCCATTTCATTACCCCCTCGATATCCTACTCTCGCCTTCACACCTCGATCTTCTTTGTGGGTGTTGTGATCCCGATTCTTCCATCTCCACCATGTGACCTGTCTTTCTGTCCCTTTTCTCTATTTCTCTCTGCACGATGTCGGTGTCACTCTGAGACCCTGGATCTTCAACCCAATTTTTTTATCCCCATCTAGTTCGTGTTTCTAGATCCTTTCTTGGATTATCCCAGTTTTCTCTATCTGGGTACATTGTGCATATTGATGGATGGATGGTGTAAGATGCTGCAGTGACACCGACGACAGACATGAAGAGGAAAAAAGGATTTCTTTGGTTACTCAAAATGCCAGTGCATGCCAAGCAGAATCGGGAGCTAGTCCAGGTGAAGCGCGGGGGCTAGCGACAGAATAAAATAGGCAAAGTTGTCCGACTTCCATCGACATTTTCTGTCCCGAACGACCATAGAAAATTATCATTATCATTTTCTATGTATTGGTATAAAAATTATTCTTCTTGAGTATTCATTTTTTTTCTTTCTCCTAAAAAAATGGACTTAGAGCAAAGGAAATGTCTCAAGGCATTGAACCGGTAAAACAAGGATATTTGCTGGTTGGAGCTAGATTCGACGGGAAAAGGCTCTGATGCATATTTAGTAGATGTTCCATGTTATGATTTGGTTTAAGTGAATTTTCTAGAGAAAAAATTCTGCTTTATTTGCAAACTGGCTTCTTGAAACCTAGCTTATTACTCTAAGGATTTTGTGTCTACTGCAGAATATTAATATTTGTTTTCTAGTATCTATTGATGCGTGAGAATCTTCTCTGTCTTTTCCTAGTGAATTTGCATTCAAATTGTTGAGTTTAATCAAGATTTAAATATCTTTTAACCACTATGGATTCTACTTTGAGTTGTGGGCAATTCTATTTATTTCATGTAGCATTTAGATGGATTTAATGGAGTTTTTGTAGAAAAAGAGAAGAAAGTGAATGATGTTGTCAACTCTGACCTCCTTGCACTCCAATGGGAATAACTTGAGCTACAGAGAACTAATTGACGTGATTCCAGCGACATTGAAAAGCTAACTTCCAGAGCTTTCCAACATTATATAATAATATACCCTTTCTCTCCATTCTATACAGTCAAGATGGCACCTTACTTGGAATTTCCCAAGTTAGGCACCAGGATCACAAAGCCTCCTCCATATGCATGCTGCCAGGGCAGCGCCTAACTTCAGAATCTTGAAGTTAGGTGCCAGGAAGACTAAAAGCACATAATTGCAATCTGCCAGGGCAGCACCTAACTTCCCTTTTGTGAAGTTAGGCGCCAATTAAGCTTCAAGGCATGGTCAAGGCATCAACGAAGATTTTATTTATTTTGATTAAAACTTTTATTTTATTTACAATTAGGAAAATATATTATTCAGTTTTAGAAAATATATTTTACATTAATTAGGATTAGATATAAAATGAGAAAGAATCATCCATTCGCGCTCCTCTCTTCTCTCTTACCTCATTTTGCACTTTACAGTTTTTCAGAATCCTTGTTTTCTCTCTGAACCATGAGCAACTAAACTTCTACTGTTAAGGTTAGGAGCTCGGTTTATTGTATAGATTGACACTATTACTCTTCTATTATAATTACTGTTTTGATTTCAATTTCAAGAATTTGTTTTCGTTCTTCATCTTATAAATCTGGGTGGAACGGAAGTATGACCCTTATTCTATTTGAGTTCTTGTGAATCTCGGGAGAGTTATCTCTAGAAGATTGTCTCGCTTGAACAACAGTCTTGATTGTGATTCTCTAGAGAGTCTCACTTGAACAACAGCTTGAAAACAATGTCTCCTAAATCACTAATTATCTGGACTTAACGGGATACGTGACATATAATCCTCTTATATTTAGATAATTAGGATTTTTGTGGCACATATACTAGTTTTAAACTTAACCCTCTAATCGGAATCAAGTGACCAAGGAATTGGCGATTGATGAAGGTTAGAGGAGAGTAAAAAGGTCTAAGGAATTAAGGTTTAGTCACATATAGTTTGCCATGAATTGAATCTTGCATGATTAAAGTAGTTGGTAAGAAAAGTTAATCCGGAAAATAAATATCTCTGAAACCTTAACTGTTTTCTCCCATATTATTCACACCAATTTACTGCGTGCTTTAGTTTATTCTGAATTTACTGTTAATGCTTTTGAACTCTCAAAATACCATTTTTTATTTGTCTAACTAAGTAAATCACACAATCATTGTTGCTTAGTCCATCAATCCTCGTGGGATCAACCCTCATTCACTTGAGGTACTACTTGGTACGATCCGGTGCACTTGCCGGTTAGTTTGTGGGTTATAAATTCCGTACCAAATTTTTGGCGCCGTTGCTGGGGATTGACTGTGATTGACAACTATTAGTTGTTTGATTGCTTAGATTAGGCGTTTTAGCTTTGATTTATTTAATTGTTGCTCCTTAATTTTTGAAAATTTTAACTAGTATTTTTCCTTAATTTCTGAAATTAAGTTTGGTGTTACCTAGTTAATTTTATTTTAATTCTCCTATTCAATTTTTTTTATAAATTTCAAATTTTTTTAGCTTAATTTTAATTACAATTTTTGAAAATTTCTTTTTCTTTAATTATTTGGTTGTTTTATTTTATTCCTTTTACACGGGTTACCTCACTGAGAATTCTCTGCACTCTGACGTAGAGACTTCCAGTTTTCTTATTTTCTGTTTGTTTATGAGCAGGAATATGGACAAGGAACCTCTCATAGATTTTGATCCTGAACCTGAAAGGACTTTGAGGCGGCGCTTCCAACAAGCTAGACTTTACAAGGCTAGTGAAAATCTAAGTGAGACCTTTGAAAAGGAAGCTGCAGAATCCACTATGGATCATAATCGTCCTGTTAATGCCAATGTAAAAAATCCGAATGAGAATGAACAACCTAGAAGAGTGCTTGGCTCATACACTACCCCCAATCCAAATCTCTATGGGAACAGTATTGTGATGCCTCCTATAGCTGCAAACAACTTTGAGCTGAAGTCTCAGTTAGTCACTCTAGTGCAGCAAAATTGTCAGTATCATGGACTCCCGCAGGAGGATCCAAATCAATTTATCTCTAACTTCCTACAGATTTGTGACACTGTGAAAATAAATGGAGTGAACCTTGAGGTTTACAAGCTCATGCTCTTTCCATTTGCTGTGAGGGATAGAGCAAAGTTGTGGCTAGATTCTCAGCCCAAGGAGAGCCTAGACACTTGGGATAAGGTAGTCACTGGATTTTTGTCTAAATTCTTTCTACCACAGAAGCTGACTAAGCTAAGGGTGGATGTTTAGACCTTCAGGCAGAGAGATGGTGAGACCCTCTATGAAGGCTGGGAGAGGTACAAGCTGCTGACCAGTCAATGCCCCCCTGACATGTTTTCTAAATAGACTCAGCTGGAGATCTTTTATGAGAGCCTATGTGAAATGTCCAAAATGTGTTTAGATAATTCTGCAAGTGGTTCATTGCACATGAAAAAGACACCTAAAGAGACGACTGAGCTTATTGACTAACAACCAATATCTCTACTCATCTAACAGGAATCCTGTAAACTCTGAGACTCCTCAGAAGAAAGGCATTTTGGAAGTGGAGACCTTGGATGCTATTCTTGCTCAGAATAAAGTTATGTCTCAGCAGATTAATATGCTTACTCAACACTTAAGTTGGATGCAAGTTTCAGCTGTTAATGCTCAGAATGCCCCTCAAGAGGCTCCTTATGACATAAATGGTAGCTTCATTCAAGGTGAGAATTATGACTATGCTCGATTTCCTTCTGAACAGGTCAACTATATGGGGAATGTTCCTAGAAAGACCTATAATCAGGGATGGAGAAATCACTCAAATTTAGGGTGGAGAGAGCAACCTTAGAGGCCACAAAATTTTAATAATCATCCTCAGGGTGGTTTTCAACAGAATAATTTCAATAACCACCAGTTTTAGTCATCTCAACAACAACTACCTCAGCAAGAAAATTCTCAATCATAGAAGAACACTGATTTGAAAGCACTAATGGCGAGTTTTATACAGGAAACTAGAGCATCAATCAAGAACTTGGAGATTCAGATGGGTCAATTAGCCAAAAAAGTTAATGAAATTGATTAGAGGACTTCTAATAGCCTTCCTGATAACACAATTCCAAATCCAAGAGAGGAGTGTAAGGTTATAACCTTGATAAGTAGACAAGTGGCAAGTACGGAAGCACAAGTTACTAAAGAGCCAGTTAAAAAAGAAGCTCCAGAGCAGATTGAAGACACAGTAGTACACGCCCCTCCTAGGCGTGCAGACAACCCTTTTCCAGTCACTCTTGACATACATCCAACATTACCTAAGGCTCTTGAATACAAACCTAAGATGCCATATCCTCAGAGACTTCAAAAGGAGACCAAGGACAAGCAGTTTTTAAAGTTCTTGTAAGTCTTCAGAAAGTTGCAAATCAATATTCCTTTTGCTGAGGTTTTGGAGCAAATGCATATCTATGTTAAATTCATGAAGGAGTTGTTGTCAAAGAAGAAGCCTTTAAAGGGAGATGAGATAGTGGTCTTGACTAAGGAATGTAGTGCCATAATTCAGAATAACTTGCCAAGGAAGATGCCAGATCCAGGGAGCTTTCAAATTTTATGTACCATTGGAAGCACCACCTTTGAGAAAGCCTATGTGATCAAGGTGCAAGCATAAATCTAATGCCCTTGTCTGTGATGAAGAAATTGTAAATCCAAGAGGTACAACCCACAAGGATAGCATTACAAATGGCAGACAAATCCCTAAAGCCTGTATGTGGATTAGTGGAGAATATCTTGGTCAAAGTGGTAAGTTCTTCCTCCCAGCAGATTTTGTGATTCTTGACACTGGGGGAGGATGAGAATGCCTCTATAAAGCCTGCATGTGGATTAGTGCTTAGAGTTCATAATGAGTAACTGGTCTTTCATGTCTTCAAAGATATACATTCAACAGGTAAAGAAGAGAGGTGCATATAGACTGAGCCTATTGATCCAAATCTTCAAGAACCCCCTGATGATACACAACAGAATCTGCAGCTCAAACATCCTTTGGTGACAATCACTAAAATTTTCCCTGACATCAAACCTAAGTTTGGTGTCGGGAATGCGTCATCCACCAAGGAGGAGGTTCTCAAAAAGTAAAGAAAGTACCCAGAGGATGGAGAAATAAAAAGATTCTCACTGAAGACTTCTCCCTAGGAATGAAGGTGGTATTCACTGCATGCCCAATCCTTCCTCATACAGTGAATAGGATCCTGTCTCTTGAGCATGTAAAGTTAATCCATGAGAACACAGGAAAGAAGTTCACAGTGAGGGGCGAAGAATTGAGCCCCTATGATCCTCCTCCTTAGAGGAGCTGACCATCAAGCTAGTGACGGTAAAGAAGCGCTTGTCGAGAGGCAACCCAATGTTTTCGTATCCTTAAGTTTGATTTTTTTTTTTTACTTTGATTTTATTTATTTAGTTTTGTTCGAGTTCTACTATTTTTCCTTTGTTTTACGTGTATTTTGATCATGCAGAATGATTAGAACGGAAACAGGTGCATTAAGACAGAACTTCGGACACCCTGGAAGAAGTTGTTGCAAACGGGGTGGCGCCTAACTTCAGAACCCCAAATTAGGCGCCACATACAAACTCAATTTAAAGATGCTTGCTGGAGAGATGGCACCTAACTTCACTCCTTCAAACTAGGCACCAATAATGCGTGCGTTTTGGTGTTGTTCCTTAGAGGGATGGCGCCTAAAGTCATGCGTACCATTTGAAGTTTGTTGCTGGATGGGTGGCGCCTAACTTGAGTTCAGGAGGGAAGGCTACGCCAAGTTAGGAGGCGCCCTACTTCCAAATCAAATCCCATCAATATCTGAAGCATATCCCTTGTTTTCCTGCCTTATTCCTTTCCACAATTATTCCATTCAACCAAAACCGTGACACCCTTCGTGACCCCACCCCCATTCCTTATACACACACTACCCCCACCCCCCAACCTTGCTTCATACAACAACTCCCACTTGTAAACCCCCACACCCCCTATTTTACAACGCCTAATATATATATATATATATATAA
>NC_029794.2:98103496-98127414 GCF_000816755.2 Arachis ipaensis
TTACATCTTTTTTTCTTTTTTTTTTGTATTTTTTCTTCCATTAAAAAAAAGAAAAAAAATAAAAATAAAAATAAAAATACAATATATATATATATATATATATATATTTTAATTAATTTTAACCTCTCTTATCCTTTTATCATTTTTTTCTTCTTCTGTAATAATTTTTATTTTTACTCATTCGTATACTTTTTATGTCCCCCCTTTATTAATATTTGATTTTTAGTATCTATCAATTGAAAAATAGAGTTTATATTTCTATGAATTTTCTTAGACTTTATATTTAATGGACTGGTGTGGTTTGAATAAGATGCATGTAATTCACTTGAGTTTTGGTGGACTTCAACTCATTCCAAGTAATTGATTTATAATATTAAATAAGATGTATAGCTTATAATCAATTTTATATTTTTTTTTTAATAGATAGTTACATGGGCTGATAACATGAGGGTGAATGCTATAAATTTTATCAAAGAAAGTATCCCGAGCTACTCTCAAAAGGGTACTAAGATTCGGGGAGCACAAAGCAGGCGGTCTTAAGAGCAATTTCTCAGGAGCTATGTTCCACCAAATATCGAATCCAAGCATAGCACATAGGCATATTATAAAACATGAGTTCCTCAGGTATGGATACCTTATAACTTCTCTCATTGTAAAGGATTTGATCCCCCACCCTCTGAATCATTAATTGCTTCTAGCAATCGAGGCTTTTTAACTAGGAATCGTATGAGTGGAGTGTAGTAATGGGTCACTTCAAAGGGGAGTGTCTCCCGCGCGTTTATTGGAACGCAATTAGCAAATGTATATATGAACTCAAAATTTCTATTCTCTCGTACTCTTAATTATTTATTTAAACTGACTAATTTTATTATCTATTTGTATAGATTGCTGATGAAGATAAGTTCTTTTTATTTGGAACCGATGACCTTACCCAAATGACATTTAGGTATAGTAGATATGATGTTGGAAAATTTATTTCCATTTACCTATCAAGTGGCATTCTACAGAGTGATCCGTTTGAGGTTAGTTGTGTAACGTTTATTTGCTCATTTAGGATATGTGAAAGATGGTTCTTGAAATTTTTGAACTGTTTGACAATAATATTAAATGTTCAACTATTAAATTGAATTTTGAAGACTCTTGCAGGATTCTAATTGAAAGGCTTGCAACACCTCAAGTTGTAGTTTAAGAAATTTGTTAATCTGGGATAAGAGGGTTGAATGACTAGCTTCCAGTTTTTTGGTTGTTTTGTTGTTAGAGCTCCTTTTAGTTCTTAACTGCTTTGTTACATTTTAGCTTCCAGCCCTTTTTCTTTTATGTGAACATTTGTTATCGAGTTTCTATTCACTATGTTTTTTGTATTTTTTTAAGTGCTTCTATTACTTTATGATTTTTGTTTCAAATTGATTTTGAAAGCTTGCAAAGAATTTGGCCTAATTTTACTAGATCCAAGTATTGTTAGTTAGGTTGAATCAGATAATTAGTAATATTCTGCTTTCTGTTTTCTCGAGTAATATTCTTGGGGGTAATATGATTGTGTGCTTGATAAACATTGCTGATTATGCTTTGCTAATAGCGACAATTGATAATTTAGATCCAATCATCTATCTATTATTAAGGTTTTGTATAATTGAACAACACATAATAAAAACATAGAGTTTCAAGATAAAATATATTTTGTGGCTAAATTTCAAATACTGGAAAAGTTCTAATCTTTAGGAAATCTTTTTAAAGAAAAACTAATCAGACGTGGTTTGATCACTAAAACAGAAGCGAGTGGACTAATTGGGTTTTGCATAACTATACCATAGATGAAGAAGAGCTGAATACATATATGCATGACACTAATAGTGTATGTGTTAATGTAGTCACATCTTTTAAGTTGTATCTGAAATAGTAGTCATTTCATGTTCTTAATTTTGCTGTTGTGATGCCAACTTGGTGGAATCAATTTCTTTCTTTCAATGGAGTGTTCTCCTTTTATACTTTTACTTCATACTGAAACTACCTTAATCCTTGATATGAAAATGATCAATCCGTCTGAGTATAACAATTGATATATTTTAATGCAACATCTAATATTTTTCAAGGATTTCACTAATCAATCAATATATTTTGCTTATAGCTATAGTCAATTATATCTAGTGTACATTTTGTTTAATGCAAATGCTCAAAAAGATGATGCTGAAGCTATAGATATTTGCTTTTTCGAACGGTCCATAACTATAAAAAATCAGTTGATGTTACAAAAGGTTACAACAACCAAAAGAGTGAAACTTTAGTTCTTATGATTTCTTTGATAAAAGAAATTTATATTTCCAACGGAAAGCAAAGTGAGAATCCAAATATATTTTTTTTATTTGGAGAAAGAAATTTGGATTCCCAACTATAGTGATTATTCTTATGAAAAAGTGTGTTTTTGGAGAGTTTGCTGAGTTGGTTCAAGTATGAATTTAATTGCTCCGATAGTAGAATATGTACTTGAGTATGCCAAGAAAAGTTCCATCATGAGCATTCTTCATGCTTAGAGAGAAGCTGAGATTGATGACAAGGTAAATTGTTATCTCTCCATACTATATTTTATGTTATGCTTATTAGCTTATGTGCATAGTTTATGGAGTCACCATGAATGTTTGCAACATGTTCTTGAAAATGAACGCATTGAGTTATTCAAACAGATAAAATTTAGAGCAAGAAGCTAAAGCCAAAGATGTTGAATAGCAGAAGAACTAGCTTGGAAGAAACTACCAAATGTTGGGGATTAAAGTAGGGTGGACAATATGGTCACATAGTAGGTTCTCATTGTAAATTTAATAGGTGAAAAATCATGAGGATGCCACTCTCCATAATCATTTCATAATTTATTAGTTTATATCTCTTTTTTGGGATAATCAACATTTTTTTAAGAATAGTCATTAATATAACTTATTGGAAGTTGTTAGCAACATTTTTTATAAGTTGTAAGTAATGTCTGCATATTAAAGATACTCTGTGAAACACTTCATGAAGATTTTTATGATTAAAGATTATTCATGAATTAAGGCTGAATATGTTTGGAGTATTACTTAGATTTTTTATGACATTTATGTTTTCCTGCAACACTTATCGATCACAAACGAATCTATGACTGAATTGAAAAATAGGTGTCGACAACACTTATCTATTAGGGATTTTTTCTTATATTTTGATTTTGTGATTCTGAATAACTATTTGTACCGTTGTTAAGTCACCTGCATAATTATATTACTCATATCACCTTTATTTTTTTTTAAAACCATTAAAGTTATTGCTTTTTTCGCTTTACCTGTTTCGTTTTCTGAAATGATTCCACTGGGATTCATTATTATTTTGAAAATTTACATATGGTTGAAAATTAGCGAAGAAAAAAAATAGTATCTGTCGATTATATTATCAGCACCCTTAAGAATTCATGCTTCTTAAATATGATAAGTTGGAAAAAATTTAGAGGCACATTAGGAACCATTTTTAAAATACTACCTCTTTATTTTTCAAATGGTATATTAAAAATAAACTATATTTTGTACAATCAAATAGCAATGGAGTATTCATTCAAGCGTCACTTTCACAATATTTAGGAATAAAGAATAGAAGAGAAAGAGAAAAAGAAAAAAAATAAAAGATAAACCAAAAAGCAACGTCCTCTATAGTGTGCTCTTTCTCATCTAAGTTAGAGTTTGGATTAAAAGATAGTGGTTGAGAGATTTGTAGGAACGAGTTGAAGTTGCGCAAAGAAGCCTTTACACTTATCTCTCTATTTCTTTCTTTCGTCTTGGAAAATAATAAGTTTGATGAGAAATTTCAAACATCTATTCTTTTTCCCTTTCTCTTTTTCTTCAATTAGAAAATAAACAAAATGAAAGGCCAAAATAGTAAATCTTCCTTAAGTTCTTCATCTTTTTATGCATTCGGTCCTCTCTTTTTGATAAATCTCTATTAGTATTGAAAAATAACAACTTATATTTTTGTAAAAAAAAATTATCCAAGAAATAAATTATTTTAACATGATGAATCAAAGAAATCTTTTTTATATACATAAATTATATTGGTTATAGTTCTTATTCATGTTTATCTTTTGAACTGTGTTATTGCTATTTTTATGTTTATCTTATCGTGTGCTCTAAATTTCATATTATAATATTAATTAACATGCTAAATAATTATTATATTCTGTGATACTATTTTATCTTAATATTCTTTATTTAAAAATTTTAAAAATACATGGATCACGTGCAGTTGCATGGGTTATCATGCTAGTATTTTATATATAATTGGTTCGAATGATTTTTCTTCTAAATATCGAACCAAACCGCAAACTAACTGTGTCATGAGGAAAATGGAAAATTAACACATCTTGATCTGATCGAATCATCGAAACGAATACGAGAGAGAGAGAGAGTTAGTTTTATTATCCTCTCCTCTCTCCTAAAAAAACCCAAAAATGATTTCGTTCTCGCACCACCGTCGAACTCAATCGGAGCTACATGTCCGAATCCCCGACGAATTTGATCTCGATCTCGATATGGATGTGGATTTGGATGTTGATTCCTTTGATTTCAAAAATTCCATTCCTAACAACGAAACCGTCATCTCCTCCTCCTCATCTTCCGTAGCAGCTGAATCCCTCTCTAAGCCAGTATCCGACCACCAACTACCTCCGCTATCACCTGCCTCTGCACCCGCGCCCATTGTAGATACCAATAAAACCACCGTGAGGCCTGGTCACCGGCGTAGCAACTCGGCGGATGACGCCTCTTCTTCTTCGTTGTTGTTGGAAGGCATTGAGGCCAAGAAGGCCATGTCCCCTGACAAGCTTGCTGAATTATGGACCGTTGATCCCAAGCGAGCCAAGAGGTTCCTCTCTCTCTCTCTCTCTCATTCGTTATTCAATCTTCATATTCAATTGTCATAGGAATAATAGCGTTATTATAGCTTAGCTCAAACCTGTAAGTTAGCTTTAGGTGAAAATTTTGATTCAATTTTTTAGATCATTTCTTTTTCTAAAAGGAAATGCGATTGTGCACTTGCATGGGCCACAACGGTCCATAGTGGCGCTCTCTGCCACTTGCCCCCAAGTTGAAAAGTTGAAAAGCATTTACAATGGTGATTTGGTGAACAAATTCATAACTGATGGGCGACAATGTATCTATTGCATAAATCAATTTTCACATTTAGTCAATGAAATATTAAAATTGACTTAAACAGAAAATGCATGGTATTCTCTGGAATCGTGCTGTTCATGATTCCTTTTTTAAATGGTGATTCATATTTCTATTAGTTAAAGAGGATACCCCCGAATTGTGCAGGATTTTGGCCAACCGTAAGTCGGCGGCCCGCTCAAAGGAGAGGAGAGCTTGTTATGTGGTGGAGCTTGAGAGAAAAATTCAGGTTCTTCAAACAGAAGCAACTACTCTTTCAGCCCAATTAAATCTTTTCCAGGTTCTTAGTAGCTGCCTTCATTCCATCTAGTATACATGTGCTTTTCTCTTTCATTCTCTTGCTTTTTTTAAAGCACACATTAATGCATGTATCATTACTTCATCCTAATTATGCACAGTACATTACAATATACCTGCATTAATGTGTGCTATACTTTGTCCCAAAACTCTAATCATTCATAATGATTGATATGTTAGGCTCCTTATTATTTAGTATTGGCACGAAAACATAAAACATGATGCGAATATTTAACTTTCTGAATTATAAAAGTTCATTACTTATGATTGGTTGGACAGGATATGGGTCCTCTCATGCTATATATTTGTTCCGTATCATTCGATCTGCTGCATGATGATCCCTTAATGTGTGAGGATCCTATTCCTGTTCGATATACTTGATTTTGTTTCATGTGTAGTTTAGATATGTTATCTTGTAAATATCAAGAACAGTTACCACCTATCTATTCCTTGGTCATTTGTTATTTGCTCTTTGGCATGTTTTCTGTTTTCCTTTTAAAGGCATTTTGTTTTCTTTAAATGTGTGTTGTTTACTAGTTGTAAAATTTCTAGTAGGTTATGGAAGGCTTAACACATTCATATAATACTACCTAAGACTTATTCATTGCGAAAAATCTTTTTCAGAGAGATACAACTGGTTTGACTACTGAAAATACTGAACTTAGGCTACGCTTACAAGCTATGGAGCAACAAGCTAAGTTATGTGATGGTATGTATTTTTGGATAAATATGTGATGGTATGTTTCAATCATACAAAGAAAATATGAGAATTTTTTAAGCCAAATTAATACAACAACGAAGCCTTGTCTCACTAGGTGGGGTCGGCTATATAGATCAAACGACATCATTGAGCTCTATTATGTATCATGTCTACAGAGAGATCGTTTACATGTAGATATCATTTGACCACCTCATAGATGGTCTTCCTAAGTCTTCCTCTGCCTTTCACATGGATGATCCATGTCTTCATGACATGGATCATGACATGAAGCCAGATTGATAATGAGGATTTTTTTTTCCTCAATATGAGCAGAAATGCAGAATTATTATTTTCTGAGATGTTATTGTTTACAACCTTTTATGCAATTTTTAGTTCAATTTCATAAGTATTAGATTGCTTGCACTCCTCAAAAATAGTTTTTCCCCCCTCATGCTCAATGACTAACTAAGAGTGTATTTGTTTTTGTTAATCTTTCAGCTAATATATTGTGATTTATGTAACACGCTTGACTTCAACCATCCTTTTTCTTTGGTTAAAAAAAATCATAGCTCTGAATGAAGCACTGAAAAAAGAAGTTGATAGACTCAAGATTGCTACTGGAGAGATGGTAACTCGTCCCAATTCGAATAGTTTGGCAATGCAACGGGCTTCATATTCTCAAGCTCCTTTCTTCTCGCTTCAACTGCAACATTTTGCAAGCGAACTTCACACCATGCAAATGCCTCCTTTGCATCCACTATTGCCTAATATGTCTTCCCCTCAACCGCTGATTGATGTAGCTACTCCATACAATTTGTCAAACATGTTGCCAAGTGATCCTGTTCCTGTTGGCCAATTTCAGGTGCTAGACATAAGTCATCCGATCCCTCATGTTCTGATTCATGATGGTCCCTCCATTTCTGTTAATAAAATCAACAATGCCTTTTGATTTAAATTTGACTGACCAACATGTCTCACCTCCTTGTTTATTAATTAGATTGTTCATAGTCTGACACAAGTGATTGATTTTTGTTTTTCTATTCAATTCATTTATAAAAAATTCACATTTTTTTGTCTTGTTCATTGATCTCTTCACTCCTCTTCTCCTCCCAATTTTTATTAGGGTTCAAATTAATGTATGAGCTCAAGTGAGACAGGTTTTTGTTATTTTATTTTTGAATTATATGACAGGTTTTCTTTTCCTTTTAACAAATTATTTTATAACAACTTTGATAATATTTGCCTAATTTCACATTCTATTTTTTTTGTTGCCCACGGTATTCTCTATCCTGATAGGCCAAAGATTAATCTGTTACGGATATGAACTTCATTTAAGGGTCTGTCACTGGCCAATGTTGCTGCATGCACAAGGTGAGATTCATACTCCCAACACTTGCTTATGTGAGTTGACCACTCGACCAATCCAAATTAGTTATTTGACATTTCATTTAGGTGATTGCTATAGTGTCTAAAAGGTGATGCCTAATTTATTAAAAAAGATTAAAAATTAATATTTAATTTAAAAGGTATAAAAATAAATAATTTTTAAAAATTTAAAATTTATTACAAAAAATAAAGTAGGTAAAATTTAAGCATTAATTCATAGGCCGAATAGAATTGGCCTTCCATTTAATAACCCATTAACCGGTGTTTGTGTCAGTTCTCTCCTTATAACCCATTGTACAAATAAGCATTTGTCATCAATTTCATTTGCGAATTCAACTGGTATGCAATGGATGTTGGTTAGGTCGTCATGTGTCCGTAGAAATGGACAAAAAGGCTGACGTTTTCGTTGGCTATTCTACTGTCACTTTTGAAGGATCCATCTGAATGAACAGTGCCTTAAATGTCCACAATCACATATCTTACTAGTTATTCTCATGTCCAAAAAAAATTACGGGAAAAAATGAATGGCGAACACTGCTTATTGTTATGATCCCTTCTTTTCCTTTATAGTTTATCCTATCCGTTATTGTCTTTTTCGTTCGTTCATCCTTTTAATTTTCAACACTCAGGCTTTTTTGTTTCACATTTGCCAAGATTCCATGAAAGCATTGCTTAGGTAATGTTGGAGTGGAAGCATTAGTTCAAGTGGCAAATCATGGTGCCTCTTGATATGTTATACCCAGTTTTAAATTTTGATAAGATTAAATGATAGATGAGACTGCTTTAAGTATTGTATGTGTGAGTGTGTAGTATAGATGGGTTTTAATGTTATAATACTTAGGATTAAAAGTTGTCCAATTTATCTGATAAAAAAAATTTAAGTAATGTTGTAATGTTTAAATTGGAGACTATTAGATCATAAGTAAACATAAAATTTATACATGAAGAACATGGATTCAAATTTTAGCGTTTTCCCCTTGTGCCTTTAGGCTGTATTTGGTTGTTGTTTCGAAAGTATGAAAACGTACACACAAATACATAAGAATACATCGGTACAAGAAGAAATTAATTTTGTATTGTGTTTGGTAATTAATAAGACATCGACTGAACATACAACTCATAATTCTACTAAAAAGTCAATTTTACCCTTATCGTTCCTATATCGCCATCATCACTTCAACCTTTTCACTCTCTTTCAAAATCATTACAATTTACCATGGCATCACCATCTTCAAACCAACACAGATTCTTTTTTGTTTGGTAATTCTTAATCCAGTAATTCTTAATCAAAACAAAATCAATCTCATAAGCATCAAAACTAACAAAATTGCTAAAAAAAACAGCATAACAAACACAAATTTCCATCAATTTAAACATCAACTCAAACAGAGAATGAGTTATCACTCCATCCATAATAAATAACGTCACAAATAAAATTCAATTTCAAATTCAACATTTATAAAATAAAAAAAAATTCTTCAATAGCATCCCAATTGAACAATACAAACAGATTCAAAATTTTTATTAAAAAATAAAATTTTAAATAAATACAAATTAAATATAAGGTAAAACAAGGCATTAGGGTAAATGAAAGAAAAGAAAGAGATAGAGAAGAATGAAAAGAATATGAAGATGAGGAGAGGTGAAAGAAGGGCAGAGTCGATGTAAAAAGACTAAATTTGTAATGAGATTTATGGTTGTTTTCACTATAGATCTGCAATTGCTCCTGCCACCAAAGAGAGGAAGAATGAAATGTAAAAGGGAGAGAAAGACCAACAATACCAAAGAGAAGACAAACAATGCCACCATAAAGAGAATGAAGGGCGATGCCATCAAAGTCCAAAGTCGGGCAACAGCCATGGATAGGGTATGGATAGATTATAGAGAGAGGAAATGAAGAGTGGTTAAAGAAAAGGAAATTAGATTGAAAATGCTAAGAATATGGATGGAATTACAAAAATATTAAAGGGATAAAATTGTAAAAATTTCAGTGTCTCAAACTAAAAATTATTGTCTCAACTAATTGGAGAGACACATGATACATATTTTTTGTGAGTATATTTGTATACTCATGTCTCTCTTATTTATGTGTCTTACATACCAAACAAAAAATACATCTTATCATATTTCTGTCTTTGGCATACATGTATATCAACCAAACGGTGCCTTAACAACAACAAAAATTGTTCTTATAAGTGATTCAAATGGATTAAAATCTTTTAAAATAACTACTTTTTTTTCTTGGGTATAAACAAAAGATATAAATTGGGAATCATTATATATTTCTCTCACCTTGGTCGAATGATTCAGTTGGTAATATTATCTTTGAAATTCTTGTTAAGAAAAGAAATTGTTCCAAGTGCAGATCCAAAAAAATAAGAATTCTGACCAGTTCAGTGCACATTTCAAATTTAACATTCGCAAGTCAAGAATGAAACTATTGTTCAACATAGTAAGTAGTAACATCAAAATAACTGCTATCCCTCTTCGTTCTCAACCTAATTTCAACTTGTTAACAACCTCAACCTAATCACTTGTTGAAACAACTAACCTAAGGGTCCAAAGTAGATAAGAGACAACATAACAGTTCAACAGATATGTGGGCACCAAACATGTTGTAACGAAAACTCAATTGGTTACAACCCTCTTAAATAATTTCACATGGTAGGGTTTGGATTTTGGAACATGGTAGTTTGAACTTGCATTTCTTCTGAAAGACCGGTCTTATATGTTCAAAATTCATGTGACCACTGCACTACTTAACTACCACTTGAAATGTGACCTCTCAAACCACCCTTTTACGTCAATGCCTTCAATTCCAAAATCCATATCCATATAATGCTTTATTTGTGTGTGTCTTTACATCATATTTTGCATGTTGGCCAAGTGGTCTTGGGGACAACCCTTGTGGAAGCCACTTTCACAAATCACAATACTCTTCTTTTCTTTTCTTTTAGTCCACATACCCTATTTGTGGATCTCATTTCTAGTGTCCTTCACCCACTGCTACCCTGAAACGATATTCTCCTAATAATTTTAATACTTTGATCTTTCAAGCACCAATTTTCTCCTTGTTTTAAAATTTCTTCCTTGCCATAATTATTGAGCCTTTTCAGTTATCAGTTTATCACATATATATGAACAAGAAACGTGGAATGTTGCATGCTCATAAATGCTTAGGCAAGTGACTTTATGGTTTTCCCTTTTGGTCGTTCGCATTTTGGACATCCATTTTCCGCTTCTCTATCAAAAACTGACATAAGTTTTCGCACTCCATATCTTAGATGTTGCATTATTCTATTTCAATTTCTTTCTTTAATTTGCGGTAAAGCCACAAATATTGACTAGCTAGCACTGAAAAAGCGGAGACTCAAAGTTCAATTGGTTATTTATCTTTTGCTTTTAATGTATGAATCTAGGGTGAATTCCCAGGAATTTTATTAATGGGGAAATAATGAAGAAAAAAAAAGGTGAAAACATCCTTCAGTAAAAATGAGCAGAAATTGTTCCTTCACATATAATAATCACTCGTAGGAACCATCCTCTATTGTCTTTTCGATGCATAATAAGACAAGATTAGCAGGTTTGTCAACCTAATACTAATTGATAATTAATATATAGGAGTTTTTCATTGCCTTAATTAATAAATTTAGGAAAAGTATAAGCAACCAACAAGATTTTTGAACAATGTGTAAACAATGTGAATTAATAGGGTTAAAAGAGTAAATTTCATTAGTAGCATTAAATTAGAGTGTAGTGTATTTTCATTTGATTGGTGGTTGTTCATGTTGTTCAAAATTTTCATTATTCCCCTAGCACTCCCCATAAATTTAAGGCCACAGGTACTTATTAACTGAGTTTTGGGGGGAATGGCTGAACTCAAGAACCAAGTTTGTTAACATTTTTCATTAACTAAAATTATTGAATTTTTTCTGAATTATACTAATACTCGTGCTTAAACCATAGACATCACATTCTACTATAAAAATTTCAAATACAAAAGTTAGATCTATATATAATATTGAAAGAACTATGTCACAAGGAAAGAATGTCAAATTTTTCAATTCTATTTTCTTTTCTTTTTTTTTGAAAGATACAATTCTATTTTCATTTCCTACAAAGCTAAATTATAAACATGTTATACAGTTATACTTATGGGTCACCATCTTTTAATTTTATGAAAAAATTCTGCACCGTTTAATAATATTCATAATGGCTAAATAAAATAAAAAGAATCTCATGTTGCATACCCGTCAGGCATCAGCCATCACTGATATTATTATCCACTTGGAGATAGATTAATCATTAATTAGTTAATTAACATATTTATCTACAAGTCATAATCCAAATTTGTTTGCATGTTATTTTCTTGTTTTCTTTTTATCTTTTTCTGACAATGAGGAATGAATAAAATGGGCCGCAAAGAACGGGACATGCATGTGCTAGTAACATGGTAGGGCCCAATAGAAGATCTTCACCACTTTTCCTACAACTCTTTCCATAGCTTCTCTTCATATTAATGGCCACATGGATACAAAAAGGAACATCACTAAGATCAATTAATTGTTTCAAGCATTGAATTGAAAGCTTTGTTACATTAAGAAACAAATTAACCATCCTTCAAGTCTTTTTTATTAAACGCGCACGCCTTGTTAATGGTTAGTTCTTTGATTGAACGCAACCACACCACACAACTTGTCCATTTGGCGTATTTCAAATAATCTTTTAACGCTTCTTTATTTCCTCAGCAGTAATATATCGATTTAGGATTTATAGGTACAGTAAAAATTAAACTAATTCAAATGATGAAGATATCTTGGCTTTAAAGTTACCGCCTTACTTTTATTAACTATTAACAATAAACATATAGTATGTAAATTTAAAATAGTTTAATTTTGATATATTAAAAGTATAAAATATTTTATACAATCATCCATCTATATTTATTTTTGTGAATGAGTATAGAGTGTTTAAGCAAAACGTGACTATGCATTTATAGTCATATATTTTAGCAACGAAAAAAATCACAATCTTAGTTCAGAAAACTGTAACTATTGAGCTATGAGCACAATTTTAAACCATGACATAATACTAAAAACAATGTAGTATTTATTTTTTATCAAATTTTTTTTTAGTTATAGTCACGATTTAACGTGATAAGAGATCAAAGATGTTTGTAATGTTATTTTTATTAATATATGGAATGTAAAATTGTGTTACACTTTTCATTTAATTTGATTATAACAATGCAAATATTAGTTTTGATAAAATTGTGAAAGAATAGAAAAAGAAAATAAAAAATGAAGAAATTTTTATTGATTGTTGATTGATTGAATTGAATTGAATTGTAAATTATGAAGGTAAAACTAAATATATATTGAGTATTGGCCTATAAAAGATAAAAGCAAATAAAGATAAGATAAGAACAAATAAATATAAGATAAAGATAAGATAAGATAAAATAATAAAGACTAAATTAGAACTTAATTTATGTATTCTATTGGGCTGAATTTGTGGACCGCGAGACTTCTTTATTGTTGTCATGGGCTAAAGTAGAAGAGTAGTTTAATACTCCCCCGCAAGCTGGTGGATGGAAGATGTCAATAATCCACAGTTTGGATAAGTTCCGATGAAATGATTGAGGAATACGTGTGTGGCGCAGTAATGCAGAGGAAGATGCGTGTGGCGGAGCTAGAGCTGTTGACGGCAAAAATATAAAAGAAAATGTTGTGCTTGAGGGAGAGAGAGCAAGCAGCGATCTTAAAAAAAAAGCAGGTAGAGCGCGGTAAGATTGATCTTCAGAGGGCGCGTATGGCGCAATAAAAGAGGGCACGTAGAGTGCGATAAAAAAGAGAGGGCGCGTGAAGTGCAATAAGAGTGCAGATGGAACTGCTAAAATAAAGTGCACATTGAATTGCTGAAATAGAATGTAAACAAAACTGCAGGAAGAAGGTGCAGATAGAACTGCCAGAAAAAAGCACAGACGGGCCATAGTGACTATTCCATGAATGATAGTTGAATAGGGCTTCACCTTCTTTTTTTCCACGTAGAATAATCTAATAACCTTTGTTAAGCAGTGTCAACAATGGCAAATAGAATGATAGAAAATGAAAGGTCAGAAGTTGAGTTCAAGGCTTTCTTGATTGAGCGTATTGCATTAGTTTTCATCGCCATTGTCACTGCTTCAATATGGTGGTCATGTGCAACACACACCATGGCCACTTGCCCTAGCACTGATGATCCTCACATTTGGTCGTTTATTTCTCTAGTGCTGTTTACCTACATACACCATCATGCCCGCATTCTACGTATTTCGGTGGTTCTATACCACCGTGGCGACCAGCCAGATGTCACCGAGGTTACGGAAAATCCTCTTCATCTTGGAGAGGTTGCTTGTGGTGGTTATGCCTACTGCGGTTCTCCGGGGATCCATCTTTGTTAATCCAACTTTCTTAATATATTTTTGGTCTCTTCTCATTACTGCCGTATACTTCCTCTACCTCCTCGATCGATTTTTATTCTTTGTTGACAGTAATAACTACTGTTCTGATGAAACTGGTATAAATTCTGCCAAAAGAGAAGAAGACGAAGAAGAAGAAAAGGATTATGATAATGAAAAATACCAAGAAGAGGAAGAGGTTCGCAAAAGTGATAGATGTTGAATTCAAAGAAGTAGAGTGGGTGGAAGAGGAAGAGGTTCACACAAGTGATGATGAATTCAAAGAAGTAGAGTGGGTGAAAGAGGAAGAAGAAGAGGAAAAAGAAGAGAAGGAAGATGATGACGAGTCTACGATTTCGGAGTGGCAAAGTAAGAAGACAAATAAAGAATGTTCCAAGTGTGAGGCAATATTGGGTGAATAGCACTTAGCATTTGAGAAGATGAAAAAATTGGCTACGATGTTTATGGAAGATGCCATGATGGAAGCAAAGTAAAGGTAACAATAATTGGAAGAATTTTATAAAGAAAGAGATATCAAAATTGGATCAAGAAATCTAATCTTTGAACCAAGAAAAACAGGAATTGCTTTAATACCATGATAAAATTGTGAAAGAATAGAAAAAGAAAAGATGAAGGAATTTTTATTGATTGTTGATTGATTGAATTGAATTGAATTGTAAATTATGAAGGTAAAACTTACAATCTAATATATTATGTGTTGTTATAATTTCTTCTTCTTTCTCCCTTTTTCTCCTTTATCTAGCGTTGTTTTATTTTTATTTTTTTTCTCAGATGCATCTTCTTCCTTTTTAAATTAAAATTCATGTTATTTGTCCACTTCGCAGGCACCATAAGCAACATGGATGCAAATCTGCAACTCCTCCTGATAAAATTGTGAAAGAATAGGAAAAGAAAAAACGAAAAAATTTTATTGATTGTTGATTTGATTGAATTGAATTGAATTATAAATTATGAAGGTAAAACTAAATATATTTAGAGCATTGGCTTATGAAAGATAAAAACAAATAAAGATAAGATAAGAACAAATAAATATAAGATAAGATAAAATAATAAAGACTAAAATTAAAACTAAATTTATGTATTCTGTTGGGCTGAATTTGTGGGCCACAAGACTTCTTTATTGTTGTCATGGGCTAAGGTAGAAGAGTAGTTTAATACGCCCCCGCAACCTGGTGGATGGAAGATGTCAATAATCCACAGCTTGGATAAGTTCCGATGAAATGATTGAGGAAGACGGGTGTGGCGCAGTAATGCAGAGGGAGATGCGTGCGGCGGAGCTAGAGCTGCCGATGGAAAAAATATAAAAGAAAATGTTGTGCTTGAGGGAGAGAGAGCAAGCAGCGATCTTAAAAAAAAAGTGCATAGAGCGCGATAAGATTGATCTACAAAGGGCGCATATGGCGCAATAAAAGAGGTGCGTAGAGCGCGATAAAAAAGATAGGGCGCATGGATCGCAATCAGAGTACAGATGGAACTGTTAAAACAAAGTGCAGATTGAACTGCTGAAATAAAATGCAGACATGACTGCTGAAATAGAATGCACCAGAACTGCCGGAAGAAGACGTAGATGAAACTGCCGGAAGAAAGCGTAGACAAGCCATAGTTACTATTTCATGAATGATAGTTGAACAAGGCTTCACCTTCTTTTTCCCCGTGTAGTATAATCTAATAACCTTTGTTAAGCAGTTTCAACAATGGGAAATAGAATGTCAAAAAAAGAAAGGTCAGAAGTTGAGTTCATGGCTTTCTTGATTGAGCGTATTGCGTTAGTTTTCATCGCCATCGTCACTGCTTCAATATGGTGGCCATGTGCAGCACACACCGTGGCCACTTGCCCTAGCACAGATGATCCTCACACATGGTCGTTTATTTCTCTGGTGCTATTTACCTACACCATCATATCCGCATTCTACGTATTTCGGTGGTTCTATACTGTCGTGGCAACCACCCAGATGTCACTGTGGGTAGGGAGAATCCTCTTCATTCTGGAGAGGTTGCCGGTGGTGGTTATGCCTGCTGCGGTTCTCTGGAAATGCATCTTTGTTAATCCAACTTTCTTAATGTATTTTTGGTCTCTTCTCGTTACTGGCGTATACTTCCTCTGTCGCCTTGATCAATTTTTATTCTTTGTTGACAGTAATACTACTGTTCTGATGAAACCAGTATAAATTCTGCCAAGAGAGAAGAAGAAGAAGAAAAAGATCATGATAATGGAAAAGACCAAGAAGAGGAAGAGAAAAAGGAAGAGGTTCACAAAAGTGAGGATGAATTCAAGGAAGTAGAGTGGGTGGAAGAGGAAGAGGAAGAGGTTCACACAAGTGATGATGAATTCAAAGAAGTAGAGTGTGTGAAAGAGGAAGAAGAAGAGGAATAAAAAGAGGAAGAGGAGGAAGATGATGACGAGTCTACGATTTTGGAGTGGCTAAGTAAGAAGACGAATAAAGAATGTTTGAAGTGTGAGGCAATGTTGGGTGAATGGCACTTAGCATTTGAGAAGATGGAAAAATTGGCCACAATGTTTATGGAAGATGCCATGATGAAAGCAAAGAAAAGGTAACAAGAATTGGAAGAATTTTATATAAAAAAAAAAGAGATATCAAAATTAGATCAAGAAATCCAAGCTTTGAACCAAGAAAAACAGGAATTGCTTTGATACCATGATAAAATTGTGAAAGAATAGGAAAAGAAAAGAAAAAATGAAGGAATTTTTATTGATTGTTGAATGATTAAATTGAATTGAATTGTAAATTATGAAGGTAAAACTAAATATATATAGAGCATAGGCCTATGAAAAATAAAAGCAAATAAAGATAAGATAAGAACAAATAAATATAAGATAAATATAAGATAAGATAAAATAATAAAGACTAACATTAAAACTGACTTCATATATTCTGTTGGGCTGAATTTGTGGGCCATGAGACTTCTTTATTGTTGTCAAGGACTAAGGTAGAAGAGTAGTTTAATACGCCTCCGCAAGCTGGTGGATTGAAAATAATCCACAGTTTGGATAAGTTCCGATGAAATGATTAAGGAAGACGCGTGTGGCGCAGTGATGCAGAGGTAGATGCGTGCGATGAAGCTAGAGTTGCCGACGGCAAAAATATAAAAGGAAATAATGTGCTTGAGGGAGAGAGAGCAAGCAGCGATCTTAAAAAAAAGCGCGTAGAGCGCGATAAGATTGATCTTCAGAGGGCGCGTATAGCGCAATAAAAGAGGGTGCGTAGAGCGCGATAAAATAGAGAGGACGCGTGGAGCGCAATAAGAGTGCAAATAGAACTACTAAAACAGAGTGCAGATTGAACTGCTGAAACAGAATGCAGACGGAACTGTCGGAAGAAGACGCAGATGGAACTGCTGGAAGAAGGCGTAGACAGGCCATAGTTACTATTCCATGAATGATAGTTGAACAGGGCTTCACCTTCTTTTTCCCCGCGTAGTATAATCTAATAACCTTTATTAAACAGTGTCAACAATGGCAAACAGAATGACAGAAAAAGAAAGGTCAGAAGTTGAGTTCAAGGCTTTCTTGATTGAGCGTAATGCGTTGGTTTTCATCGCCATCGTCACTGCTTCAATATGGTGGCCATGTGCAGCACACACCGTGGCCACTTGCCCTAGCACTGATGATCCTCACACGTGGTCGTTTATTTCTCTGGTGCTGTTTACTGACACCATCATGCCCACATTCTACGTATTTCGGTGGTTCTATACCGCCGTGGTGACCAGCCAGATGCCACCGTGGGTACAGAGAATTCTCTTCATTCTGGAGAGGTTGCTGGTGGTGGTTACGCCTGCTGCAGTTCTCCGGGGATCTATCATCTTTGTTAATCCAATTTTCTTAATGTATTTCTGGTCTCTTCTCGTTACTGGCGTATACTTCCTCTGCCACCTCGATCGATTTTTTTCTTTGTTGACAGTAATAACTATTGTTCTGATGAAACCGGTATAAATTTCACTAAAGAAGAGAAAGAGGAAGAGGAAGAGGTTCACACAAATGATGATGAATTCAAAGAAGTAGAGTGGGTGGAAGAGGAAGGGGAAGAGAGAGTGGATGGAAGAGGAAGAAGAAGAGGAGGAAGATGACGACGAGTCTACGATTTCGGAGCGGTTAAGTAAGAAAACGAATAAAAAATATTCCATGTGTAAGGCAATGTTGGGTGAATGGCACTTAGTATTTGAGAAGATGGAAAAATTGGCTACAATATTTATATGGAAGATGCCTTGATGGAAGCAAAGAAAAGGCAACTAGAATTGGAAGAATTTTATAAAATAAGAGATATCAAAATTGGATCAAGAAATCCAAGCTTTGAACTAAAAAAAATATAGAAATTGTTCTGATACCAGGATAAAATTGTGAAAGAATAGAAAAAGAAAATAAAAGATGAAAGAATTTTTATTGATTGTTGATTGATTGAATTGAATTAAATTGAATTGAAGGTAAAACTAAATATATATAGAGTATTGACCTATGAAAGATAAAAGCAAATAAAGATAAGATAAGAACAAATAAATATAAGTTAAAGATAAGATAAGATAAAATAATAAATACTAATATTAAAATTAAATTTATATATTCTGTTAGATTAAATTTGTAGAACACAAAACTTTTTTATTATTGTCATAAACTAAAGTAGAATGATAATTTAATATGTTTAGTCCAACATATTAAATAAGCTAAATTGTGTATATTAGATCACTTTATTGTACAGATCTATTTGTACAGATTTTATCTAAATTTTTTATTTTTTATTTATTTTTTGGGGTTAAAATAAGTGACCCAACTTAAAAAAAAAGGTGTAATTTATGTGCACATCAGAATACGTCCTTATGGCGTTAACATTAAAATTTATTAGAAGACTATGATAAGATTTTAAATATGCATGNNNAATAAATCTCATATTTTTTAATACAATAAAAAAAGAAATTTTAACATTAAAAGGATTAAAAAAAAAGATAAAAAATGTATTTAATATCTTATGGAGACAGTGTTTTACTATTTCCCTTCTACATAGACTGATACATGTACTCATCTTTAAGAATGAATTTTATGTTATTTCGTATTTTTTTTCCTTTTTTATAATAACAATAACATCCCGTAATTACAGTATATTAATTATAATTTTATTTTCTTTTTCTTACGTTATCTTGCAGATTTATAATAAACACTCAGACTATGTATTACCTTTTTTTTTTCTAAAGATAATAGGTTATATTTCATTACTTATTGAAAAATGGAATACAAAGGTGTCCAAAAGCAAGATAGCATAATGAAAGGTGGGAATTTTCCAAAAACACTACACTGAAGGTATTCATTCAACGGTGCGTGGTCGAAAAAAGAAGAAAAAACTTAAAGAAGAAAGAATGATAAATCAAATTGAATGCAACTAAGATCTTGCCTCATGGAGATGACGACCTAAATTGGGAGTTCTTTGGATTTCACGGAGCAACTTGACAGAGCTTGCTAGAATGGCAGACGGCATTGAAGTAGAACCTTCAAAAATCAACTGGTTGCGAGTTTTCCAACAGTTCCAGCAAATGATGGCAAGCAATTGAGGATTACGATCAGCATTCTTCAACGGGTTAAGCATCTCTGTTGATGCAGTCCACCATGTCCAAAAGTCATTAGGACTCTGAGGGGAAAGACAGTCACGAAGATAACTCTGAGACCATACATCTTTAATTCTAGAGCAATCGATCAAACAATGAGTGACTGTTTCGGTTGCTTCATGACAGCAGGGGCATATTGGTGATATAGATAAGATGCGGTGATGAATCTGAGCAAGCACCGGAAGCCGGCCATGGAGATCTTTCTAGATAAATAGCTTAATTTTGTGAGGCAAGTTTAATTTCCATAGATCAATCCACGGCTTTTTCTGCTGCATATAATTAGGGCAAAGCTCCAGAGACGGATGGTAAAATAAATAGCCAATTCTGTAACCTGAAGCTGTATCATATTGCTTGGATTTATTCAAATCCCATTGCAATTTGTTCCTACTCTGCTGAATTTTAATTGACAAAATCCTGTTTGCAACGTTTTGGGAAAATAATTCTTGAATGAGATTCTAATTCCAATTCCTATCTTCAGTAATTAGATCTTTAACTCTTGGAACCAACTCAGAAATAGCATGTCTATTTGGCATGTCAGAAATCATTAAAAGATACGGAGGAGGCAGCAAAGGATCCTCAAAGGTTCGGATATTCTCTCCAGTACCCACAGCTCAATTAAGACCTTTTTCAACAATCTTTCGGTCTTCCAGTATGCTCCTCCATCCCCAAGAAGGTAAGACTCCAATTTCTGCCGTTATAGCATTACCATTGCTAAAGTATTTACCTCTTAGGATTTTTGATAATAAGGAAGTAGGCTGTGTTACGAGTCGCCAAAATTGTTTGCCTAAAAGCGCCAGATTTTGGATTCTGAGATCTTTAAATCCAAGGCCTCCTTCTTTTCGTGGGCGAGTCATAGTGTCCCAGCTAATCCAAGCCATCCGCCTTTCAGAATCTTTTTGTCTCCACCAGAACTGAGAAAGTAGAGAGTGAATTTCCGAAATTAAACCATCAGGCAACTTGAAGCAAGACAATGTATAAATAGGAATAGCTTCTCCCACTGCCTTAAGCAATACGTGTCTACCACCTGACGATAGAAGATTGCGCTTCCACCCTTTGGATTCTTTTCCGAACCTTTTTTTTTTATCATACTAAAAGAAGCCTTTTTCAATTTAGAGACTGTAGAAGGCAAACCAAGGTATTTATCCCGAGTCCCAATATGATTAATATTCATAGAGCTAGCCAGTAGTGTACGAGTAGTGGAGAGAGTGTTGTGGCTAAAGAATATAGCAGATTTATTAAGATTTACCCTCTGGCCACTGATGCTTTCATAAGAATTCAATAAATGCAGGATATTTGAACATGCTTCGGGATTAGCCTTACAAAATAAGATGGAATCATCAACAAAGAGGAGGTGGTTGACCTTGGGACATCGCCTATGTATCTGAAGACCCTGAATTAGTCTGTTTTGTTCTGCCTTGTGTAGCAAGAAGGAAAGACCTTCTGCACAGAAAAGAAAAAGATAGGGAGATAAAGGATCTCCTTGTCGAATACCTCTATTTGGTTTGAAGAAACCATAAGGTTGTCCTTCCACAATAACAGAATAAGAAACAGTTGTCACTAATTCTCGAATCCACATGATCCACCGGGAGTCAAAACCAAACTTCTCCAATATAAACCAAAGAAAGTGTCATTCCACCCTATCATATGCCTTACTCATATATAATTTTAGTGCCATTTTATTTTCGAGTCCCCTTTTTTTGTTCTTCAAGTAATGCATACACTCATGAGCAATTAGGATATTATCAAAGATTAATCTGCCTTTAATAAAAGCACTCTGCATAGAGCTAATTAGTCTATTCATCATACCATGAAGTCTATGTACAAATACTTTAGAGATAATCTTGTAAAAGACTGAAGATAGGCTTATTGGTCTTACTTGGGTCATATCTTTAGCATCAGAAATCTTGGGAATAAGATAGATCTGAGTGTGGTTAAAATCCTTCAAAATTCTGCCCCCTGAAAAGAAGCTCTTAACTGCTCGAAACACATCACCACTAAGTATGTTACACAAGCTTTGAAAAAATTTTGCTGTCATACCATCATCTCCTGGAGCACTTTGAGGATGAATGCTAAATGTTGCACGTTTTACTTCCTCCATAGTCACTGGTCTTTGAAGCCTACGGTTCATTTGAGCTGTAACCTTAGGTTCAAAATCAGTAAACAGAGGTTCAGGGTTCTCATGACAAGTGGAGGAAAAGATATCCTTGAAATAAGATTCAGCCACAGAAGCAATACTAGCATTTGAAGTAGCCACTTCACCATCACTGCCAGTTAGTTGCCAAATTCTATTCCTTCGGGTTTGATTTCTAAATTTCTGATGGAAGAAAGTTGTATTCTGATCACCGGATTTGAGCCATTTGACTCTAGACTTATCTTTCCAATAAGATTCCTCATTTTGCAAAGCTTTTTCAAGTTTGTCCTCTATTTCTGAAATGATATCACCTCCATGAATTCCTACTAAACGAAGTTCCTCTAATTCAGACTGTAGTAAATCAATCTCCACCTTCGAATTACATCTGTGTTCTTGCTGCCATCTGACAATCTTATGCCGACAACGCTTTATTTTTTGAGCTAGGATATACATGGATGAACCATCAATCTGTTCGTGCCAAACCTCTCTAACAATCTGCCTTATTTCATCATTAGAACACCATCTTTCTTGGAATTTGAATCGGCGTTTAGATCTCTTAGTTCTCGGATTAGAGTCTAAGAGAAGAGGGGAGTGATCTGAGCCTGATTCTGACAGTCTAAGAACCGCTGCATTGGGATAGAGTTGCTGCCAATCAACTCCTACCAGGAATTGGTCCAGTCTTTCCTATATCAACTCATCACCACTCCGTCTATTTGACCAAGTGAATGGTCTTCCGAACATACCAATATCAATTAGAGAATTATCATTAATAAACCTGTTAAAGGTTTTAATAGAAGAAGGAGATTTAGCACCCCCACATGCTTTCTCCAATTGATTAGAAATGGCATTAAAATCACCCATTAACACAATTTTACCATCGAACTGTTGGGAGACTGAAGTTAATTCAGCAAACTGAGCCATTCTATGTTGATCATTTGAACTGAGATAAACACCTAGAACACCATAGGGATCATTAGAACTAGCTGTCAGAACTGATGCCGCAATGAAGAATCTACCATGCTGTAAAATCTGAATAGTGCAACCATCCCTCCATGCCATTGCCAAACCCCCTGATAATCCATCCGGATCCACAATAAACCATTCTTTGAAACCACAAGATCTTAGTTTTCCTTCAACTTGTCGAGATTGATTTTTTGTTTCACAGATAAAACCAACTTCGGGAGAGTAAGATTTGCAAATCCCTTTAAGATTGTGGATTGTCAGGGATCTCCCCAAACCCCGACAATTCCACAAGAGTAGTTTCATATTTCTTTGGGTGCCACTTAAAGGCTGGCACCCTCCACCGTTATAGCAATTATATGAGGATTCTGAGTCTCTGATTTGTTGCTCATTGTGTTGTTACTTTGTTTGTGAATAAAACAGAATATCCATAAATTTGCATCTGTACTTTATAATTCACCCTTAACAAATGAAGTTAGTAATTTAAAAGTAAAGGCCTTGTTTTATCATCAAATTGGTTAATGCGAGTTAGTTATTGTGCTTACTGAACTTCATGATACTTTTCCTCCCATGTTCATATCATTCTAATTATATAAACCCTACATAACCAATTTGGGTTGGTCGAGTGGTCAGTTTACTCGTTTGCTTAAGCAAGTGTCGGGAGTTCGAACCCCACTTTATGTATGCAGCAATTTATTGATCAACGGTAGACCCTTAAGATTGGGAGATACCATTTGAATAAACCAAAAAAAATATAAACCCTACATGATATTAATTTGATTCAATCAACCAAATTATTGTCATGCATAGAAAGTTACTACCATTCTTTCACCTAGAAAAGGCTTAGGAATTTTAGTTGAGACCATTGGATTCTTTAATTGTATTACCATAACTTTTATTAGTATTATAGTCACATCAATGCATGCTACTTTAAGTTATAGAATTATATTAGTGTCCGCTTAATTAGTAGAATTAGATTTAGAAGATGTCAAAAGTAACCGACACTTAAAATTATAGGATTGTTTATTCACGAATTAGTCATTTGAAATGACTCATACGTGCTGCCAGTGATTACCAACTATAATATTGCAATCAAAAGAAAATACAGACAAAAAGAGAAGAGATTTTCCCCTTAGGTGGGTAACTTCCATTTTTCTTTGTAAACTTTGAATTTCTTTTTTCGTGGAAAGTATTAAA
>NC_029794.2:98127574-98139835 GCF_000816755.2 Arachis ipaensis
AACGTATTAGAAATCTGATAATTTTGAAGCATTTTTTAATAGGTTACTCTACTTTAATGAAAGCCTCTTTAGTTGAGCATGGCACACGTGTAACCAAAATACTCGAGTTATTGGTTTCTGTGGATTCCTTCTCTTCATGTCGGCTAATTTCTCAGATCCTCTGCAACATTAATACGAATTTTCTTCGAACTCTTTTGTCCTTTTTCATGCATAAGAAGACAGAACCATGAACAATTGCACACACTGGTAATTTAATGCAACTCTTCAAATAATAAAGAGGGTACTCTTGTAGCAGCAACGCATTCAAATAATAAAGTTACTACCACTATACATACCAGTTTATTATTAGTCAAATTGAGGTTTTGGTTGCCCTTAATAATTTGAATGAAGAATAATGGTTTAATTTCATTGACGAGTGTAGCAAGTATGAAACTGTGGAAAATAGGCTATGTAGGAATTAGGATACCTTCGCATATGGCATTAAATTTTCTACCCCGTTTGGTGCTGCCCTCAACAGCACACTAAGTTGGACGTATCTTAGAGGTTAGATAACCCAAAATTAGTGGCTTTCTTATGCACCGTGATTTAAGGGACTTCTATATTCTAAGAAAGAAAAAAAATTCTAATTTTTCTTTATTGTTTATAGTATCTCCCACTTCGACTGACTATAGACTAATTTTCTAAAAATTATGATTCTATTTAAAGGCTTATTGTTGACTAATAAATTATTGTATATCCAAAAAAAAAAAAATTCAAACTTCAAAATACTTGTTTAAAAAAATAATTGAAGTAACCATTAAACAAATCTAAATTGATTAAAGAAAAACCATATTACTATATTAGTACTGGTTTCATACATAAGCATATATATTAGTTAATTAAGAATATGAGAAAAGAAAAAACAAGAGGGGAAATGCATGTGCCATGTGGGGCCGTAGATTAAGCAGTTGGTAGTGTAATAACCGAAACATGTGCATGTGCGCCTTGATTCTTGCAACTCTCGACGATGTGATGAATATGTGAATGAGAGAGCGAGTGAGAGCGAGCGATTGAAACCCTTTCTTGGCTCATAACTTGTCTTTTCCAACCCCATATAACCCCACATACATAGTCCCTAATGCCCTTAACCTTATGCTAAGTTTTTCCTATATAAATACCAAGCCAAACCCTTTTGCTAAGCATTAAGCAACAAGCAACAAATAAAGCATCTCTCTCTCTTTCTCTCACTCTCATATCCTAGATCCCCTTAGCTTTCTAGTAGCTAGCACCACACAACAATGGCAATTATAGCAGCCTCTGCCATCTCCCTTCTCTTCATTGCTCTCAATCTATGCCTTAGAGGCACATTTGCTGACTATGGTGGAGGATGGCAAGGTGGCCATGCCACATTTTATGGTGGTGGAGATGCATCCGGCACAATGGGTATGTTCATTAAGTGTTACTCTAGATAATCACACTATGGTTTTAAAATAACAATATGTTTAAAAAAGATTAGTACATCAATATACTATTTAAATATATTAATTCTTTAATGCCTAGTTTCATCTAAATTGGTAATTATTGTTGAAAAAATACTATAACAACCATATTAAATATACGTAACAAAATCAATCACTATATCAGTTATTTGTACATAATATATTTAAAATACAACTTACACATTAAAAATAAATTAAACAACACTATGATTTTTTTTTTTTTTTGCATACACTTATTATTGTGCCTAGCCTTTTTATTTGGACATATGGGGTCCCAAGGTGGTGCCTTTTAAGGGTTTGAATCAAGCATTATTTACTATCTTAGACTTTCTTCTAACGAGAGTTAATGATTGCAGGTGGTGCTTGTGGCTATGGAAACTTGTATAGCCAAGGATATGGGACTAACACTGCAGCACTCAGCACTGCTCTATTCAACAATGGCTTGAGCTGCGGGTCTTGCTATGAGATGAGGTGTAACGGTGACCCCAAATGGTGCCTCCCCGGCGCCATCACGGTCACCGCCACGAACTTCTGCCCACCTAACTTTGCCTTGTCTAATGACAATGGTGGCTGGTGCAACCCTCCCCTCCAACACTTTGATCTTGCTGAGCCTGCTTTCCTTCAAATTGCTCAATACAGAGCCGGAATTGTCCCCGTTTCTTTCAGGAGGTAAATTCCGATAACGGTCTCTCGACAGAAATACAAAAACTTTTAATTATTTTATCCAATGAGTAAATCCTATAAAAATAATAGCTTCATCATAAATACCACATTGGATTTGCTTAACTAACCAATGTGGGACTTGTAACTTTTTTCTAGGCTCTTTTAGCTCTAAGTGTTGACTAGAATCATGCATTGACTTTTTTTTTGTGTGTGAAACAGAGTCCCCTGTGTCAAGAAAGGAGGAATAAGGTTTACAGTGAATGGACACTCATACTTCAACCTGGTTCTGATCACAAATGTGGGCGGAGCCGGAGACATTCACTCGGTGTCTATCAAGGGCTCGAAGACAGGGTGGCAAACCATGTCAAGGAACTGGGGCCAGAACTGGCAGAGCAACTCATACCTCAATGGCCAGAGCCTCTCCTTCCAAGTCACAGCCAGTGATGGCAGAACAGTCACTAGCTACAATGTTGCTCCTTCCAATTGGCAATTTGGACAAACATTTGAGGGGTCACAGTTTTAGAAACCCCCCAATTCAAACTTTGTTTGTGCATGTAATATAGTATTGCCATTTGCTTTTTGCTTGTTGGAGTTGGGAGAGTGTGGGAGTTAAAAGAAAAGGAGAGGTAGAATTAGGAGGGAGGAGTTAAAAGTTAAAAAGTAAAAAGGCCAACATGGTCTTTATGCTGTGGTGGCTATATGGCACCCGCTAGGCCTAAATATATATAATATATAGTTGTTTTTGTGTCACGGGATATATGATTAATATCTCATTGTCATTGATCATCATCTCCTAGTTGTTATGTTATAGGTGATGGTGATCCCAAATTCTCAATAGCTTTGTATATTTGATCCCCAAATGGTAGAAAAACTAAGTTGGGGGCGATTTGATTCAATATCATGCTGCTTTTTGATTTGCAAGTCTTGTCCCATTTTACTGTTTAATTGTTGCATACTACAGTAAATTTATAAATTAGAATCTTATTACAAATTAAATCCTCAATCCAACACATAACATTTTAAAGTACTAGTTGACCATCTTATTTTTTTTTCCTATAACATTAAAAAGGGAACGGAGATAAAGTAGCATTAAACTTGAAGAATTCCAAGAAACAGAGCAATTTCCGGTGGCATATGTTTGACTTGGACTATAAATGGAAACTATCAAGAGTAGAAATGCATCGATTTCATATGGCTTCTATAAAATCTTTCTTCCCAAATCCCAATTATCAAGTAGAGTAATTTCATTTTAATTTTGTGAATCTGTCGGTCGTTATTTTGCGATAACTACCTTCCACCAAATACATTCATGCCATGTGAAACCTACTAGCACAAGATTCTGTGAGAAAAGATAGTCGCTGAATGATTAAATTACGAGTTAGAAAAACATAAAATATTAAGTACCTACTTAACTTCACAACGTGACCCATTTCTAGGTCCAAACTTGATACGATTTCAGCGTTTGGACTTTGGAGATGCTTTGTAGTAAAACCACGGATTCAAAAATCAGATGTTGTATAAAAGATATAGGATATCCAATCACTTAGAGTAGATAACTAAAACCAATGATTGGGTTTGATATTTTCTTTTTAGTAGGAGAAAGAGAAACCACGTAGAGCTTAAGAAATATTATTTCTGTTTGTTTAATAATGACAAGTTTGATATTATGACTTCATCTAAACAAATCCTCCCCAATCATTAACATTTTCTAATGTTTAGCTTAAAAGCCTTAAACTTAAAAGTCCGGATCCTTTCTCTTTTTCACATAGTTGAATCACATTGTTTTGAATTTTGGTATAATCAATCACAAGTTTTAGGGTAAAGCACATAACAAACCAAATAAAAATCAACATTACGTATTGTCTTAAATATAATAATATTACATGGTTGTTTTGTTTGTGTTTATATATAAATCGAAGTTATTAGATTCCATTTATACATTCTAAAGATAAATCGAATCATAAGATTTAAATTAGTAAAAAAAATTTTAAATTAAAATACATAATGTCGATTTAACATGTTAAAAAATATTAAAATGATTAGCACATAGTAAATTAAAACAATAGACTTCAATTTATGTCTATAGTAAATCAAAATGATAGGCTTCGATTTATACCCATAGTAAATCGAAACAAGTGGTTTCGATTTACATCCTCTAATAAATCGAATCGAATAACTTCGATTTATAGGCATTGTAGAGCATAGCTAAATCAAATGTATTAGATTCGATTTACTAACATTACACCTATATATAGAATTCAAATTCAGTTATTTCGAATTACAATTTACAATCTTCCCACCTTCTAAATGCACCCTAGAGAGAAAAGTTAGGCAACAACACCATAAGATTCAAAACTGTAGACATGAAGGACGACCCCAATCGTATCTATCGATTGGACGGAGTTATCCATAATATTACTAGTGACATCAATGAATAGGTTAGTGAATGAAATTTATTTTTCAAGATAGATTAGTAATGTTAGTAATATTAAGCCGCTTAGAGTATTTGTTTATAAACGTTAGATAGAAATTAGAATTTTTAAACTACAAATGGTGGTTAGAGTAGTGATTTAGTAGTTTGTTAGAATTTTAAAATTACAAATTCTTCTTATAGTAGTGATTATAAATAACTGTTAGTTAGAATAGTAACTATAGGCTCTGTTAAAATTTGTAAGTTATAAATGTTAGATTAATTAGTAGTGAAAATTAGTTTAGTTAGAATTTAATTTAACTCCAAAGTGTTAGTAATAATAGTGATTTAGGATTGTGATATGTTTTACATTAAAGTTGTTTTTTATTAGTGTTCCATGTTAGGTCCATTTAGATTTAGGTCGGATTTTTTTTTTGAGCTTGTAAGATTATTTATTTGGGTTTAGGACATTTTTTCGATTAGGTAATACATTATTCAATATTCCTTTAGTGAACTATTTTGTTATGGTTCTTAAAAATAATTTTTTATCGTTATGCAGCCCACTGATGTATCACCAGCATGAGAAGGCAGTATGGTATGTCTCCTAGACGATAGGATTGTACTGTACTTGCAGAAGGCTGGTTTATGCCATCTTGCGAGGCTAAACGAGACCTGGTTTAGGTTGGATGAGCTATTAGTGAGTGTATTTGTAGAGAGATGGCGTCTGGAGATGCATACTTTCCATATGTCATTCGGGGAGTGCACAATTATGCTAGAGGATGTAGTGTACCAGTTAGGGCTCCCGATCGATGGTGAGTACGTCAATGGATGCCTGACAAACTTTGAGAGATACATTGAGGGTGGCCGACCAGCATGGGCTTGGTTCGAGGAGCTACTGAGTGTTTTAGCTCAGACGAATTGCATCGACAAGTTCACTTGAAGTGCACTTGGATGCAGGACATATTCAGTGAGCTTCCTCAGGGAGCAAGTGAGGATACGGTTAGGAGGTTTGCGACGGCGTACATCATGATGATGTAATCGACTCAACTTTTCGGTGACAAGTCTGGTGCACGTCTTCACATTTGTTGTCAAACATACGTAGCCAGGCTGGATTACATGGGTAGATACAGCTGGAGATCTGCTGTTCTCTCGTGGTTATACCGGTGCATGTGCCGTGTGGCCAACAGAAACGTGGTAAAGTCGGCTGGTCCGTTGCAGCTTCTTCAGCTATGGATCTTTCGTGGATTCCCTAGTTTCATGCCTGATGGGTTTGATGCCTGTCATTGGCCATTGGCGTCGAGGTACTTGCTATTTACGATTGTTATGTTTGTTAATATTTTTCCAGAATATGGCCTTTATTGATAAAAATGTCTTGGGTTACAGGTGGTCAGGTTATCAGCCAACATTGAGCGAGAAGAGGCCTCGAGTCGCGCATTGAAGGCTCAAAATAGATTTACTTCAGGCTGAGGATGTGAGTGTTTAAGCTTTCAAAATATTTATTGTTAAGTTATTTTGGGCCTTTTACTATTTATAATGACATGCGAGAACCACGTCTTTTTACAGTTCACGTGAATGCCATATAGCTCGCCGAAGGTCGTTCAGGTGGTGCATCCCGAGATTTTAGAGCCACGACATATGGCGTTATGGAGGGCTGTAACGACATTGATTTTTTTTTATAATAGAGTGACATCAGGTGGATCAAGTGCTACTGCAACTTGGTGGAGTGCAGCATCGACCGCATGCCGCACTCAACATTGATTTCTTGATGTCGAAGGATACCAAAGATTGAGATTGGTGGTTTCTCACTGCCTTATAAAGTTGGCACATTCATTGGACCAACAAGGCGCAACATGTGTTACGATTTGACGTCATTCCATACCCAGGACCGTCACAGGTGTACTTGGAGTGGTGGCATGAGCATGGCAAGAGTTTCTTGTCACTTGAGCAATTTCTCCGTGATCCCAGAGCAATTGAAATCCCGACCTAGGCGATGCAGAGAGGTCCAAGACAGATTCTGATATGGACTAGGTGCTTGATATTCCAGACAGGCATCGTGATGGTTTCAGTGGCTAAGAGAAGAGGGGGTTGAATCTTAGCCCCTTTTTAGTTGCTTAATACTTGCTGAACTCAGAGGAGACTTTTCTGTTTTGGCTCGTCTCTGGATACGAGACTTTTTGTTTTTGCTCGTCACTTGCCACAATTAGCTTGATGGTCTTGATGCATGCAGCTTCTTCCTTCTGTTGGTTGAAGAACATTTCTTCCATTATTTCCTGGACAAGGACCGAAGAAAGAAGAGAAGCAAATAGAGAGAAGGAAGAAAGAGAAAAGCAAAGCTATGAGAGTTATGATAGATAAATTAATTAGGTGCATTTCTCCAAGCTTGTGAAGTAGTGTGTAAGCAACCATTAATTTCCATCATATCACTTGACTTTTTCTCTTTCATATTCCCAAGGATTGCATTAACTTTTCTTTATAAAATTTGAATTCCATAATAAGTTAATGTGTGAAGTCCGTTGGAAGCATGCAACCAAAGTTCAATGAGTTGGGTTTTCATCTTTGTGCCTCAATTCCATTTTTCCTTTCGAACCATGCATGCATAACAAATTGGGCTTAGTGATACTATTTAAATTCTGGCCCACATAAATATTAATTAAGAGTTTTCCAAACTCATCAATCTCCCCCTTGATGACAAACATTATTAAAATTGAAATGG
Source organism: Arachis ipaensis (assembly GCF_000816755.2). Classification (NCBI taxonomy): domain Eukaryota; kingdom Viridiplantae; phylum Streptophyta; class Magnoliopsida; order Fabales; family Fabaceae; genus Arachis; species Arachis ipaensis. The sequence goes on from NC_029794.2 coordinate 98,134,839, forward strand.
GAAAAAATTTAGAGATTGAGTAAAGAATACTCCCTTTGATTTGAATTTCTCCCCCTTTCAAAATGTCACAATGCTCCCCCTTGATGTATGCTTATGTTACCAAGGGAAGCACTTAACCTGTAACATTTTTAAATCAAGCTTCAAGTAACAATGTTATTTAGCATATTTTATGATGCTAAATGCTTGATTTATGAGCAGTTTTAATTGATAATCAAAACTCATTTGATATCATAATCTGTTTTACTGCTCAACCCATTTCATTCAAAAAACAAATTTTCAAATCCTTTCCTGTTAGAGATATCAGAGCAAAACAACATGATGAAAAAGTATTTGAAGTACACATAATCAAAACAAGGCAGTTTTAATGTTTTAAACAATTTAAAGGAACTGCCAAAAATAAGTTTTCCAAACAACAAGTTTATCAATGATGAATCAACAGCCAGGCATCAAAAATAAATCAAACATCATTATAAACCAAATGCAGTTCAAGCAGCAACCATAGTGAATGCAATAACAACATGCATTCTTTGAACACATTCTTTGAACAAGGGTGATCAAGAATTTTCAATTTTAAAATTTCATCCCCTGTTCCCCTGTTTCGTTTCAATTTTGAAATTTCATCCCTTGTTCCCCTGTTTCGTTCCAATTTCAATTTTGGAAAACACATAAATTTCCTCCCCCTTTTGTCATCATGGGGGTACCTGCACAAAACATGATCAACACAGCAAAATATTTAAGAGAAAGTAGCAACAGTATATGACAATATCCTAGAGATTATCCTAGAGCAGGGAGTATTAAGTCATGCTCATACAAAAAACAGATTGAGCCTATTGGAGCCAATATCAAACAGAGTAAAAACAGTCACTAATCATTAGAAAAATTAATTTGTTCTTCAGCATCCCCGTCACTATCATCTCCCAAACGTTCCATCATCAGATTAACCCTTTCTTTGCAATTGTTCCAAGCTTTCTCACTTTCATAAGCTTGCTTGCGGGCTTCTTTGTGGGATTTATACATCAGATCTGCCATGTTCGAAAGTTCTCCCAAAATCTGTTTGATGGACTTAATTGTTTTGGAAGATTCTGGCCTGCCTTCATACTCACTATCCGATGCAGCAGATTTTCGCCCTTTAGTGTCCTTAGTTGCTCCTCCTCCTCTAATTGAAGACACCTTGTTTTCTACAGCCTCATTCAACAAATCAACTTTAAAGTACTCAAATATTCTAGTTAAAAATATACCATAAGGCAGGTTGGCCTTTCTGGTGCTTCTAACAGAATCCCACATGTGTCTAATCATAATATAACCAAAGGATATAGGAGTAGAGGTAACCAAAGCAAATAAGATGAGACAGTCAGAAAATGTTACTCAGTTGTGTGAGCCACTTTGAGGAGTCAGAATATGAGTGATGATTCGGTGAAGCAGGGAATTGACCGGTCCTAGAGCTTTATGTGTTGGAATGGTGCCATGCAATCCAGAAAGGTTCTCGCAAATGTGCTTAAGAACAGTTTTGTATGGAACGCCAACTTGTGTGTCCCATTTTTCCACCATGTACGCTCGCGGTCCTTCATCTTTGAACCCAAGGGCCGCTCCAATTGTTTCAGCATCAAGGGCTATTTGAACCCTTTTGACATAGGAATGAAGGGTGCCGTCAATGAGCCGCATATTGGCATAAAATTCTCGAACAAGACCAGGGTAGACTGGTTTCTGGATGAGAAGCAGAGGCTTCCAGTTGAGGAGTTCAAACAGAGAGGAGATATTGATACCCTTGTTGGTGAGATTTTCAAGACTAACAAGATAGGTTGTGCACAAATGACGCTTCTCCATAACCTCTTTATGAAACTCAAAAGAGGTGCACGAGTTAAATCTGCTTGGATCAAAGTGGGAGTGAGTCTTGCCATACTTGTCTCTGAATTCCATGAATTCCAAGTTTGGAGGTTCAGTAGTGTCATTGAGTGCAAACCCCTGATTCTTTTGGGAGCTTTTTCCAGGAGTAGTTCGTTTCGGTGATGATGGTGGAGGTGAAGGAATGGGAGAAGTATGAGATTCTTGCTCTTCTTCCTCTTGGGGGTCCTTGTTCTTCCTGTTTCGTCCTCTTCCGGAACTCTTTTAGGCCACTACCTTTCTTCTCATGGCTTCGGTTTGTTTGGTTGGAGGTGAGGGAGAGGATGAGGGAGTAGAATGTATATGGATGTGAGTGTGAGTTTGGGGTGTTGATGGTTTTTGAGAAAGAAGAATTCTTTCACTCTTTCTTGGTGCGGTTTTCTTTTTCATGGTAATGGGGGAATGAAATATGAAAGGTTGGGGGTGATAACCGAATTGAGAGGGAGAGAGAGACAAGGTGGGTGAACACATTTAATGGGGTTTGGAAAGAGAATATGGAGAGTAATGACCATTAGTGGACGGTTAATGACCATAATGGGTGGTTATTATCCAAAAATGATTTCCCTTTTAACTTTTGAAATCCAAAACTGAAAAGTTGTTGCCTTAAATCAAGGGATTAGATGGATATAGGGATTTGATTTGACAATAACCACTTCCAAGGAGATTTGATGACACAAGAGGAAGATTCTTATTTGTAGAAAGATAACTACCATAACCGTTAAGGTGGGGTCAAGGAATTTTGGTGGGGCCCATAAAATTTTGAATTCTGCGCTGCCTCCCCCTTGACCACAGCTCTTTCATCATGCCATTATTTTTATCTCGTCCAAACCTACGAGCAAAAACTGAACAGAGTCACAAATTCATAGATTTTCAATAAAATTTAAATCAAACATTCCCAAACTTTTTCTCAAGCTACAGAATCTGTCTTCACAGAGGGGTTTTGTAAAAATATCAGCAATTTGATCTTCAGATTTTACAAATTGAATATCAATAGTTCCCTTTTGCACATGTTCTCTAATGAAATGATATTTAATTTCAATGTGCTTTGTTCTTGAGTGCAAAACAGGATTTTTTGAAATATTTATTGCACTCATATTATCACAAAATAGGGGTATACTATTGATTTTTAATTTGTAATCTTCCAATTGTGTTTTTAACCAAATTAATTGAGTGCAACATGCAGATGCGGAAATGTATTCTGCTTCAGCTGTGGATAAAGCCACTGTGGCTTGTTTCTTGCTTGACCACATGTTGAGTGCGCTTCCAAGGAAGCAACACATGCCGGACGTTCTTCTTCTATCCACTCTATCTCCTGCATAATCTGCATCACAAAACCCTACTGCACAAAATTCATCAGATTTAGGATACCACAAGCCATAATCACAAGTTCCCTTAATGTACCTAATGATGCGTTTAACGGCCGTAAGATGGGATTCTTTTGGGTGAGATTGAAATCTTGAACATACACCCACACTTTGAACAATATCCGGTCTAGAGGAGGTAAGGTACATGAGTGAACCTATCATTCCTCTATACTTTGTTTCATCCACATCTTGACCATCATCATCCTTTTCAAGTTTTGTGTTGGGATGCATTGGTGTACCCATTGCTTTGGAGTTTTCTAGGCCAAACTTTTTAATAAGTTCTTTTGCATACTTTCCTTGGTAAACAAAAGTACCACTAGGAGTTTGTTTAATTTGGAGGCCAAGAAAGAAAGTAAGCTCTCCCATTAAACTCATTTCAAACTCACTAGTCATGAGTTTTCCAAACTCTTCACACAAGGAAATGTTGGCCGAACCAAATACAATGTCATCAACATAAACTTGAACAAGAAGTATATCATCATTGGATGCTTTAATGAATAAAGTAGTGTCGGTGGTACCCCTTTGAAATTTATTTTCTAACAAGAAGGCACTAAGCCTTTCATACCAAGCTCTTGGAGCTTGTCTAAGACCATAAAGAGCTTTAGTTAATTTAAAAACATGATTTGGAAACTCTTTATGTTCAAAACCGGGGGGTTGTGCCACATACACTTCTCTATCAATAAAACAATTAAGGAAAGCACACTTAACATCCATTTGAAACATTTTGAAACCTTTATGGGCGGCATAGGCAAGAAGCAACCGAATTGCTTCCATTCTAGCTACCGGAGCAAATGACTCATCAAAATCTATACCCTCTTCTTGATCGTAACCTTGGGCCACTAATCTAGCCTTGTTACGAACAACTTGTCCATCCTCACCAAGTTTATTTTTAAAGACCCACTTAGTACCCGTTACCTTCATACCATCCGAATAAGGTACTAATGTCCAAACCTCATTCTTGTCAAATTGAGCTAGCTCCTCTTGCATGGCCTTGACCCATGATGGATCTTCAAGAGCTTGTCTGACATTGTTGGGCTCCATTTGTGACAAGAAAGCAAAGTTGCTAGGTTCGGTTTGTCTTTTGGTGGAGGATCTTGTTGTTACACCATGAGAGGGATCACCAATGATGAAATCATGAGGATAACCCCTTATAGACTTCCATTCTCTAGATTTTCGGGCAGGTGTTGAACTTTGATGAGCTTCTGGTGGTCTCGCTGTTTCAGTTTCTCGTGTCTGCTTAGGAGATAAAATGGAAGTTTCTCCTTCAATCTGACGAGACAGAATCGGGCTGACAGATTCTTCATTCTGGACAGATTTGGGTTTTTCTTTGCTTGTTCCATCTTCTTCACAATCTGAATCAATATCCTTCACAATGCTGGGAATTAAGTTAGAATCACAAAACGTAACATGTATGGATTCCTCTATTGTCCTATGTTCCTTGAGATAAACTCTATAGGCCTTGCTTGTGGTGGAATATCCAACAAACATTCCTTCATATGATTTTGGATCAAATTTTCCAAGATTTTCTTTATTGTTAAGCACAAAACATTTGCATCCAAAAACATGAAAGTACTTAAGATTTGGAGGGGTTCCTTTCCATAGCTCATAAGGCATTTTCTTTAACCCTTTTCTAATGATTGTTCTATTCAAAATATAACATGCTGTGTTCACAGCCTCAGCCCATAAGAATTTAGGAATTTCACTCTCACATAACATAGCCCTAGTCATTTCTTGAAGGCTTCTATTCCTTCT
>NC_029794.2:98140264-98142380 GCF_000816755.2 Arachis ipaensis
TTTTTACCAACTTTCCCAACAGCCACAATTTTTCCTTTTGCATCATCACCGAAAGTGACAAGTCCTCCATCATAGTCATCAAGCTTTATGAAGAAGGTTGCCTTTCCGGTCATATGCCTAGAGCATCCGCTGTCCATATACCACATATTTTCCTTCCTTTTGGATGCTAGGCACACCTACAAAACAATGCTTAAGTAACCTTAGGTATCCAAATCTTTTTGGATCCTTTTACATTAAACCATCTTCTATGTCCTAAGCCATTGTAATAAAAAACAATTTTATAAACCTTGTCACCAACCATTCTTTCACCGAAAAAGCATTGAATGGGAAAGTGTCCATTCCGATTGCATAGTCTACAAAACCTTGGAGTTGCCTTTTTGTTAAAGTAGGTGGGATCTTGAAATCTTGTGTCATTCGAAAATGAAGCAATATTTTCAAAATGTGAATTTTCAGATTTATAGAACCCCAACCCAGCCTTATCATAAAGAGGTTTTTGACTAGCCAAGATGTGATTTAAACTTTCAGAACTTTGTGTAAACTTGGCCAAGTTTTCCTTAAGTCTTTTAACCTCTTTAAGCAACTCTTCATTTTGCTTAAAACAGTCTACATATGCAAGAACACAATGGTTACTTTCACAGCTCCTAACTTGGGCTCTTAATTGCTTATTTTCTTCAACAAGATCACAAGCAGTTTCGGCCTCTCTCACTTTTTCTTTTAGAAAACTGTTTTCGTCCTTAAGAATGGTAATTTGCTGTTCAAGTTCTTGATTTTCTAGTAGAAAACATCTTATTTTTTCAGAAAGGTGGTCTATCATAAGATGAAGATCTTCAGTGTTAGGGTTATGAAAGACTACCTGATCTATGTGGTCTGCTATAAGACATGTTTGTGACTTGGTCTCGGTCTCTTCATCATCATCATCAGAATCATTCTCCAAGTCTTCCCATGTGGCCATCAGTCCTTTCTTCTTTCCTTTTTTCGGCTTTTCTTCCTTTTTCAGCTTGGGACAATTAGATTTGAAATGCCCCATTTCCTTGCAATTGTAACAAATTACTTTGCTCAAGTCTTTCTTCATCATCCTTGAGCTACTGCCTTTGCCTTTGAGCTTAGCCATTTTCCTGAATTTTTTTGCAAATAAAACAAACTCATTTTCAGAAGAGTTATCACTGGATTCATCATCCAGAGGGTTAGTCACAGAAGAAAATGCAATTCCTTTCTTTTTTGTATCTTTTTTCAAATAGGTATTTTCAAAAGCAAGAAGATTTCCTCTCAAATCATCAAGTGTCATGGAGTCTAAGCTACTGCTCTCAGAAATAATTAAAGCTTTAGTTTCCCACTCTTTTGTGAGACATCTCAACACTCTTCTTACTAGCACAGAATCAGAATGTGTAATTCCCAGAGCATCTAAGCCAACAATGATAGCATTGAACCGTTCGAACAGTTCATCAATGGACTCTCCTTCCTTCATTGCAAACATTTCATATTCTCTATTTAGCATATCTGTCCGAGTCTTCTTGACAATGGTGGTTCCTTCATGGGTGATTTGTAATTTGTCCCAGATTTCCTTTGCCATTGTGCATCTTGATACCCGTCGATACTCCTCGAAGCTGATAGCACAATTGAGCAGATTTATTGCCTTGGCATTTAACTCCACCTTCTTCCTATCTTCCTCGGTCCATCTTGCTTCTGGTTTGAGAGAAACAACTCCTTCTGCACTTGTGATAGTTGGAAATTGAGGCCCTTCGAGAATAATCTTCCAAAGTCTGTAATCCACTGCTTGTACAAATATCTTCATCCTCTCCTTCCAATAGGTATAATTTTTTCCATTGAAAAGAGGGGGTCTGTTGCTTGATTGACCTTCAGTTAGATTATAAGACACCACATTTGCGCCACTATTTTCTGCCATGAGGATCTTTACTCCAAGCTGCAAAGCTTGATCTCTTTGAGACCAAGCTCTGATACCAATTGATGGTTTCAGTGGCTAAGAGAAGGGGGGGAGGTTGAATCTTAGCCCCCTTTTTAGTTGCTTAATACTTGCTGAACTCAGAGGAGACTTTTCTGTTTTGGCTCGTCTCTGGATACGAGACTTTTTGTTTTTGCTCGTCACTTGCCACGAGAC
>NC_029794.2:98142444-98150764 GCF_000816755.2 Arachis ipaensis
ATCACCCTTCATCAATCCGAGCTCTCCATCCTTGGCTTGCTCTCCAAGATGAAATTCTGGCCCTTGATGCTTCATGATGATAATGACTTCATCTGCTTCAATCTCTGCCTTCAACCATCACTTCGCCACTCTAGCTACTCCCTGTGGTGGTTGAGCAGAATCAAAGACAAGCCATGCTTCAAGAATCTCCCTTGCTGACCGAGATCTTCTTCTTCCTTTTCATATTCCCAAGGACTGCATTAACTTTTCTTTATAAAATTTGAATTCCATAATAAGTTAATGTGTGAAGTCCGTTGGAAGCATGCAACCAAAGTTCAATGAGTTGGGTTTTCATCTTTGTGCCTCAATTCCATTTTTCTTTTCGGACCATGCATGCATAACAAATTGGGCTTAGTGATACTATTTAAATTCTGGCCCATTTGGTTAACATTTGCATTCTTGATGAAAATTGTTTCGGATCAAGCATAAGAAGCTCTCATAAAAAATTAACCATGGGCTTGGTTGTAAGCAACATTAAGCTTGGCCCAACAATATAAAATTTCAGCCACTTAGTATATAATCATGCAACAAGGCTGGTTTTTGGGCTTAAGCCAGAAACTCATTTTTCGGCCCAATATTAAAACCTGCAACAAAAACTATTTAATCAAATTAGATTATTAATTTTTGCAGTTAATTATTTTTAATAATGTTTAGTCATCATAAATATTAATTAAGAGTTTTTCAAACTCATCACATCGTGTTGAGAAGAGATGTCGTGTTGGGACATGTTCAAGTTAGCGTGAGTAGAGGTAGCTCAACGATGCGATTGATGCATTGGAGGGGAGGAGTCGAGGCTGTAGAGGAGTTAGGGATCGTGGCCGATGAGGAAGGAGGTGTGGTGGTCAAGGTAGAAGTCGATATGCAGGGGGAGGCGGAGATGATGGTGGTGATGATGGAGATGGGGTGGTGATGGTGGAGATGACGATGGAGATGATGATAGTGGTGATGATGGAGGTTGCGGTGGAGATGATGGTGGATATAGATGGTCGTAGTGGAGAAGGTGAGGGTGGTGGTGGTGGAGGAGGTAGCGGTGGAGATGATGGTGGTATGGGTGGTGGTAGTGGAGGAGGTGAGGGTGGTGGTGGTGATGATGATGGAGGAGGTGGCAGTAGTCTCGGTAGAGATTGTTATGGTTATGGTGGTGGTGGAGACAATGGTTATGGTGGTGGTAGATTAGGTGGTGATGGTGGTGGTGGTGGAGGGTTTGGTGATTATTTTGTTGGGGTTCCTAGTAGTGACATAGCGGTGCACGAGAGTCAGATGTACATTATCCCAAGTGATATGCTATCTGACTTGCTTGGCAATAAGGGCCTTGACACAGAGTTCGGAGGGTCATGCTTTCTTGATGAGATTAGAGTGATCATGCAGGAGGATGACTTGGAGCGTCGCAGATCTCAACTAGCCGGACCCCAAACACTCCTTGATGTGGATCTGAATAAGCCTCCATTTGGACCTTTGGATGACACATTTGCATTGGATGGTACTCTTCCCCCCTTCCCCCCGGCATTCGCTGTAGCTCCCCCAGTACATCCTAATCCATCTAGGCCACACGAGTGCACACTAGACGAGATAGAGTATGATGGTGACAGAGATGAGGATGAGGTCCCTCTGGCCCAGAGAGCACAGAGTATCAAGGCCGCCACCACTGCTTTACAAGTTCATATCTCTTTTGATTACGGTGTATGCATTATTATTTTTCATGATTGTTATATGTTATTAGTATAAGATGTATGTTATATTATTTAGATGGTACCTATATGTTGCTGAGATACGATGTTTGTTTTATCTCATTTTATGTAATGTGAACTTTTAATGTCTTGTAATTACTATTTCATAATTTCTTATATGACTGTTTCCTAACACGAGTCAAGAATACACGACATAACTAGATATCAAATAATGAAATTCAGTTAATAGTAACACGGGAATACAAAATACAACAAAACTTACAAACGACATAACATTAAAGTAAATGAAAGAAGGAAATAAGCTGATGGAATGTCCCATCAATATTAACCAACGACTTACAATACCTAAAGGCCTCGATACACGGTGGGGATGTCCAAAAAAACCAATAAAAATAAACTGATGACTCATTGACTTCCCCTCCAACTCACACAGGACTCATCTTCAACACTACAACACTACCTGGCATTATTATCTGCACACCTAGTACCCATCTCGGCAGCTCATTATATGACTCTTCTCAATCTCCATAAATCTACGCAACGACCTTCTACTTAGCCAACCAAACCCTCTTGTAAGTCGATCTAAATTTGAAATGTGCCTCTGTCATATTCTGCAGTACCTTGATCGTCACAGTAGCATCAGCTCTAATCATAGGTAGTATAAAAGCCGATATAACATGAGAATCAAGCATCATGTACTCACTAGATATTGACGTAGCATAAAATCTGGTCAAACCGTAATTTATTAAATAATAAATTAAATATGAGCGAATATGGTTAGAAAATTTAGCAATATGAATTTGATAATTTAAATATGATATTTGGACTCAGTGAATTTTTCTGAGTCGGAAAACATAATTTTCTGCGTAAAAAATGCGCAGTGAAAAATTTGACTGTCAGTACCGGCTGAAATCTGCCCGGTATTGCAGCTGAGAAAATTAATTTTTAGCAAGAAAGATTAAAAACTTAAAAGTTGTAAGTGAGAAGGTAAAAATAATTAAACACACATTTAAAACGCCAATCTTAAAGGTTTTGGCCCAAAAATGGGCCAAACGGGCCATATATGTGAATCGAGCCCAAGTTGTGCCCAAGCCCAACATATATAAACCCTAACTTAAAGCCATTCAGCCACCGCAACCCTCATTTAATGTGATTTTTGCTGAAATGAAAAGAGATGCTCCCAAATACTTCAAATCACCATAACTTGAGCTACGAAACTCCAATCGACAAGCCGTTTGCGACCACGCGTCGCTCTTCTCGCCCTCTTCGATTCTATCTAGGTAATGTGGTAAGTTTCTCAAAGACCTCTACCCAGTTTTGTTTTTTCTCTTGTATTTCAAATTTGGTTTAGGTTTTGAGGAAATCTTGTGGTTTTAGTTGTTTAGGAGTGTTCTAGTATGAGTGATGAGAGAACTTTTGCGTGGTCTAGAAATTTGCAGATAAATCCTCGTTGCAAGTATAGTTTCTAAACCTTCAAAAGTCCTTTCATACAAATGTTTTGGGTGTCACAAGTAACAAACCCCTTTAAAAATTGTTAACCGAGTATTCAAACCTCGGGTCGTCTTCTCAAGGAACTGCGAGGAGGTATGTTCTTATTATTGGCTATAAAGGTTGTAATTGGGGTTTAGAAGATGAGAAGCAAGTAATTTAAATGACAAGTAAAGTAAATGGAAATTAAAATAAATAAATACTGTAAAGCAGACTTTTGGCAAGGTAAGAGAAGTTGGAGGTCCAACGTAGTTATCTCTCTCAACTATAATGAAAGTTGAATCTAAACTCCACTTGATCAACCTGTACTAGGACAAACAAGGGACAAGGGACTAATTAAATTGACCTTTGAATCCTATTTATTTCCTAAGAAAAGGTTGGGATTACTTAAGTTCAGCTCAATTAACAAGATAACGATTATCAATTATGTTGAGTTTAATAACTGTTAAGTTACTGAATTCTTAACCAGGACCAAAAGGGGAAAAAGTAAAATTGCTGGAATAATAAAAATGTGCTTAGATGGGAAGCAATGGTAACTTAAATCAAGAGAACAATCATAAACTGAAAATACCTCAACTATCATTAATTCAAATAACAGTCTGTACACATGGAAGAATTCTTAGATCCAATTATAAGGGTAAATAGCCAACTTAGATACTGAAATAAATAAATAAAGTGAAAGGGAAGTTTAGAACAAAGAAATATAAAACCTGGATTGAGAGTCACTCTTAAAGCAAGAAGAAATCCTAAATCCTAAGAGAGAGAGGAGAAGATCTCCCTCTCAACTAAATCTAAATCATTAAAAAAAATAAAATATGTGAGCTCTCTTTGAATGGGTGCATTCCCACACTTTATAACCTCTGGTCTATGCTGTCTGTACTTGGATCTGGGCCAAAAAGAGCTTCAGAAATCACTGGGGGCGTATTCTGTAAATTCTGATATGTGGCCTCTGTCACGCGGTCGCATCATTCGGAGCTTTTCCTTGCCACGCGGTCGCGTCAGTCACGCGTCCGCGTCGTATGCGTTTTGCTTATGTCGCGCGGTCGCGTCAGTCATGCGGCTGTGTCGCTGCATCTTCGCTTCTGGCACGCGATCGCGTCGTCCATGCGATCGCGTGAATACCAGTTTCCTTCAAATCTCCGTTTTGCTTTCTCCTTCCATTTTTGTATGTTTCCTTTTTCATCCTTTAAGTCATTCTGCCTTAGAAAATCTGAAACTGCTCAACACACTAATCACGGCATCGAATGGAAATGAAGGTAATTAAAATAATTAATTTTTAAAGCTTAGAGAAACATGTTTTTCACAATATGACATAATAAGGAAGGGAAAGTAAAACCATGCAGTTAATATGAATAAGTAGGTGGAGGATTGAATAAATCACTCAAATTAAGCACAAAAGAACTCATGAAATATGGGTTTATCAACCTCCCCACACTTAAACACTAGTATGTCCTCATGCTAAACCCAAGGTAAATAATTAAGGTTAAAGTGATGGAATGTCATGCAATGCAACCTAATTTAAATGCAACTACCTAAATGAATGATGCATCATGCAACTCTAAATTATTCACTCATATATAAAGCTTACATGTAGTCAAGTTAGTTCATATTCTCAAGGAGTCATGTATATGTATAGCCAACCGTTAAATAATGAAGCATTTCAGCAAATGAGATGGGAAAGAAAACATTGTACAAACTTGCAAAACAATTAGTAAATTAAGTACAGATATATGTTGATAAGTTATTGAACCCTCACTGGATTTTGTGTTTACCCTCTAGCCACTCAGTGTTTACTGGATTTATTCACTCTACTTTTCTTTTTATTCTTACTTTCTATAGCTTTGTTTTTTATCTAACTAATCAACAATTATAAAATATAGTAATACCAAAAAGTCATGAGGTCTTTAATTGAGGTTGTAATGGGGTCAAGGTAAAGGTAAGGATTTATGTATAGGGTCAAGTGAGCTAATAAGTGAATCCTTAATTAGACTAAGATCTCACCTTAACATACATATTTAGTAAAACAAAATCTCTTTACCTATTTTCCCATATTATCCCACTTATTGTTACATGCTCATGTTTCACTTTTTATTTTTTTATTCCATGTGCATTGCTTTTATTTTGCATTGGGGAATTTTTTTTGTATCCCCTTTTATTAAATGCTGAATTTTTTTTTTCAAGGCACATGGCAATTAAATCACCTTGATTTTCTCATGAGCATGCTACCCAAATTTATTTTATTTCTTTTAACTTCTCTACCCTTTTGTTTCTATCATCCATGTTCCCAATAGGTTTCCCATGTTCTAATCTATTCATAATTTTCTATCTTAAGCTAACCAAGGATTCAACTTGGGATTTTATTTTGTTTTTCTGCTTAAGGCTAGTAGTGTGGCTAAATAGAATAAAAGGGATTTTAAAAAAAATATTCAAAATAAAAGAAAAAGTATGTAGTGGTTCACCAAAATAAACGCCAGAGATGGCGACCTCTCCACACTTAAAATGAAGCATCGTCCCTGATGCTCAATCAAGCCGGGTGTGAAGGGGTGTGATCACTGGTAGGGATGGCAGCTGGAGGCTCTGTGGTGGTGGTGGGCTGAGGGTCTGGCTGCTGTAGAGGTGGGTCTGACTAGATCAGGATCTCCGGATCCGCAGCCTCTATCTGGGGCATAACCTCCTGATGCGGGGCAGCCTGCTCTGTAGCTGCCTGCTGATGGGTCTCCTCCTGGAAATGAGTCTCCTCCTCGTGCCCATCCTCCTCCTCCTCTGATGGCTCAGATGGTGTGTCGGGCTCAGAGGGGATGTCACCGGATCGTATCATCAGCTTCAGGTGCTCATAGCGTCGCTTATTGCGACGCTCCAATCTCTCATACCGGCGCCGGTTACGGTGCTCCATCTGATCAAACTGTCGGAATAGGCGGTGCACAAGACGGTATACGGGCTCATAGGCAGATGAAGGTGCAGTGGTAGCAGCAGGAGCAGCAGTGGCAGCTGTGGATGAAGAGGGTCCAGCAGCCGGTGGGGCTGGCTCATCAGTAGCAGTGAAGGGTGGTGGTCTGTAGCCCAAAGCTAAGAAGTTCCTGCTGTGAGGAATGATCTTCCTGCAATCCGCCGCTGGTGGTCTCTCATCGGCATCCTCTCATGGCACGTCAGCTCGACGGCCTAGCTGTGTAACCAGATACGGAAAAGGGAGGGTGCCTCGGACGTGGACCCTGGCCATAAAATGCCGGATAAAGCGTGGCAGATAAAGGTCCTTCCCCTCCATCACACACCAAAGGGGGGTGATCATAGCAGCCGGGATCTCCGTTTCGTGAGTACTCGGCATCACATAATTACTCAAGATCTGATGCCATAACCGAGCCTCATCATTTAAGTACGCTCTCTTGATCCCTCTAGGCATGGTGGTGTTCTGACCCATCTCCCAAGGAACTGTCGGGTCGAGAGCTATCCGTGCCTTCACGGCATCCCAATCAAACTGCATCTGACGCATGTCCTCCTCAGCCTTTGAATAACCATTAGGCTGATCGGACTTGGCTGGGAGCCGGAGAATGTCCTCTAAGGCCTCCTCAGTGACCAGAATTTGTTTTTCTCTCAGGTTCACTACATCTAGGGTGGTGAGGTAGTAGTTGCAGTAGAATTCCCGGACCCAAGATGCGTTGACCTCTGTCAGTGTTCTCTCCAGAAAGAACCAGCCCCTTTGCTTGATTTGCTCAGTGGTGTACTGCTGGAGTGCTTCTGGAATCTTCAGAGTTCGCTCCAGGTATAGATTTCTGGAGTTTGCAAAAGCCGGGTACTTCAGCTCACAGTACCGGTTTGCAAATTTTATAGGATCATTTGCAGGGAGCAGCTGGTCAGCTTTTTCCTGCTGTGTGAAGTTCTTCTCCCGCCATGAGGAATTGTGCATGAGGGCAATGATGGACTGTGAGGAATCTCCGCGCTTGTGCTTGCCAGTAGCCTTGCCTTTTCCTTTCCTTTGTGAGGCAGGTATCCTAAAAAATAGAAAACCAGGATGTGGATAAAAATAGTAAAGTAAATAGGCAATTAAACAAAGGAAACTCAAACAGGCAAAGGAGAAATAAAATAAGGAAAATGAGTATATGAAATGTGATTGAATTTATGTTAAATGGAAAAATAATCAATATGCCATGGTTAGAAAGTTAGAGGAAAGTGAAAATAAACAGAAAAGAGATCAAAAGGGTTAGTATGGTTAGAATTTGAAGAAGAAATTAGTAAATTAAAATTAGTGAGTTAGTAAAGTGCGGGTTAAAGTAAGTGGCATAGAGAAAAATTCCATATAACAAGGATTCATAGGTAAGAATAGAAGTACTCATAATCGAACAAGGAAAACAGGGTGATGCTGATTCGAATAGAAATAAAGAAAGAAAAAATTGGAACCAGTGAATCACAAAAGCAGTTTATGAACCAGGAAACCAAAGAGGGTAAGAAAGTCTGCCATAGAATTCATGAAACGGTTTGGGTAAAGCAGAGTAAAACAGAGTTCAGAAATGCAAAACCAAAACATGAATGAAAACAATTTACAAAAAATTTGGGCAGCATTCCGGCTAAAATTGGATTGTCCCGGAAAAATAAACAGCAATCATAGCAGTTCATATGAATTAAAAACTTGCTGTAGTTACCTATAATTAATAGAAACAGGAAAATTCAGAGTAACAAGCAGCAAATGCAAGAAATCACAGCATATGAACGAGGTCACAGGAACAGCAGAATTGCAGTTATGATAAAATAGAAACAGGAACAGTGCAAGTAAACAGACCTAGATCCACTAACCACAGCCTAAGCTACCTAACAACCTAAAAATCCACTACAGCATGCATATCTATCTATCCTAAGTATGAA
This sequence comes from Arachis ipaensis, assembly GCF_000816755.2. Lineage (NCBI taxonomy): Eukaryota > Viridiplantae > Streptophyta > Magnoliopsida > Fabales > Fabaceae > Arachis > Arachis ipaensis. Next base: position 98,150,514 of record NC_029794.2, read on the forward strand.
CAAAAACGGAAAAAAATACAGAAAAACGACGAACGGATAAAAGGGAGTGCGTGTTGTGGAACCTGGAAAGCGAAAGAAGCAGAACGGTTGGGTGATGGCGGCGGTGGTGTCCGGCGCGGTGGCGGGGCACGGCGGCGCGGTGGTGGCTGAGGGGGAATGGGGATAGGGTCTTAGGGTTAGTGATAGAGGAAGGGAGGGGGGTTTGCGGGTGGGTGGCGGAGGGGGGGCGCGGCTGGATGGCCGGCAGTGGT